>NC_041006.1:16875712-17207970 GCF_004193775.1 Glycine soja | reverse complement strand
CAGCAGCCCCGACGAAGTCCATAAAGACCCTCAAATTAATGCTCGGAGGATGTCGAGTTTATCCCCCGATCCCCGAAGGGCCGGCACCAGGCACGTTGCCTCAACCCAACATCGCAGCGTCGCCAATAGTTTTGTCTATGGAAGGGCCGCCCCCGGCAACTGAAGAAAGGAGGAAGCTCGATCTCCTTGAGAAAGATTGAGGGCTGTGGAAGATTTGGGGACTATCCGTTTGCAGACATGACGGATCTTTGCTTAGTACCCGATGTTGTTATTCCCCCGAAGTTCAAAGTGCCGGACTTCGACAAGTATAAAGGACGACTTGTCCCAAAAACCACCTCAAAATGTACTGCCGTAAGATGGGCGCCCATTCTAAGATGAAAAGCTGTTGATACACTTCTTTCAGGATAGCTTGGCCGGAGCTGCGGTAGTGTGGTACACTAATTTGGAAGCTTCCCGTATCCTACTTGGAAGGATTGATTACCGCTTCCTAAGGCAGTATCAGTACAATTCTGATATGGCTCCGGACCGTACTCAACTGCAGAATATGTTCAGAAAGAGGGTGAAACCTTTAAAGAATATGCGCAGCGATGGAGGGATTTGGCGGCACAAGTAGCTCCTCCCATGGTTGAGAGAGAGATGATCACCATGATGGTAGACACTCTGCCAGTGTTCTACTATGAGAAGCTAGTGGGTTACATGCCGTCCAGCTTTGCGGATCTGGTGTTTGCCGGGGAAAGAATCGAGGTGGGATTGAAGAGAGGAAAGTTTGATTACGTTTCCTCCACAAACGTGAACGCCAAAAGAATCGGGGCAACAGGGGCAAAAAGGAAGGAAGGAGATGCCCATGCCGTCTCTTCAACACCCGCATGGGTCAAACCCCAGCAAACACCTCATGGTACCCATTCAGTACGCGCAACATCACCCAAGCTTCTCGGCTCATGCCGGGAACGCCTCTAGCTCAAACACCCGTACAGCCTAAGGCACCCACCCAGAGGGAAGCTCCCCAAGTTCCAACTCCGAACGCGACTCGACCAGCCGGTAATTCCAACACGACAAGGAACTTCCCTCCGAGACCGTTGCCGGAATTCACCCCGCTCCCAATGACGTACGAAGATCTTCTACCATCCCTCATCGCCAATCATTTGGCCGTGGTAACTCCCGGAAGGGTCTTCGAACCCCCTTTCCCGAAGTGGTATGACCCTAATGCAACTTGCAAGTACCATGGGGGTGCCCCGGGGCATTCCATCGAAAAATGCATGGCCCTTAAATACAAGGTCCAACATCTAATGGATGCCGGATGGCTGACTTTCCAAGAGGATCGGCCCAATGTGAGGACCAACCCGCTCGCCAATCATGGAGGGGGAGCTGTTAATGCAGTTGAATCCGATAGGCCCCACAGGTCTAAACCGTTGAGAGATGTGGCAGCCCCTAGGAGGTTTATCTTTGAGGCCCTACAAAAAGGAGGGGTAATTCCCCATAGTGGGTGTAAGGAGGATTCCTGTCTGCTACATCCCGGCGAGAGGCATGACATGGAGACGTGTTTGGAAGTAGAGGAATTGTTGCAACGGATGATAGACCAAGGTCGACTAGAAGTCGGCATTAAAGGAAAGGAAGAGCCGCATATATGCATGCAATCTACGGAGGGGAGCGGTATTGCGAAGCCCAAACCCTTGGTGATATACTTTACTAAAAGTGCAGCCTCGCAAAAGCCTGGGCATCCCTTAATGGTCAAACCTGTTCCTTTCCCGTACCAGAATAGTCACGCGGTCCCGTGGAGATATACACCTCCGGAGAAGAAGGAAGAAGAGGTCACAGACGTCAGCTCGCTGTCGGCTAAAGTAACAAATATCACGGGACTGAGTGGTGTGACCCGTAGTGGTCGTGTGTTCGCACCTCCGGACCTACCGGTCCAACCCGCCGACGTCAAGGGAAAAGGAAAGGCGGTGGAGGAACAAGATGGCGAAGCACCCCACGCTTCGAATAAAGATATTCCAGCAAAGGGGCCCCCAGAGAAAAGGGATGGTAGAAAGGAGGTGTCGCTAGAGGAAGCCAGCGAGTTCCTTCGGATAATTCAGCAGAGCGAATTCAAGGTTATCGAACAGCTCAACAAAACCCCGGCTAGGGTCTCGCTGCTAGAGTTACTTATGAGCTCCGAGCCTCATCGGGCTCTGCTAGTAAAAGTGCTGAACGAGGCTCACGTGGCCCAAGATATTTCGGTAGAAGGTTTCGGAGGGCTGGTCAACAATATCACTGCCAACAACTATCTTGCCTTCGCCGAAGAAGAAATCCCCGCCGAGGGGAGAGGGCATAATAAGGCTTTACACGTATCAGTCAAGTGTATGGACCATATCGTGGCCAAGGTACTTATCGATAATGGTTCCAGTTTAAACGTGATGCCTAAGAGCACTTTGGACAAGTTACCATTCAATGCTTCCCATTTAAAACCAAGTTCAATGGTGGTTCGGGCCTTCGACGGCACTCGCCGAGAGGTTAGGGGAGAGATCGATCTCCCAGTACAAATAGGCCCTCACACCTGTCAAGTCACCTTCCAAATAATGGACATTAACCCACCCTACAGTTGCCTGTTGGGGCGCCCGTGGATCCACTCAGTGGGTGTTGTGCCTTCTACACTCCACCAAAAGCTGAAATTCGTAGTGGAGGGGCACTTGGTCATCGTGTCAGGCGAGGAAGATATCTTGGTAAGCTGCCCATCCTCCATGCCTTATGTGGAAGCCGCAGAAGAATCGTTAGAAACCGCTTTCCAGTCTTTTGAGGTGGTCAGCATTTCCTCCGTGGACTCCCTCTTTGGGCAACCTTGTCTGTCCGATGCGGCGGTAATGATGGCCCGAGTTATGTTGGGGAACGGTTATGAACCCGGGATGGGTTTAGGCAAAGACAATGGCGGCATAACTAGTCTGATAAAAACCCAAGGGAATCGTGGGAAGTATGGTTTAGGCTATAAGCCCACTCAGGCAGACATGAAAAGAAGCATCGCGGGAAGGAAGAACAGTGGTCAGAGCTCGCGTTGGAAACAAGAAAGTGAAGGAAACCCGCCCTGCCACATACGTAGAAGCTTTATAAGTGCGGGTCTGGGAGACGAAGGTCAAGTGGTCGCGATATGTGAAGATGATGTTCCAAGAACTCTGGATTTGGTCCGACCATGCCCTCCTGATTTCCAGCTGGGAAATTGGCGAGTGGAGGAACGCCCCGGCATTTACGCAACGAGCATAATGTAAACCTTTACGGTTTTAAAAGCTCTATAGTTGGGCCTAGGCTTTAGAGTTTTCATTTTGTTAAGGCTTTGTGTCTTTTGTTTTTGAATTTATAATACAAGGATCTTTCTTCATCTGTTCCTAGTCTCTACCCATTCTCATTCATTTGCATGTTTACTTCTTTTTCTAAAACGGCAGATCCGATGACGAGTCCCCCGAAGGTACTAATACCTGGGACCCGTCTATCAACTTCGAACAAGAAATGAACCAAACGGAAGATGAAGGAGATGAGGAGGTGGGACTTCCTTCGGAACTAGAAAGAATGGTTGCCCATGAGGACCAAGAAATGGGGCCTCATCAAGAAGAAACAGAGCTAGTAGACTTAGGAATTGGCAGTGGAAAGAGGGAAGTAAAGATAGGTACAGGCATTGCCGCACCTATCCGTGAAGAATTAATAACCCTGCTAAAAGACTACCAAGACATCTTTGCTTGGTCATACCAAGATATGCCCGGTTTGAGTTCTGACATTGTGCAGCACAGATTGCCTCTAAATCCCGGGTGTTCCCCAGTAAAACAGAAATTGAGGAGGATGAAGCCCGAAACGTCCTTGAAGATAAAAGAAGAAGTGAAGAAGCAGTTTGACGCTGGATTTCTGGCCGTCGCTCGGTATCCAGAATGGGTTGCCAACATCGTGCCAGTTCCTAAAAAAGGTGGGAAAGTACGAATGTGTGTAGATTACCGGGACCTGAATCGGGCCAGTCCCAAGGACAATTTTCCGTTACCACACATCGATATCCTCGTGGACAACACGGCCAATTTCGCTTTATTTTCCTTCATGGATGGTTTCTCTGGTTACAATCAGATAAAGATGGCGCCCGAAGATATGGAAAAGACTACTTTCGTCACCCTGTGGGGAACGTTCTGTTACAAGGTGATGTCCTTTGGACTCAAGAATGCCGGGGCAACTTATCAACGGGCCATGGTAGCTTTGTTCCATGATATGATGCATCAAGAGATCGAGGTCTACGTGGACGACATAATTGCTAAATCTAAATCTGAGGAAGAACACCTGGTCAACCTGCGGAAGTTGTTCGAAAGGCTTAAGAAATATCAATTAAGGTTGAACCCCGCTAAGTGTACCTTTGGGGTCAAATCAGGGAAATTGCTTGGTTTCGTTGTAAGCCAGAAAGGGATAGAGGTAGACCCCGAAAAAGTGAAGGCTATCCTTGAGATGCCAGAACCCCGTACAGAGAAGCAAGTCCGAGGTTTCCTCGGGCGCTTGAATTATATTGCCAGATTCATATCACAGCTCACAGCCATTTGTGAGCCGTTGTTTAAACTCTTGCGCAAAAACCAAACTGATCGGTGGAATGAGGATTGCCAAGAGGCTTTTGGAAGGATCAAAAAGTGCCTAATGAATCCTCCCGTGCTTATGCCACCAGTACCTGGAAGGCCTCTCATTTTGTACATGACAATCTTGGACGAGTCAATGGGGTGTATGCTGGGGCAACATGATGAATCCGGGAAGAAAGAGCGCGCTGTTTACTACCTAAGTAAGAAGTTCACGACCTGTGAGATGAATTACTCCTTGCTCGAAAGAACGTGTTGTGCTTTAGTATGGGCGTCCCATCGCCTAAGGCAGTACATGCTGAGCCATACTACCTGGTTGATATCCAAAATGGACCCGGTTAAGTACATCTTTGAAAAGCCAGCTCTCACAGGACGAATCGCCCGGTGGCAAGTCTTGCTATCTGAGTTTGATATAGTCTACGTCACCCAAAAGGCGATAAAAGGAAGCGCTTTGGCAGATTATTTGGCTCAACAGCCTCTTAACGACTACCAGCCCATGCATCCGGAATTCCCGGATGAGGACATCATGGCCTTGTTCGAGGAAAAGTTGGACGAAGATCGGGACAAATGGACTGTATGGTTTGACGGAGCGTCAAACATTCTAGGTCATGGCGTTGGGGCAGTGTTGATCTCTCCGGAAAATCAATGTGTACCTTTCACAGCCAGGCTAGGATTCGACTGCACCAACAACATGGCCGAATATGAAGCATGTGCCCTAGCCGTCCAGGCAGCAATTGACTCCAATGCCAAACTACTCAAGGTGTACGGCGACTCAGCGTTGGTAATCCATCAGCTGAGAGGAGAATGGGAAACTAGAGATCCCAAGCTGATACCCTACAAAGCCTACATCAAAGAGTTGGCTGAGACTTTCGATGAGATCTCCTTCCATCATGTTCCCCGCGAGGAAAATCAAATGGCGGATGCACTTGCTACATTGGCATCTATGTTCCAGCTGACACCGCACGGGGACCTACCCTACATTGAATTTCAGTGTCGTGGCAAACCCGCACATTGTTGCCAGGTGGAAGAGGAACGAGACGGAAAGCCCTGGTATTACGACATCAAGCGATATGTCGAAAGCAAAGAATACCCGCCAGAGATTGCCGACAACGATAAAAGGACATTGAGGAGGTTGGCAGCCAGTTTCTTCATGAGCGGAGGCACACTGTATAAGAGAAATCACGACATGACACTCCTGCGATGTGTGGATGCCAAGGAGGCAAATCACATGATCGAGGAAGTCCATGAGGGCTCGTTTGGAACGCACGCCAACGGGCATGCTATGGCCAGGAAGATCTTAAGAGCAGGTTATTACTGGCTTACCATGGAAAGTGATTGTTGTGTCCATGTGAGGAAGTGCCACAAATGTCAAGCATTCGCAGATAATGTCAATGCCCCACCACATCCTCTGAATGTCATGTCCGCCCCTTGGCCTTTCTCCATGTGGGGAATAGATGTCATCGGGGCCATTGAGCCCAAGGCCTCGAATGGTCATCGCTTCATCCTCGTAGCGATAGATTATTTCACCAAGTGGGTCGAGGCGGCTTCATATACCAATGTCACGAGGAATGTGGTGGTCAGGTTCATTAAGAAAGAGATCATCTGCCGATATGGTTTGCCAAGGAAGATTATCACGGACAATGGCACCAACCTGAATAATAAGATGATGGCAGAAATGTGCGAGGAGTTTAAAATCCAGCATCACAATTCCACGCCTTACCGGCCAAAGATGAATGGAGCCGTGGAAGCGGCCAATAAGAATATCAAAAAGATTATCCAAAAGATGACCGTGTCATACAAGGATTGGCACGAGATGCTCCCATTCGCGTTACACGGTTACCGGACTTCAGTACGAACGTCAACTGGGGCAACGCCATTCTCATTGGTATATGGGATGGAGGCGGTGTTACCGTTTGAGGTAGAAATCCCGTCATTAAGGATCTTGGCAGAATCCGGGTTAAAGGAATCAGAGTGGGCTCAAACACGCTACGATCAGCTCAACCTCATTGAGGGTAAGCGCTTAACAGCCATGAGTCATGGGCGCTTATACCAGCAGAGAATGAAGAGTGCATTCGACAAGAAAGTACGCTTACGCAAGTTCCATGAGGGAGACCTTGTGCTAAAGAAAATGTCCCATGCTGTCAAGGACCATCGAGGGAAATGGGCCCCGAACTACGAAGGGCCTTTTGTTGTGAAGAGGGCTTTTTCCGGAGGAGCCCTGGTGCTTACCAACATGGATGGCGAAGAGCTACCTTCACCCGTGAACTCTGATGTCGTCAAACAATATTATGCTTAGAAGCTGGGGCAATTAAGGATGTCGCTGCATGTTCTCTATCTTTACGCGTTTTCTAGATTTCCCCCCGGGGATTTCCGGTCCGTTGTATCTCTTGTTACGATCTTTCAAAGAAATGAACATGGATTTGAGGCTTTTAGTCCTCATGTTAATTTCACACCTTGCGTTAATTTGTGATCGCCTGAGCCCTTCCGCTCAGTTCATGGGATCCCCCAAGCGCTTAATTAGAATTGAACCTGAACCAACTTTCCCTAAATTTTCAGCGTTTGAAAACATTCATGCATACGCATACGCATACGCATGTATATTGTTGTGGTAAAACAGGGGCAGGATCACCTTGGGCTACCCTCTGGAGTGAAGACAAAACATGAATGGCAGAAACCAGTCAAGGTAGGGTAATGATGCGGCCAAGATTGGCCATACCTGGTTGTTTATTACTTGCAGGTACTTAAGGATGAACGCAAGCGGGGATGGGGTCACGACCGACCGATCGTTGCTCTTCTCTTTGCGAAACAAGCAGGGAATGTCGCTGCAAGGCAGCCCCGTATCCTTTCTATTTTGTAGCTTTCTTTTACTATTTGTTTGTTTTAAAAAGGAAAAGAGTAATAATAAGATAAGTAATCAACGCCTAATTCTAACCTAAGTAAGTTCAAGTTAGGCAAAATGCTAATCCATGAGAAGGGAGGGGACATGGTCAATGTTCCCCTCAAAAAAAAAAAAAAAAAAAAAAAAAAAAAAGTGCAGGTTAGCTCGCCTGGGCGAGCTGGGCTCGCCTGGGCGAGCCACCTCTGCACCAAAATATAAAAATGACGAAGGGGGGGGACGTTTTTTATTCAAAAACTTCCCCCCCTCATTCAAAAAAGAAGGCTCACGGGACTCACGGATTTTGCAGCCCTTAGGTCACCATTTTTTGCGTTTTTGATTCCGTTTTGCTCTATTATTCGTCTCCAACAAGTAAGTACCTCATTCTTGGGCTTTCTAGCTTTCCATTGATGTATTTTGGTGCTCTAAATTGCATGTGTTTGCTAAGAAACGTGAGGGATTTATCCTCAGATTGTTGCTTGTTTTTGTTGGATTGAGGGGTTGTAAGGGATGGCCTTGGCCTAGGGTGTATTCTGAAGTGATGGCGCATGCCACATTGTCCCCATTCTCTTGATATTCGTGCCTAAACATGCGCCCACCAAGTGCTCGGTGAAATGCCTCAACGAGATATGAGCATGGTTTTGTGAGCTTTGGGTTGTGGGACTGTTTTATATGTATAGGGACAACATGAAGGATTTAAAATGAGTGCCCGAATGCAATTCTAGGCCTAGGAACCCAAGCTTTTAATTTCAATACAAGAAAGCATGACTTACGCCTAGGAATCTAAGTTTTGGTTTTGAATGAAAAAAGGCATGAATATTAGGACATGTTTGAGAGGTTGTTATTAGAATTTAAATTTGGCTGCCCCATGAGGAATACCTTGCACCTAGGTAGCATGGAAAATACCTCTCAACGGTATGTATATATGTAAATATATATAGCACGGAAATGCCTTGCAAAATGTTGAATAAAATGCCTTGCATAATGTGAATATATATAGCATGAAGTGCCTTACAAAGTGTTGGATGGGTAGCGTAAAAGTGTTTTTCAAAATATGTGTATTTGTGAGTAGGTAACAAAAGAAGCCTTCCAAAAAAATGTGTGTGTATATATATAGGATGTAGCATGAAAAGGTTTGTCAAAAAATATGTACATGGATAGGTGTCGTAAAATGCTTCACACAAAATTTTTATGTGTGCAAATACGTATGTGTCATAAAATAGCACGACCCCAATATGATTAGTTTATAAAGTGCATGTTGACACTCGGGCCATGAGAAGTGTTGTTTGGCCCTTGTTTGTAATGATTGTTATATTTCTTGTAAACTAACTTTCCAAATGTTTGCCTTCGCAGGAATGGCCCCGAGGAAGCTTGCCTCAAAGAGGTCCAGGAAGGACAAGGCGGCCGAAGGAACTAGTTCCGCCCCGGAGTACGACAGTCACCGCTTTAGGAGCGTTGTACACCAGCAGCGCTTTGAAGCCATCAAGGGATGGTCGTTTCTCCGGGAGCGACGCGTCCAGCTCAGGGACGACGAGTATACTGATTTTCAGGAGGAAATAGGGCGCCGGCGGTGGGCACCACTGGTTACTCCTATGGCCAAGTTTGATCCAGAAATAGTCCTTGAATTTTATGCCAATGCTTGGCCAACAGAGGAGGGCGTGCGTGACATGAGATCCTGGGTTAGGGGTCAGTGGATCCCGTTCGATGCCGACGCTATCAGCCAGCTCCTGGGATATCCGATGGTGTTGGAAGAGGGCCAGGAATGCGAGTATGGCCAGAGGAGGAACCGGTCTGATGGGTTCGATGAGGAGGCCATCGCCCAGCTGCTATGTATACCGGGGCAGGATTTTGCCCGGACTGCTGCAGGGAGGCGAGTGCGAATCATGCGCACCAATATGACCACCCTGACCCAGATATGGATGACGTTGCTCCTCAGCAACATCCTGCCCACCGATCATAATTCCGACCTCCCCATACCTAAGTGTCAGCTGGTGTACGCCATCCTGACACGGATGAGCATCCATGTGGCTCAGTTAATCGCTGATGCCATCTATATTTTTGCAGGTATGGCGCCCACTAGGCACCCTTTGGACCCAGATAAGTCCAACAGGGCCCTGGGATTCCCCGCACTGATCACAGGACTCTGCCAGTCGTTCGGAGTCCCCGTCGCACCTACCAAGGTGATTCGGCCGCCCATCACCCGGGCTTTTATTGAGAAGTACTGTACCCAGAGACAGGGTCAGGGTGATGCTCCACAGGCCGCAGGCGCGCCCCCACCACCTCATCAGGCTGGCCAGGCTGGGGCATTTGACATGGAGCAGTATTTACGGCATTTGGTTCGCCAGCAGGCAGCCAACCACCGAGCACATGTACGGACCCATGACTGTCTGTACCAGATGAGTCTTAGCATGCAGAGCCAGGGCTTCGCTCCTTTTTCATGCCCTACTCCAGACCAGTTCAGGGCAGAGGTTGCATGGCCCGGAGATTGGCCCGAGGCCCAAGCAGGAGAGGCACCCCCAGAAGCTCCCGGCGATGGAGAAGAAGCCCACGAGGATGAGGAGATGGCTGATTTGCTTGACTTCTTGGGAGGGAGTGGAGACACGTGACTGGGAGATCCCCAGATTCATGTTTTCTTTCATATTTCTTTTGTCATTTTTATTCTATGTTATTGTTTTGACTTGAGAGACTAATGTTTGTTTTTGTTGTTTCGATTGTCATTTGTACAGCGCATACATTTTGTTTAGATTGGTTCGTTAGTATTTATATATCATTACTATCGATGATGTTTGAAATTCTGGAACCGTGTAGAGTTCTTCGTTTAGGAACATCGTCCAAAGTATATATGTAAAATAAACAAAAAAATCATGATAAAAGTAAAAATAGAGAAGGAAAGGAAATGAAATAGAAAAGGAAAGAAAATGAAATAGAAAAGGAAAGAAAATGGAATAGAAAAGAAAAGAAAGTGATAAGAAAAAAAAGAGAAGGCAAGTAAGGAAAAAGATGGAAAAAGAGAAAATAAGTTGTCTAGCTAAAAAACCAACATGCTTTTGAAAAGAGACGATTTCCAACTTTTCTTTGAAAAAAGTTCATTGATCATAACCAATTTTTGGAAAATGTGTCTACACCTGAAGGGTGAATGCTGTGAAATTTCCCCGGACGCCCGAAATGAACTCGGATGAATGCACAAATTGATAAAAGAACATATTTTGGAAACATTGGGTTGATTAAAATAGAGGAAATGAATCATGAGCCCTAGCATCACATGACCATAAAAGTTTGACACTTGAGTGTCCGCATAGGTGCATGCATGACCAGTTTTGCATGAAGTTTCCAAATCATCATTTTTGCATTTGTGTCAGGGAAATAATGTGGGGCATCCCTTTTATCCTTGAACCAAACCAAACCCTGACATGTATCATGTCTAGCCATTCTACAAACCTTGATCCAAAATCATGACTCACTATAATCCTTACCCTCGGAAGCAAAAAAAGAAAAAAAAAGGAAATTCCCAATCAAAGAGTGGGAGAAAGCAAAAAGAAAAGAAAGGAAATTCCCAATCAAAGAGTGGGGGAAAGCAAAAAGAAAAGAAAGAAAATTCCCAACCAAAGAATGGGAGAAAGTAAGAAGAAGAAGGAAAGAAAGCTCCTGATCAAGGATCGAAAGAAACCAGAAGAAATGTGCAGAGAGGTCTTTGGACCAGACAATATCTGAACAGTACAGAATTGTCACCAAATGAACAAAAAGGAAGGAAAGGAAACCACGACCTAAAATGGTCTTCTCCCTTTAATTACCAACCAAAATCCCGTGCGCTAGCGACCTTTTTTTCCTCGCCCCGCACTAAACAAAAAAAAAACAGAAAAAAGAAAAAGCCAGAAAAATCAAAAGCCAAAAACACATAAAAACCGAAAGAAGAAACCATCAAAAGAACCCATTCCCGAGGGAAGCCCTATTGATCCATGATCACGCATGTAATTTTTGATTTGATAGGAAATAATTTGCAAAGTCAAGTCATGACATATCTATGGTTCGGAATTAGGATGAAACACTTACCTGTGCGAGATTGATACACTTTGAGTGGATTTCTTCTATTTTTGTCGAACCCAGTGTTTCCTCTAAATGGTCATTTAGAAACGAAATGCTAACATCCAAGATCTCATTTATGGTTATGGGGGATCCCATCAGTAGACTCTCCTTCCCTGGTAGGCGCATTGTTTGTCACTCAAATCATATGCTGCTCTAAAATCAGTTGGAATATTTGTCTCTTTGCTAACACATGTTTGCATTTTAGTGGAGAAAACACCGAGACTTTTTCAAGTCTCACAAGTTATCCAGAACTACGTAGGTCTGAGTTCCTCATTGGAGGATACGTAGGAGCAAGAGCCTCGCTTTTGTCGACCACACCGCCTTTTGTTGCCATGACTCAAGAGCTGGTAGCCCGCGGAGACACCTTACGGTTATCCGCACTCCTTTGCTATTTAGACACAGTTGTTGTCCGATGGCACGCAGAGACCAAGTTTGGTCATTCTGCACCCAAGATACGCGGAGATACCTTACGGTTATCCGCACCCTTTTGTCATCCAGAGGCGGCGGGCCCGATGACAAGCAGAGACCAAGTTTGGTCATTCTGCACCCAAGATACGCGGAGATACCTTACGGTTATCCGCACCCTTTTGTCATCCAGAGGCGGCGGGCCCGATGACAAGCAGAGACCAAGTTTGGTCATTCTGCACCCAAGATACGCGGAGATACCTTACGGTTATCCGCACCCTTTTGTCATCCAGAGGCGGCGGGCCCGATGACAAGCAGAGACCAAGTTTGGTCATTCTGCACCCAAGATACGCGGAGATACCTTACGGTTATCCGCACCCTTTTGTCATCCAGAGGCGGCGGGCCCGATGACAAGCAGAGACCAAGTTTGGTCATTCTGCACCCAAGATACGCGGAGATACCTTACGGTTATCCGCACCCTTTTGTCATCCAGAGGCGGCGGGCCCGATGACAAGCAGAGACCAAGTTTGGTCATTCTGCACCCAAGATACGCGGAGATACCTTACGGTTATCCGCACCCTTTTGTCATCCAGAGGCGGCGGGCCCGATGACAAGCAGAGACCAAGTTTGGTCATTCTGCACCCAAGATACGCGGAGATACCTTACGGTTATCCGCACCCTTTTGTCATCCAGAGGCGGCGGGCCCGATGACAAGCAGAGACCAAGTTTGGTCATTCTGCACCCAAGATACGCGGAGATACCTTACGGTTATCCGCACCCTTTTGTCATCCAGAGGCGGCGGGCCCGATGACAAGCAGAGACCAAGTTTGGTCATTCTGCACCCAAGATACGCGGAGATACCTTATGGTTATTCGCACCCATTCTTTTGCTATCTGTAAGACAGAACGCTTGATAGCATGCAGAGGCTGACACAGTCTTCTGCACCTTTTGTTCCTCCGGGGACAACAAAGTCATTTACATGTGGAAATTTCATGGTCACCCGCGACTCGTCAGCCGAGAGGAGCGAAATTAGTGTCATACACTGATTTTCGGGGACCTTTGCTTGATGACATGCGACCATTCTTTGGTCCTTGTGAGGTGCTTGGCATCCATCATCAGGCAGTTTGTGAAATCCTAGGAACGACAAGTCACGGTCACCCGCGACTCTCGTCAGCCGAGAGGAGCGAAATTAGTGTCATACACTGATTTTCGGGTACCTTTGCTTGATGACATGCGACCATTCTTTGGTCCTTGTGAGGTGCTTGGCGCCCGTCATTAGGCAATTTGTGAAATTTTGGGAACAACAAGTCATTGGCATGTGGAGATTTTATGGTCACCCGCGACTCTCGCCAAGTCGAGAGGAGCGAAATTAGTGTCTTATCTTTACTTTTCTTTTATCTCCAATAAAAGACAAGTAAAGAGGGGCAACTGTCATACCCTAATTTCGTCCGGGAACCTTTGCTCGATGACGTGCGACCATTCTTTGGTCCTCGTGAGGTGCTTGGCACCCATCATTAGGCAATTTGTGAAATTTCAGGACATGCCGGAAAACCAAAAAAATATTGATGCACAATCCGTAAGTTTCCGTGACACACCGGAAATCAAAAGGAAGCATCGTTGCATAATTAAGTGAGGTTCTGTAACATTCCGTAAGTCAAAAAGGGGATGATTATGTAATCTGCAAGGTTCCGTAACATTACGGAAAGAAAACAAGTATCGTTACGAAATTCGTAAGTTTCCGTAACTTTACGAAAAAAGAATCACCAAAAAAACAGCAGGGGGGGTGAACTTGGTAAAAATGGGGGTGCAAATAGCAACCAGGCCCATTTGGGCCCTCCAGAAGATTCCTCCAGAAGGCGGTTGCTTCTGGAGGAAGCAACCCTGCTCGCCTGGGCGAGCTGGGCGGCAACCACCTCCCCTATTTTGCTATAAATAGGGGAGGAAATGAAGAAGGAAGGGATCCCAGCCCTTTAGGCACTTCTCTCTCTTTGGAATTTGCTTGGAAAAATTGTTTCCGTAAAGAAAATCTAAGCCGAGGCGCTTCCGAAACGTTTCCGTAACGTTTTCCGTGAGGAATCTCGCAAAGGTTTGAACCGTTCTTCGACGTTCTTCATTCGTTCTTCATCGTTCTTCGATCTTCAACGGGTAAGTACCTCGAACCAAGCTTTTCGATCCATTCTATGTACCCGTAGTGGTCCACATTGTGTTTCGTGCATTTTGATTCTCGTTTTGTTTACTTTTTATACCCCCCTGTTGACGTGCTTAAGCCATTTTACTTAAGTCATTTCTCGCTTAACTTAAAAATAAAATAAATTTCCACCGAACATTTGAATTGCATTGTCCGTTAACTTCGGTTAAAATCAATTCCGACCGTTCGGTCGTGCCATAACCACGTTGGAAATCAAAAAGAGGTAAAAAATAATATAATAATCAAAAAGACATCTTTTAGTAAAATAAAGCGGAACATCAATCGGACGTTTTCTCTTTGGGATTTCTCATTCTTAATCGAATTGATTAATAACTAAAGTGAAATTAAGGCTAAAATCAACTCGCCTAGTCAAGCTCGTCCACAAAAATAGGCTTTTGAAGTTCGTCATTTCATTTCTCACTAAGTAAAATGGATCATTTTTAAGGTCCAACGCCTTAAAATGATCACCTCTTAAAGTAAAAAAGAAATCACTCGATAAGAAAGAACTACGTAGGTCTGATTTTCTCATCCCAAATTGAGGAATACGTAGGAGCAAAGGGAAACACCCTTGTCGACCACAAAAAAGGAAAAAATATAAAAAGGGTATAAAGGATATAAGAACATAAAAGGGAACATAAAAATCAAAGTCATGTTTGCACATTCGATTAAAGGCTGCCGTCCCTTGGGACGGACGTGTGGGGTGCTAATACCTTCCCCGTGCGTAAATACAACTCCCGAACCTTTCACTAAAAAGTTCGTAGATCCCGTCTTTTCCGGTTTTTCCGACGTTTTCCTCAAATAAACGTTGGTGGCGACTCCGCGCGTATTCCTTTCGTGGAACACGCATCCCGCGAGTCTCGCGTCGCCCTCCCGCCGAAGGGTAGGTTGCGACACGTCCTCCACCCACGAGTTTGGAGCCATGCGTAGTGATTGCTTAGTGCAATTCTCCATTCTCAATATTTTTCGGAGACCCATGAATTGCGTTTTCGTTCATGCATCCTCCACCCACGAGTTTGGAGCCATGCGTAGTGATTGCTTAGTGCAATTCTCCATTCTCAACCCTTTTTCGGAGCCCATGAATTGCGTTTTCGTTCATGCGTCCTCCACCCACAAGTTTGGAGCCATGCGTAGTGATTGCTTAGTGCAATTCTCCATTCTCAATCTTTTTCGGAACCCCATGAATTGCATTTTCGTTCATGCGTCCTCCACCCACGAGTTTGGAGCCATGCGTAGTGATTGGTTAGTGCAATTGTCCATTCTCAATCTTTTTCGGAGACCCATGAATTGCGTTTTCGTTCATGCATCCTCCACCCACGAGTTTGGAGCCATGCGTAGTGATTGCTTAGTGCAATTCTCCATTCTCAACCCTTTTTCGGAGCCCATGAATTGCGTTTTCGTTCTTGTCTCTTCCACCCACGAGTTTGGAGCCATGCGTAGTGATTGCTTAGTGCAATTCTCCATTCTCAATCTTTTTTCGGAGCCCCATGAATTGCGTTTTCGTTCATGTGTCCTCCACCCACGAGTTTGGAGCCATGCGTAGTGATTGCTTAATGCAATTCTCCATTCTCAACCCTTTTTCGGAGCCTTTGAATTGCGTTTTCGTTCATGTGTCCTCCACCCACGAGTTTGGAGCCATGCGTAGTGATTGCTTAGTGCAATTCTCCATTCTCAATCTTTTTTTCGGAGCCCCATGAATTGCGTTTTCGTTCATGTGTCCTCCACCCACGAGTTTGGAGCCATGCGTAGTGATTGCTTAATGCAATTCTCCATTCTCAACCCTTTTTCGGAGCCCATGAATTGCGTTTTCGTTCATGTGTCCTCCACCCACGAGTTTGGAGCCATGCGTAGTGATTGCTTAATGCAATTCTCCATTCTCAACCCTTTTTCGGAGCCCATGAATTGCGTTTTCGTGCATGTGTCCTCCACCCACGAGTTTGGAGCCATGCGTAGTGATTGCTTAATGCAATTCTCCATTCTCAACCCTTTTTCGGAGCCCATGAATTGCGTTTTCGTTCATGTGTCCTCCACACACGAGTTTGGAGCCATGCGTAGTGATTGCTTAATGCAATTCTCCATTCTCAACCCTTTTTCGGAGCCCATGAATTGCGTTTTCGTTCATGTGTCCTCCACCCACGAGTTTGGAGCCATGCGTATTGATTGCTTAGTGCAATTCTCCATTCTCAATCTTTTTCGGAGCCCCATGAATTGCGTTTTCGTTCATGCGTCCTCCACCCACGAGTTTGGAGCCATGCATGGTGATTGCTTAGTGCAATTCTCCATTCTCAATCTTTTTCGGAGCCCCATGAATTGCGTTTTCGTTCATGTGTCCTCCACCCACGAGTTTGGAGCCATGCGTAGTGATTGGTTAGTGCAATTCTCCATTCTCAATCTTTTTTCGGAGCCCCATGAATTGCGTTTTCGTTCATGTGTCCTCCACCCACGAGTTTGGAGCCATGCGTAGTGATTGCTTAATGCAATTCTCCATTCTCAACCCTTTTTCGAAGCCCTTGAATTGCGTTTTCGTTCATGTGTCCTCCACCCACGAGTTTGGAGCCATGCGTAGTGATTGCTTAGTGCAATTCTCCATTCTCAATCTTTTTTTCGGAGCCCCATGAATTGCGTTTTCGTTCATGTGTCCTCCACCCACGAGTTTGGAGCCATGCGTAGTGATTGCTTAATGCAATTCTCCATTCTCAACCCTTTTTCGGAGCCCATGAATTGCGTTTTCGTTCATGTGTCCTCCACCCACGAGTTTGGAGCCATGCGTAGTGATTGCTTAATGCAATTCTCCATTCTCAACCCTTTTTCGGAGCCCATGAATTGCGTTTTCGTTCATGTGTCCTCCACCCACGAGTTTGGAGCCATGCGTAGTGATTGCTTAGTGCAATTCTCCATTCTCAATCTTTTTCGGACACCCATGAATTGCGTTTTCGTTCATGCGTCCTCCACCCACGAGTTTGGAGCCATGCATGATGATTGCTTAGTGCAATTCTCCATTCTCAATCTTTTTCGGAGACCCATGAATTGCGTTTTCGTTCAAGCGTCCTCCACCCACGAGTTTGGACCCATGCGTAGTGATTGCTTAGTGCAATTCTCCATTCTCAATCTTTTTTTCGGAGCCCCATGAATTGCGTTTTCGTTCATGTGTCCTCCACCCACGATTTTGGAGCCATGCGTAGTGATTGCTTAGTGCAATTCTCCATTCTCCACCCTTTTTCATAGACCATGAATTGCGTTTTCGTTCATGTGTCCTCCACCCACGAGTTTGGAGCCATGCGTAGTGATTGCTTAGTGCAATTCTCCATTCTCAACCCTTTTTCGGAGCCCATGAATTGCGTTTTCGTTCATGTGTCCTCCACCCACGAGTTTGGAGCCATGCGTAGTGATTGCTTAGTGCAATTCTCCATTCTCAACCCTTTTTCGGAGCCCATGGATTGCGTTTTCGTTCATGTGTCCTCCACCCACGAGTTTGGAGCCATGCGTAGTGATTGCTTAGTGCAATTCTCCATTCTCCATCTTTTTCGGAGACCCATGAATTGCGTTTTCGTTCATGCGTCCTCCACCCACGAGTTTGGAACCATGCGTAGTGATTGCTTAGTGCAATTCTCCATTCTCAATCTTTTTTTCGGAGCCCCATGAATTGCGTTTTCGTTCATGTGTCCTCCACCCTCGATTTTGGAGCCATGCGTAGTGATTGCTTAGTGCAATTCTCCATTCTCAACCCTTTTTCAGAGACCATGAATTGCGTTTTCGTTCATGTGTCCTCCACCCACGAGTTTGGAGCCATGCGTAGTGATTGCTTAGTGCAATTCTACATTCTCCACCCTTTTTTAGAGACCATGAATTGCGTTTTTGTTCATGTGTCCTCCACCCACGAGTTTGGAGCCATGCGTAGTTATTGCTTAGTGCAATTCTCCATTCTCAACCCTTTTTCGGAGCCCATGAATTGCGTTTTCGTTCATGTGTCCTCCACCCACGAGTTTGGAGCCATGCGTAGTGATTGCTTAGTGCAATTCGCCATTCTCAACCCTTTTTCGGAGCCCATGGATTGCGTTTTCGTTCATGTGTCCTCCACCCACGAGTTTGGAGCCATGCGTAGTGATTGCTTAGTGCAATTCTCCATTCTCAACCCTTTTTCGGAGCCCATGGATTGCGTTTTCGATCATGTGTCCTCCACCCACGAGTTTGGAGCCATGCGTATTGATTGCTTAGTGCAATTCTCCATTCTCAATCTTTTTCGGAGCCCCATGAATTGCGTTTTCGTTCATGCGTCCTCCACCCACGAGTTTGGAGCCATGCATGGTGATTGCTTAGTGCAATTCTCCATTCTCAATCTTTTTCGGAGCCCCATGAATTGCGTTTTCGTTCATGTGTCCTCCACCCACGAGTTTGGAGCCATGCGTCGTGATTGCTTAGTGCAATTCTCCATTCTCAACCCTTTTTCGGAGCCCATGAATTGCGTTTTCGTTCATGTGTCCTCCACCCACGAGTTTGGAGCCATGCGAAGTGATTGCTTAGTGCAATTCTCCATTCTCAATCTTTTTTCGGAGCCCCATGAATTGCGTTTTCGTTCATGTGTCCTCCACCCACGAGTTTGGAGCCATGCGTAGTGATTGCTTAATGCAATTCTCCATTCTCAACCCTTTTTCGGAGCCCTTGAATTGCGTTTTCGTTCATGTGTCCTCCACCCACGAGTTTGGAGCCATGCGTAGTGATTGCTTAGTGCAATTCTCCATTCTCAATCTTTTTTTCGGAGCCCCATGAATTGCGTTTTCGTTCATGTGTCCTCCATCCACGAGTTTGGAGCCATGCGTAGTGATTGCTTAATGCAATTCTCCATTCTCAACCCTTTTTCGGAGCCCATGAATTGCGTTTTCGTTCATGTGTCCTCCACCCACGAGTTTGGAGCCATGCGTAGTGATTGCTTAATGCAATTCTCCATTCTCAACCCTTTTTCGGAGCCCATGAATTGCGTTTTCGTTCATGTGTCCTCCACCCACGAGTTTGGAGCCATGCGTAGTGATTGCTTAATGCAATTCTCCATTCTCAACCCTTTTTCGGAGCCCATGAATTGCGTTTTCGTTCATGTGTCCTCCACACACGATTTTGGAGCCATGCGTAGTGATTGCTTAATGCAATTCTCCATTCTCAACCCTTTTTCGGAGCCCATGAATTGCGTTTTCGTTCATGTGTCCTCCACCCACGAGTTTGGAGCCATGCGTAGTGATTGCTTAGTGCAATTCTCCATTCTCAACCCTTTTTCGGAGCCCATGAATTGCGTTTTCGTTCTTGTGTCTTCCACCCACGAGTTTGGAGCCATGCGTAGTGATTGCTTAGTGCAATTCTCCATTCTCAATCTTTTTCGGAACCCCATGAATTGCGTTTTCGTTCATGCGTCCTCCACCCACGAGTTTGGAGCCATGCGTAGTGATTGCTTAGTGCAATTCTCCATTCTCAATCTTTTTCGGAGACCCATGAATTGCGTTTTCGTTCAAGCGTCCTCCACCCACGAGTTTGGACCCATGCGTAGTGATTGCTTAGTGCAATTCTCCATTCTCAATCTTTTTTTCGGAGCCCCATGAATTGCGTTTTCGTTCATGTGTCCTCCATCCATGAGTTTGGAGCCATGCGTAGTGATTGCTTAGTGCAATTCTCGATTCTCAACCCTTTTTCGGAGCCCATGAATTGCGTTTTCGTTCATGTGTCCTCCACCCACGAGTTTGGAGCCATGCGTAGTGATTGCTTAGTGCAATTCTCCATTCTCAATCTTTTTCGGAGCCCCATGAATTGCGTTTCCGTTCATGCGTCCTCCACCCACGAGTTTGGAGCCATGTGTAGTGATTGCTTAGTGCAATTCTCCATTCTCAATCTTTTTTTCAAAGCCCCATGAATTGCGTTTTCGTTCATGTGTCCTCCACCCACGAGTTTGGAGCCATGCGTAGTGATTCCTTAGTGCCATTCTCCATTCTCAACCCTTTTTCGGAGCCCATGAATTGCGTTTTCGTTCTTGTCTCTTCAACCCACGAGTTTGGAGCCATGCGTAGTGATTGCTTAGTGCAATTCTCCATTCTCAATCTTTTTCGGAACCCCATGAATTGCGTTTTCGTTCATGCGTCCTCCACCCACGAGTTTGGAGCCATGTGTAGTGCTTGCTTAGTGCAATTCTCCATTCTCAATCTTTTTTGGAGACCCATGAATTGCGTTTTCGTTCATGCGTCCTCCACCCACGAGTTTGGACCCATGCGTAGTGATTGCTTAGTGCAATTCTCCATTCTCAATCTTTTTTTCGGAGCCCCATGAATTGCGTTTTCGTTCATGTGTCCTCCACCCACGATTTTGGAGCCATGCGTAGTGATTGCTTAGTGCAATTCTCCATTCTCAACCCTTTTTCAGAGACCATGAATTGCGTTTTCGTTCATGTGTCCTCCACCCACGAGTTTGGAGCCATGCGTAGTGATTGCTTAGTGCAATTCTCCATTCTCAACCCTTTTTCGGAGCCCATGAATTGCGTTTTCGTTCATGTGTCCTCAGCCCACGAGTTTGGAGCCATGCGTAGTGATTGCTTAGTGCAATTCTCCATTCTCAACCCTTTTTCGGAGCCCATGGATTGCGTTTTCGTTCATGTGTCCTCCACCCACGAGTTTGGACCCATGCGTATTGATTGCTTAGTGCAATTCTCCATTCTCAATCTTTTTCGGAGCCCCATGAATTGCGTTTTCGTTCATGCGTCCTCCACCCACGAGTTTGGAGCCATGCATGGTGATTGCTTAGTGCAATTCTCCATTCTCAACCCTTTTTCGGAGACCCATGAATTGCGTTTTCGTTCATGCGTGCTCCACCCACGAGTTTGGAGCCAAGCGTAGTGATTGCTTAGTGCAATTCTCCATTCTCAATCTTTTTTTCGGAGCCCCATGAATTGCGTTTTCTTTCATGTGTCCTCCACCCACGATTTTGGAGCCATGCATAGTGATTGCTTAGTGCAATTCTCCATTCTCAACCCTTTTTCGGAGCCCATGAATTGCGTTTTCGTTCTTGTCTCTTCCACCCACGAGTTTGGAGCCATGCGTAGTGATTGCTTAGTGCAATTCTCCATTCTCAACCCTTTTTCGGAGCCCATGAATTGCGTTTTCGTTCATGCGTCCTCCACCCACGAGTTTTTAGCCATGCGTAGTGATTGCTTAGTGCAATTCTCCATTCTCAATCTTTTTTTCGGAGCCCCATGAATTGCGTTTTCGTTCATGTGTCCTCCATCCATGAGTTTGGAGCCATGCGTAGTGATTGCTTAGTGCAATTCTCCATTCTCAACCCTTTTTCGGAGCCCATGAATTGCGTTTTCGTTCATGTGTCCTCCACCCACGAGTTTGGACCCATGCGTAGTGATTGCTTAGTGCAATTCTCCATTCTCAATCTTTTTTTCGGAGCCCCATGAATTGCGTTTTCGTTCATGTGTCCTCCATCCATGAGTTTGGAGCCATGCGTAGTGATTGCTTAGTGCAATTCTCGATTCTCAACCCTTTTTCGGAGCCCATGAATTGCGTTTTCGTTCATGTGTCCTCCACCCACGAGTTTGGAGCCATGCGTAGTGATTGCTTAGTGCAATTCTCCATTCTCAATCTTTTTCGGAGCCCCATGAATTGCGTTTCCGTTCATGCGTCCTCCACCCACGAGTTTGGAGCCATGCGTAGTGATTGCTTAGTGCAATTCTCCATTCTCAATCTTTTTTTCAAAGCCCCATGAATTGCGTTTTCGTTCATGTGTCCTCCACCCACGAGTTTGGAGCCATGCGTAGTGATTCCTTAGTGCCATTCTCCATTCTCAACCCTTTTTCGGAGCCCATGAATTGCGTTTTCGTTCTTGTCTCTTCAACCCACGAGTTTGGAGCCATGCGTAGTGATTGCTTAGTGCAATTCTCCATTCTCAATCTTTTTCGGAACCCCATGAATTGCGTTTTCGTTCATGCGTCCTCCACCCACGAGTTTGGAGCCATGTGTAGTGCTTGCTTAGTGCAATTCTCCATTCTCAATCTTTTTTGGAGACCCATGAATTGCGTTTTCGTTCATGCGTCCTCCACCCACGAGTTTGGACCCATGCGTAGTGATTGCTTAGTGCAATTCTCCATTCTCAACCCTTTTTCGGAGACCCATGAATTGCGTTTTCGTTCATGCGTCCTCCACCCACGAGTTTGGAGCCAAGCGTAGTGATTGCTTAGTGCAATTCTCCATTCTCAATCTTTTTTTCGGAGCCCCATGAATTGCGTTTTCGTTCATGTGTCCTCCACCCACGAGTTTGGAGCCATGCGTAGTGATTGCTTAATGCAATTCTCCATTCTCAACCCTTTTTCGGAGCCCATGAATTGCGTTTTCGTTCATGTGTCCTCCACACACGATTTTGGAGCCATGCGTAGTGATTGCTTAATGCAATTCTCCATTCTCAACCCTTTTTCGGAGCCCATGAATTGCGTTTTCGTTCATGTGTCCTCCACCCACGAGTTTGGAGCCATGCGTAGTGATTGCTTAGTGCAATTCTCCATTCTCAACCCTTTTTCGGAGCCCATGAATTGCGTTTTCGTTCTTGTGTCTTCCACCCACGAGTTTGGAGCCATGCGTAGTGATTGCTTAGTGCAATTCTCCATTCTCAATCTTTTTCGGAACCCCATGAATTGCGTTTTCGTTCATGCGTCCTCCACCCACGAGTTTGGAGCCATGCGTAGTGATTGCTTAGTGCAATTCTCCATTCTCAATCTTTTTCGGAGACCCATGAATTGCGTTTTCGTTCAAGCGTCCTCCACCCACGAGTTTGGACCCATGCGTAGTGATTGCTTAGTGCAATTCTCCATTCTCAATCTTTTTTTCGGAGCCCCATGAATTGCGTTTTCGTTCATGTGTCCTCCATCCATGAGTTTGGAGCCATGCGTAGTGATTGCTTAGTGCAATTCTCGATTCTCAACCCTTTTTCGGAGCCCATGAATTGCGTTTTCGTTCATGTGTCCTCCACCCACGAGTTTGGAGCCATGCGTAGTGATTGCTTAGTGCAATTCTCCATTCTCAATCTTTTTCGGAGCCCCATGAATTGCGTTTCCGTTCATGCGTCCTCCACCCACGAGTTTGGAGCCATGTGTAGTGATTGCTTAGTGCAATTCTCCATTCTCAATCTTTTTTTCAAAGCCCCATGAATTGCGTTTTCGTTCATGTGTCCTCCACCCACGAGTTTGGAGCCATGCGTAGTGATTCCTTAGTGCCATTCTCCATTCTCAACCCTTTTTCGGAGCCCATGAATTGCGTTTTCGTTCTTGTCTCTTCAACCCACGAGTTTGGAGCCATGCGTAGTGATTGCTTAGTGCAATTCTCCATTCTCAATCTTTTTCGGAACCCCATGAATTGCGTTTTCGTTCATGCGTCCTCCACCCACGAGTTTGGAGCCATGTGTAGTGCTTGCTTAGTGCAATTCTCCATTCTCAATCTTTTTTGGAGACCCATGAATTGCGTTTTCGTTCATGCGTCCTCCACCCACGAGTTTGGACCCATGCGTAGTGATTGCTTAGTGCAATTCTCCATTCTCAATCTTTTTTTCGGAGCCCCATGAATTGCGTTTTCGTTCATGTGTCCTCCACCCACGATTTTGGAGCCATGCGTAGTGATTGCTTAGTGCAATTCTCCATTCTCAACCCTTTTTCAGAGACCATGAATTGCGTTTTCGTTCATGTGTCCTCCACCCACGAGTTTGGAGCCATGCGTAGTGATTGCTTAGTGCAATTCTCCATTCTCAACCCTTTTTCGGAGCCCATGAATTGCGTTTTCGTTCATGTGTCCTCAGCCCACGAGTTTGGAGCCATGCGTAGTGATTGCTTAGTGCAATTCTCCATTCTCAACCCTTTTTCGGAGCCCATGGATTGCGTTTTCGTTCATGTGTCCTCCACCCACGAGTTTGGACCCATGCGTATTGATTGCTTAGTGCAATTCTCCATTCTCAATCTTTTTCGGAGCCCCATGAATTGCATTTTCGTTCATGCGTCCTCCACCCACGAGTTTGGAGCCATGCATGGTGATTGCTTAGTGCAATTCTCCATTCTCAACCCTTTTTCGGAGACCCATGAATTGCGTTTTCGTTCATGCGTCCTCCACCCACGAGTTTGGAGCCAAG
Organism: Glycine soja; assembly: GCF_004193775.1. Taxonomy (NCBI): domain Eukaryota; kingdom Viridiplantae; phylum Streptophyta; class Magnoliopsida; order Fabales; family Fabaceae; genus Glycine; species Glycine soja. The sequence continues at coordinate 17,183,717 of NC_041006.1, read as the reverse complement.
CGTAGTGATTGCTTAGTGCAATTCTCCATTCTCAATCTTTTTTTCGGAGCCCCATGAATTGCGTTTTCTTTCATGTGTCCTCCACCCACGATTTTGGAGCCATGCATAGTGATTGCTTAGTGCAATTCTCCATTCTCAACCCTTTTTCGGAGCCCATGAATTGCGTTTTCGTTCTTGTCTCTTCCACCCACGAGTTTGGAGCCATGCGTAGTGATTGCTTAGTGCAATTCTCCATTCTCAACCCTTTTTCGGAGCCCATGAATTGCGTTTTCGTTCATGCGTCCTCCACCCACGAGTTTTTAGCCATGCGTAGTGATTGCTTAGTGCAATTCTCCATTCTCAATCTTTTTTTCGGAGCCCCATGAATTGCGTTTTCGTTCATGTGTCCTCCATCCATGAGTTTGGAGCCATGCGTAGTGATTGCTTAGTGCAATTCTCCATTCTCAACCCTTTTTCGGAGCCCATGAATTGCGTTTTCGTTCATGTGTCCTCCACCCACGAGTTTGGACCCATGCGTAGTGATTGCTTAGTGCAATTCTCCATTCTCAATCTTTTTTTCGGAGCCCCATGAATTGCGTTTTCGTTCATGTGTCCTCCATCCATGAGTTTGGAGCCATGCGTAGTGATTGCTTAGTGCAATTCTCGATTCTCAACCCTTTTTCGGAGCCCATGAATTGCGTTTTCGTTCATGTGTCCTCCACCCACGAGTTTGGAGCCATGCGTAGTGATTGCTTAGTGCAATTCTCCATTCTCAATCTTTTTCGGAGCCCCATGAATTGCGTTTCCGTTCATGCGTCCTCCACCCACGAGTTTGGAGCCATGCGTAGTGATTGCTTAGTGCAATTCTCCATTCTCAATCTTTTTTTCAAAGCCCCATGAATTGCGTTTTCGTTCATGTGTCCTCCACCCACGAGTTTGGAGCCATGCGTAGTGATTCCTTAGTGCCATTCTCCATTCTCAACCCTTTTTCGGAGCCCATGAATTGCGTTTTCGTTCTTGTCTCTTCAACCCACGAGTTTGGAGCCATGCGTAGTGATTGCTTAGTGCAATTCTCCATTCTCAATCTTTTTCGGAACCCCATGAATTGCGTTTTCGTTCATGCGTCCTCCACCCACGAGTTTGGAGCCATGTGTAGTGCTTGCTTAGTGCAATTCTCCATTCTCAATCTTTTTTGGAGACCCATGAATTGCGTTTTCGTTCATGCGTCCTCCACCCACGAGTTTGGACCCATGCGTAGTGATTGCTTAGTGCAATTCTCCATTCTCAACCCTTTTTCGGAGACCCATGAATTGCGTTTTCGTTCATGCGTCCTCCACCCACGAGTTTGGAGCCAAGCGTAGTGATTGCTTAGTGCAATTCTCCATTCTCAATCTTTTTTTCGGAGCCCCATGAATTGCGTTTTCGTTCATGTGTCCTCCACCCACGATTTTGGAGCCATGCGTAGTGATTGCTTAGTGCAATTCTCCATTCTCAACCCTTTTTCAGAGACCATGAATTGCGTTTTCGTTCATGTGTCCTCCACCCACGAGTTTGGAGCCATGCGTAGTGATTGCTTAGTGCAATTCTCCATTCTCAACCCTTTTTCGGAGCCCATGAATTGCGTTTTCGTTCATGTGTCCTCAGCCCACGAGTTTGGAGCCATGCGTAGTGATTGCTTAGTGCAATTCTCCATTCTCAACCCTTTTTCGGAGCCCATGGATTGCGTTTTCGTTCATGTGTCCTCCACCCACGAGTTTGGACCCATGCGTATTGATTGCTTAGTGCAATTCTCCATTCTCAATCTTTTTCGGAGCCCCATGAATTGCGTTTTCGTTCATGCGTCCTCCACCCACGAGTTTGGAGCCATGCATGGTGATTGCTTAGTGCAATTCTCCATTCTCAACCCTTTTTCGGAGACCCATGAATTGCGTTTTCGTTCATGCGTCCTCCACCCACGAGTTTGGAGCCAAGCGTAGTGATTGCTTAGTGCAATTCTCCATTCTCAATCTTTTTTTCAAAGCCCCATGAATTGCGTTTTCGTTCATGTGTCCTCCACCCACGAGTTTGGAGCCATGCGTAGTGATTCCTTAGTGCCATTCTCCATTCTCAACCCTTTTTCGGAGCCCATGAATTGCGTTTTCGTTCTTGTCTCTTCAACCCACGAGTTTGGAGCCATGCGTAGTGATTGCTTAGTGCAATTCTCCATTCTCAATCTTTTTCGGAACCCCATGAATTGCGTTTTCGTTCATGCGTCCTCCACCCACGAGTTTGGAGCCATGTGTAGTGCTTGCTTAGTGCAATTCTCCATTCTCAATCTTTTTTGGAGACCCATGAATTGCGTTTTCGTTCATGCGTCCTCCACCCACGAGTTTGGACCCATGCGTAGTGATTGCTTAGTGCAATTCTCCATTCTCAACCCTTTTTCGGAGACCCATGAATTGCGTTTTCGTTCATGCGTCCTCCACCCACGAGTTTGGAGCCAAGCGTAGTGATTGCTTAGTGCAATTCTCCATTCTCAATCTTTTTTTCGGAGCCCCATGAATTGCGTTTTCGTTCATGTGTCCTCCACCCACGATTTTGGAGCCATGCGTAGTGATTGCTTAGTGCAATTCTCCATTCTCAACCCTTTTTCAGAGACCATGAATTGCGTTTTCGTTCATGTGTCCTCCACCCACGAGTTTGGAGCCATGCGTAGTGATTGCTTAGTGCAATTCTCCATTCTCAACCCTTTTTTGGAGCCCATGAATTGCGTTTTCGTTCATGTGTCCTCAGCCCACGAGTTTGGAGCCATGCGTAGTGATTGCTTAGTGCAATTCTCCATTCTCAACCCTTTTTCGGAGCCCATGGATTGCGTTTTCGTTCATGTGTCCTCCACCCACGAGTTTGGACCCATGCGTATTGATTGCTTAGTGCAATTCTCCATTCTCAATCTTTTTCGGAGCCCCATGAATTGCGTTTTCGTTCATGCGTCCTCCACCCACGAGTTTGGAGCCATGCATGGTGATTGCTTAGTGCAATTCTCCATTCTCAACCCTTTTTCGGAGACCCATGAATTGCGTTTTCGTTCATGCGTCCTCCACCCACGAGTTTGGAGCCAAGCGTAGTGATTGCTTAGTGCAATTCTCCATTCTCAATCTTTTTTTCGGAGCCCCATGAATTGCGTTTTCTTTCATGTGTCCTCCACCCACGATTTTGGAGCCATGCATAGTGATTGCTTAGTGCAATTCTCCATTCTCAACCCTTTTTCGGAGCCCATGAATTGCGTTTTCGTTCTTGTCTCTTCCACCCACGAGTTTGGAGCCATGCGTAGTGATTGCTTAGTGCAATTCTCCATTCTCAACCCTTTTTCGGAGCCCATGAATTGCGTTTTCGTTCATGTGTCCTCCACCCACGAGTTTGGACCCATGCGTAGTGATTGCTTAGTGCAATTCTCCATTCTCAATCTTTTTTTCGGAACCCCATGAATTGCGTTTTCGTTCATGTGTCCTCCATCCATGAGTTTGGAGCCATGCGTAGTGATTGCTTAGTGCAATTCTCGATTCTCAACCCTTTTTCGGAGCCCATGAATTGCGTTTTCGTTCATGTGTCCTCCACCCACGAGTTTGGAGCCATGCGTAGTGATTGCTTAGTGCAATTCTCCATTCTCAATCTTTTTCGGAGCCCCATGAATTGCGTTTCCGTTCATGCGTCCTCCACCCACGAGTTTGGAGCCATGCGTAGTGATTGCTTAGTGCAATTCTCCATTCTCAATCTTTTTTTCAAAGCCCCATGAATTGCGTTTTCGTTCATGTGTCCTCCACCCACGAGTTTGGAGCCATGCGTAGTGATTCCTTAGTGCCATTCTCCATTCTCAACCCTTTTTCGGAGCCCATGAATTGCGTTTTCGTTCTTGTCTCTTCAACCCACGAGTTTGGAGCCATGCGTAGTGATTGCTTAGTGCAATTCTCCATTCTCAATCTTTTTCGGAACCCCATGAATTGCGTTTTCGTTCATGCGTCCTCCACCCACGAGTTTGGAGCCATGTGTAGTGCTTGCTTAGTGCAATTCTCCATTCTCAATCTTTTTTGGAGACCCATGAATTGCGTTTTCGTTCATGCGTCCTCCACCCACGAGTTTGGACCCATGCGTAGTGATTGCTTAGTGCAATTCTCCATTCTCAATCTTTTTTTCGGAGCCCCATGAATTGCGTTTTCGTTCATGTGTCCTCCACCCACGATTTTGGAGCCATGCGTAGTGATTGCTTAGTGCAATTCTCCATTCTCAACCCTTTTTCAGAGACCATGAATTGCGTTTTCGTTCATGTGTCCTCCACCCACGAGTTTGGAGCCATGCGTAGTGATTGCTTAGTGCAATTCTCCATTCTCAACCCTTTTTCGGAGCCCATGAATTGCGTTTTCGTTCATGTGTCCTCAGCCCACGAGTTTGGAGCCATGCGTAGTGATTGCTTAGTGCAATTCTCCATTCTCAACCCTTTTTCGGAGCCCATGGATTGCGTTTTCGTTCATGTGTCCTCCACCCACGAGTTTGGACCCATGCGTATTGATTGCTTAGTGCAATTCTCCATTCTCAATCTTTTTCGGAGCCCCATGAATTGCGTTTTCGTTCATGCGTCCTCCACCCACGAGTTTGGAGCCATGCATGGTGATTGCTTAGTGCAATTCTCCATTCTCAACCCTTTTTCGGAGACCCATGAATTGCGTTTTCGTTCATGCGTCCTCCACCCACGAGTTTGGAGCCAAGCGTAGTGATTGCTTAGTGCAATTCTCCATTCTCAATCTTTTTTTCGGAGCCCCATGAATTGCGTTTTCTTTCATGTGTCCTCCACCCACGATTTTGGAGCCATGCATAGTGATTGCTTAGTGCAATTCTCCATTCTCAACCCTTTTTCGGAGCCCATGAATTGCGTTTTCGTTCTTGTCTCTTCCACCCACGAGTTTGGAGCCATGCGTAGTGATTGCTTAGTGCAATTCTCCATTCTCAACCCTTTTTCGGAGCCCATGAATTGAGTTTTCGTTCATGCGTCCTCCACCCACGAGTTTTTAGCCATGCGTAGTGATTGCTTAGTGCAATTCTCCATTCTCAATCTTTTTTTCGGAGCCCCATGAATTGCGTTTTCGTTCATGTGTCCTCCATCCATGAGTTTGGAGCCATGCGTAGTGATTGCTTAGTGCAATTCTCCATTCTCAACCCTTTTTCGGAGCCCATGAATTGCGTTTTCGTTCATGTGTCCTCCACCCACGAATTTGGAGCCATGCGTAGTGATTGCTTAGTGCCATTCTCCATTCTCAACCCTTTTTCGGAGCCCATGAATTGCGATTTCGTTCTTGTCTCTTCCACCCACGAGTTTGGAGCCATGCGTAGTGATTGCTTAGTGCAATTCTCCATTCTCAATCTTTTTCGGAACCCCATGAATTGCGTTTTCGTTCATGCGTCCTCCACCCACGAGTTTGGAGCCATGTGTAGTGCTTGCTTAGTGCAATTCTCCATTCTCAATCTTTTTCGGAGACCCATGAATTGCGTTTTCGTTCATGCGTCCTCCACCCACGAGTTTGGACCCATGCGTAGTGATTGCTTAGTGCAATTCTCCATTCTCAATCTTTTTTTCGGAGCCCCATGAATTGCGTTTTCGTTCATGTGTCCTCCACCCACGAGTTTAGAGCCATGCGTAGTGATTGCTTAGTACAATTCTCCATTCTCAATCTTTTTCGGAGCCCCATGAATTGCGTTTTCGTTCATACGTCGTCCACCCACGAGTTTGGAGCCATGCATTGTGATTGCTTAGTGCAATTCTCCATTCTCAATCTTTTTTTCGGAGCCCCATGATTTGCGTTTTCGTTCATGTGTCCTCCACCCACGAGTTTGGAGCCATGCGTAGTGATTGCTTAGTGCAATTCTCCATTCTCAATCTTTTTTTCAAAGCCCCATGAATTGCGTTTTCGTTCATGTGTCCTCCACCCACGAGTTTGGAGCCATGCGTAGTGATTGCTTAGTGCCATTCTCCATTCTCAACCCTTTTTCGGAGCCCATGAATTGCGTTTTCGTTCTTGTCTCTTCCACCCACGAGTTTGGAGCCATGCGTAGTGATTGCTTAGTGCAATTCTCCATTCTCAACCCTTTTTCGGAGCCCATGAATTGCGTTTTCGTTCATGCGTCCTCCACCCACGAGTTTTTAGCCATGCGTAGTGATTGCTTAGTGCAATTCTCCATTCTCAATCTTTTTTTCGGAGCCCCATGAATTGCGTTTTCGTTCATGTGTCCTCCATCCATGAGTTTGGAGCCATGCGTAGTGATTGCTTAGTGCAATTCTCCATTCTCAATCTTTTTCGGAGCCCCATGAATTGCGTTTTCGTTCATGCGTCCTCCACCCACGAGTTTGGAGCCATGCGTAGTGATTGCTTAGTGCAATTCTCCATTCTCAATCTTTTTTTCAAAGCCCCATGAATTGCGTTTTCGTTCATGTGTCCTCCACCCACGAGTTTGGAGCCATGCGTAGTGATTGCTTAGTGCCATTCTCCATTCTCAACCCTTTTTCGAAGCCCATGAATTGCGTTTTCGTTCTTGTCTCTTCCACCCACGAGTTTGGAGCCATGCGTAGTGATTGCTTAGTGCAATTCTCCATTCTCAATCTTTTTCGGAACCCCATGAATTGCGTTTTCGTTCATGCGTCCTCCACCCACGAGTTTGGAGCCATGTGTAGTGCTTGCTTAGTGCAATTCTCCATTCTCAATCTTTTTCGGAGACCCATGAATTGCGTTTTCGTTCATGCGTCCTCCACCCACGAGTTTGGACCCATGCGTAGTGATTGCTTAGTGCAATTCTCCATTCTCAATCTTTTTTTCGGAGCCCCATGAATTGCGTTTTCGTTCATGTGTCGTCCACCCACGATTTTGGAGCCATGCGTAGTGATTGCTTAGTGCAATTCTCCATTCTCAACCCTTTTTCAGAGACCATGAATTGCGTTTTCGTTCATGTGTCCTCCACCCACGAGTTTGGAGCCATGCGTAGTGATTGCTTAGTGCAATTCTCCATTCTCAACCCTTTTTCGGAGCCCATGAATTGCGTTTTCGTTCATGTGTCCTCAGCCCATGAGTTTGGAGCCATGCGTAGTGATTGCTTAGTGCAATTCTCCATTCTCAACCCTTTTTCGGAGCCCATGGATTGCGTTTTCGTTCATGTGTCCTCCACCCACGAGTTTGGACCAATGCGTATTGATTGCTTAGTGCAATTCTCCATTCTCAATCTTTTTCGGAGCCCCATGAATTGCGTTTTCGTTGATGCGTCCTCCACCCACGAGTTTGGAGCCATGCATGGTGATTGCTTAGTGTAATTCTCCATTCTCAACCCTTTTTCGGAGACCCATGAATTGCGTTTTCGTTCATGCGTCCTCCACCCACGAGTTTGGAGCCAAGCGTAGTGATTGCTTAGTGCAATTCTCCATTCTCAATCTTTTTTTTGGAGCCCCATGAATTGCGTTTTCTTTCATGTGTCCTCCACCCACGATTTTGGAGCCATGCGTAGTGATTGCTTAGTGCAATTCTCCATTCTCAACCCTTTTTCGGAGCCCATGAATTGCGTTTTCGTTCATGTGTCCTGCACCCACGAGTTTGGAGCCATGCGTAGTGATTGCTTAGTGCAATTCTCCATTCTCAACCCTTTTTCGGAGCCCATGAATTGTGTTTTCGTTCATGTGTCCTCCACCCACAAGTTTGGAGCCATGCGTAGTGATTGCTTAGTGCAATTCTCCATTCTCAATCTTTTTCGGAGCCCCGTGAATTGCATTTTCGTTCATGCTTCCTCCACCCACGAGTTTAGAGCCATGCGTAGTGATTGCTTAGTGCAATTCTCCATTCTTAACCCTTTTTCGGAGCCGCATGAATTGCGTTTTCGTTCATGCGTCCTCCACCCACGAGTTTGGAGCCATGCGTAGTGATTGCTTAGTGCAATTCTCCATTCTCAACCCTTTTTCGGATCCCCAATAATTGCGTTTTCGTTCATGCATCCTCCACCCAAAGAGTTTGGAGCTATGCTTCATGATTGACTAGTGAGGACCCTCTAGTGCGATCCTCCATTCTCCAGAGATTTTCATCGTCAAGGGCGGATCCTCTTGACTGGGAAATATGATCTTTGTTTATTTTCCCGATTGGTTTCTTTCCCAAATGTGTATATGTATATTATTTATTTATTGTTGTTGTTTGTATTTTGTTTTGTGTTGTGCAGAAAAAAAAAGGAGTAGAGACGAGAGTTATCATGGACTAATCACGGAAAGGGCAAGACGGACGAAATCAGTGTCTTATCTTTGCTTTCCTCTTATCTCCGATAAAAGGTAAGTAAAGAGGGGCAACTGTCATACCCTAATTTCGTCCGAGGATTATTACTTGATGACATGCAACCTTTGGTTAGCCGCTTTGAGAGACTTGGCGTCCTTTGTTGCACAATAAATGAAGTCCCGAGACGTGTCAAAAATCAAAAGGAAGCAGGCTTGCGCGATCCGTGAAATTCCGTGATGTGGTGGAAATCGAAAAGATGTGTTTTTGCGCAATTCATGAGTTTCCGTAACTTCTTCGAAAGCTAAAAAAGAGTAAATACATAACCCGTAAGGATTCGTAACCTTGCGGAAGGAAAATAAGTATCGTTACGAAATTCGTAAAGTTTTGTAACGTTACAGAAAAAGAATTACCAAAAAAAAATAGAAGGGGGGTGCATTTAGTAAAAGGGGGTACAAATAGCAATCTGGCCCACTTGGGCCTTCCAGATCCTTCCTCCAGAAGGCTGTTGCTTCTGGAGGAAGCAACCTTGCTCGCCTATTTTGCTATAAATAGGGGGAGGAGTGAAGAAGAAAAGGGTTCAGCCTTCTTGGCACTTCTCATTCTCTCGAAATTGCTGAGGAAAATTATTTCCGTGAAGAAAATCCAAGCCGAGGCGCTTCCGTAATGTTTCCGTGAGTAATTACGCGAAGATTCTCGACCGTTCTTCAACATTCATCGTTCGTTCTTCGTTTTCTTCAGTCTTCAACGGGTAAGTACCTCAAACTGAGCTTTTCAATTCATTCTATGTACCCGTGGTGGTCCACATTTTGTTTCATGTATTTTTATTCTCGTTTTCATTCGCTTTTTATACCCCCTTTTGACGTGCTTAAGTCATTTATTTAAGTCATTTCTCGCCTAATCTAAAAATAAAATAAATTTCCACTGATCGTTTGAATTGTATCATCCGTTAATTTTGGTTAAAATGAATTCCGACCGTTCGGTCATGCCGTAACCACGTTGGAAATCAAAAAAGAGGTAAAATAATAATATAATAATAAAAAATACCTTTTAGTAAAATAAAGCGAAAAATCAATCGGACGTTTTCTCTTTGGGATTTCTCATTCTTAATTGAATTGACTAATAACTAAAGTGAAACTAAGGCTAAAATCAACTCGCCTAGTCAAGCTCGTCCACAAAAAATAGGATTTGAAAGTTTTATCTCAGCTTTTCTTACCAAGTTAAATGGATCATTTTTAAAGGACCAAAACCTTTAAGTGATCACCTTTCAAGTAAAAAGAATCGCTTGATTCACGCTTAAGGAAGAACTACGTAGGTCTGATTTCCTCTTCGATGGAGGGTACATAGGAGCAAAAGCCCCGCTTTTGTCGACCTCAAAAAATAAAAAGAAATAAAAGTTAAGGTAATACAATTTCCACAATTCTAAAAAATAGGTTTTTGTCCTTTGAGACAAACGTGAGAGGTGCTAATACCTTCCTCAAGCGTAAATACAACTCCCGAACTTAGAATTTTCATTTTGACCGGTTTCCTTCGGTTTTCCCGACGTTTTCCACAAATAAACGTTGATGGCGACTCCGCGCACCTTTCCTCCTTTGGAAAGCGCACCCGTGAGCCTCGCCTTCGCTCGCCCGCAAAAGGGCACGTTGCGACACATGTTGGCAAGCACAAGGGCCTCTCCGGAGAAAACCCTTTTTACGATGAAAGGCCCTTCGTAGTTCGGGGCCCACTTTCCCCTATTGTCTTTCAGGGCTTGGGAGACTTTCTTCAGTACCAGGTCCCCTTCACTGAACCTGTGCGAGTGTATCTTCTTGTCAAAAGCGTTCATCACTTGTTTCTGATATAAGTGCCTGTGGCGCATGGCGACCAAACGCTTGCCTTCTATGAAATTAAGCTGATCGAAATGTGCTTGGGCCCACTCCGATTCCTTTAATCCGGACTCCACCAAGATTCTTAATGAAGGGACTTCCACCTCAAACGGTAGCACAACCTCCATTCCGTATACCAACGAGAACGGTGTTGCCTCGGTTAATGTGCGCACTGAGGTTCGGTAACCATGTAGCGCGAATGGGAGCATCTCGTGTCAATCCTTGTATGACACGGTCATCTTCTGGACAATTTTCTTGATATTCTTGTTGGCTGCCTCCACTGCTCCGTTCATCTTGGGTCTGTAGGGTGTGGAATTATGATGTTGGATCTTAAACTCCTCGCATATTTCCCCCATCATCTTGTTATTCAAGTTGGTGCATTCTCCATGATAATCTTCCTCGGCAAACCATACCGGCAAATAATCTCCCTCTTAATGAACCTAACCACCACATTCCTGGTGACGCTAGCGTACGACACATCTTCGACCCACTTAGTGAAGTAATCGATTGCCACTAGGATGAAACGATGTCCGTTCGTAGCTTCGGGCTCTATGGCCCCAATCACATCTATTCCCCACATGGAAAATGGCCATGGTGCGGCCAAAACATTCAGAGGCAAGGCCAGAGCGTTGACATTGTCTACAAATGTCTGGCATTTGTGACACTTCCTCACATGGAGACAACAATCGCTCTCCATGGTGAGCCAATAGTAGCCCGCCCTTAAGATCTTCCTAGCCATGGCATGCCCATTAGCGTGCGTACGGAAAGAGCCCTCATGGACCTCCCCCAACATGCTCTCAGCTTCTTTAGCGTTCATGCAGCAGAGCAAAACCATGTCATGGTTTCTCTTGTATAGTATGCTTCCGCTCAAGAAGAAACCGGCTGCTAATCTCCTTAACGTCCTCTTGCCGTTGTCGGAAGCCTCCAGTGGGTACTCTTTGCTTTCAACGTATCGCTTGATATCGAAATACCAAGGCTTACCGTCCCGCTCTTCTTCCACCAGACAACAATGTGCGGGTCTGCCATGACACCTGAACTCAATGTACGATAGGTCTCTGTGCGGTGTCAGCTGGAACATGGACACTAAAGTGGCAAGCGCATCCGCCATTTGATTTTCCTCTCAGGGAACAAGATGGAAAAAGATCTCATCAAAGAACTCAGCCAATTCCTTGATATAGGCTTGGTAGGGTATCAGCTTGTGGTCTCTAGTCTCGCATTGCCCTCTCAGCTGGTGAATCACCAGTGTTGAGTCTCCGTACACCATGAGTAGCTTGACGTTGAAGTCAATTGCTGCCTGGATGCCCAGAGCGCATGCTTCGTATTCAGCCATGTTATTGGTGCAGTCAAATCCCAGCCAGGCTGTGAAAGGTATACATTGATTTTCCGGAGAGACCAATACTGCCCCAACGCCATGGCCTAGAACATTTGACGCTCCATCAAACCACACGATCCACTTGTCCCTGTCCTCGTCTAGTTTTTCCTCAAACAAGGCCATGATGTCCTCATCCGGGAACTCGGGATGCATGGGTTGATAGTCACTAAGAGGCTGTTGAGCCAAATAATCTGCCAAGGCGCTTCCCTTTATCACCTTTTGGGTGACATAGACTATATCAAACTCAGATAGCAAAACCTGCCACCGGGTGATCTTCCCTGTGAGAGCAGGCTTCTCAAAGATGTACTTGACCGGGTCCATTTTGGATATCAGCCAGGTGGTATGGCTCAGCATGTACTGTCTTAGACGGTGGGACGCCCAGACTAAAGCACAACACGTCCTTTCCAGCAGGGAGTAGTTCATCTCACAGGTCATGAACTTCTTACTCAAGTAGTAGACGACACACTTTCTTTTTGGGGTCCACCTCTATCCTTTTCTGGCTTACGATGAAACCTAGTAATTTTCCTGACTTGACCCAGAAGGTGCACTTAGCAGGGTTCAACCTCAACCGATACTTCCTAAGCCTTTTGAACAACTTCCGCAAGTTGACAAGGTGTTCCTTCTTGGTTTTAGACTTGGCGATCATGTCGTCTACATAGACTTCGATTTCTCGGTGCATCATGTCGTGGAACAAAGCCACCATAGCCCGTTGATAGGTTGCCCCGGCATTCTTGAGCCCAAAGGCGAGCTGGGTTGCTTCCACTAGAAGGCACCGCCTTCTGTTGGAACCCCCTGGAAGGCTCAAGTGGGCCTAATTGCTATTTGCACACCCCTTTTTGCCTTTTTTGCCGATTCCTTTTCTGAAACGTTACGGAACTTTACGGATTACGTAACGACACCTATTTTCTTTCTGGAATGTCGTGAAACTTTACAGATTACGCAACCATGCCCTTTTTGACTTCTGAAATGTTGCGGAACTTTATGGATTGCGCAACAATGCTTCCTTTCGACTTCCGGCATGTCGCGGAACTTCACGGATTGCCTAACGATGGGTGTTAAGTACCTCGTGGCAGTCAAGCGAAGGTTGCATGCCACCAAACAATGGTCCCCAGACGAAATTAGGGTATGACAATAGCTCTTACCAAAATGAAGTTCATGATTTTTCATTGAATTTCGATTAGCTTTTGAGCTGGCATGGTATGCCATGAATTCCTCAAACACACATTCAAGATTAGGAGTTCTTTCTTCTTCATATTGATTGTAAGGACTTAAACTCCTATTCCCACCTTTGATCGTGTGTCGTCAAGATATTCATTTCACCCCTTAAAAAGCTCTAAATCTCATTGAACTAAATCATCTGCAGAAGATTTACTATACATACAAAGCACTAACAAGAGCAGGTGGTCACCAAGTCAAGAGGAAAACAAACATAAACAAAAACAATTACTCTCAAGTAATAAATGAATAAAGAATAGACACCTAAAGACGATCTAACTTCCCAAATAAAAAAAAGTTCCCCGACAACGACACCAAAAACTAGTTCGGCTTCCGGCAAGTGCACCGGATCGCACAAGTAGTATAAAACAGTAAGAACCGAGTATCAAACTCTCGGGGAACTTGTGTTGTTTGGTAAGCTATTTCAGCAAATAGATGTTTGGTGTGTAAAGATAAGTGTGAATATGAACAGGTGTATAAACTATCTGTGCAAAAAGAAAGAAAATCACGCGAGAGGAATGATGTGTAAAGAACAAGTAGAAACACGTTGGCCTTCCTAATAGGGGCCTGATGCTAAAAAGATATTCTCTATCTAACAATGCTCATGTGTTCTTATGGTGTCTCCTAAGATACTAAACCCCGATTCCTCATGATAGTTTAGCCTAATCCTGATCAAGCATCATCCGCAGATTCCTCTTGTAGGACTAAACTTAACCAGGACCGCATTAAGACACACATACACAACTAAGCCATATACTCTCAAGGACTTTAGAGTCAGACCAGTTTCCACTGTTGAATGACCCTAACAAAGCATTCATCTACGTGATCAAGGTAAAGGCATACTGGAGTGAAAAGCATATAGCACAGAGAACACACAAAACATCATTTAATAGATAGAAATATATTTACATCAGGTACCTACAAGGAAGATTCAACAAAGGATTTAGCTTTCTATACCAGGAAGCCTTCTTTACAACAAAGAGAAGAACAAGATGAAAGATTGCAAAAATACAAGTGGTGAGGATGTCTCCTTCACCTCTAGGATCTCACAATCACTCACAAACTCATCTCAAGCTCTCAAACTGGCTCCTGCTTCAAGCTTTGGTCTCTGCAGATCTTCACACAACAAAATCTCTCAAAACTTTCTAGAACTTGGACCTTTCTCTCTCTAGAAACTCTAGACATGCAAAGCTCTGAATCCCAGTCCAAACTCTTCCTCTAAAATCTAATTTCAGGCTTAAATAGATGGCCTTGTTCGTGCTCATGCGCTTAGCGCAATTATGGACCGCTTAGCGCACATTAGTGAATTTTGGCTTAGCAAGTGCCTTTCTCACTTAGCGGATGAACTGAAGCGGTGCGCTTAGTGAGATGAAGTGGTGCGCTTAGCGAACCTGTACAACTCATCTTCTTCCAGAGTCTTCCTCGCGTTTAGCCCATGAATGTTGCGCTTAGCGGACGCTCCCTAAGCCAGCAGATTGGCTTAGCGAGAAGGTGAAAAACAACATTTTTCAAAGCTTGCCTAATTAACCTAAAATTGAGAGAAAATGATTATTAAACACACAAAATGGAAGTACTAAGTATTTATTACCTATATTTAACAGAAAATACTTATAACACTACAAAATAACCATAAATTGGAAGAGTTTGATACAATTTACACAAGTTTTATACACAAAAGTTAGTCGTACTCACCGACTAACAATTTGTTTGAAACAAAAAAAAAACTAAACATAAAAAACTTTTGCATGGTTTCTTTTTTTCACGGACCCTTTGTTCCTTTGATAAGTGTAGTCTCGGGTTATAACTTTGCCTAGGATTTTCAAACTTTTTCTAAAAACTAACATGCATTTTGAAAAAAGAAAGAAACAATCACTAGTTTTCTTCAAAAAAGTTTGTGGATCAAAACACAAAAGGTTTTTTTGAAAAAAGAAATGTGTACCTAGAGGGTGAAAACAATGAAAGACTTTCCCGAATGCCAAAATGGACTCGGATGTTTTGTATGGACTTGATAAAAAAGCAATTTTTGAAACACTGATTTGGCCTGAATGTGGAAACAGACCCTAAGCCATAGTGATCGCGTGACCACAAATTTTATGTTGAGCGTCTGCATGGGTATGTTTGCGATTGATTTTGCATGAATTTCTAATTATCATAATATGTGATTCATGGGGATTATCTAGGCATTCCTTTCTTTCTAAGCCATTGGCCAAACAACAATCCCAATATACATTATTTTTTGCCATTTGCAAGCCTTGTGAACCAAAAATTGATTTTTGCCAGGATCTTAACCTAGGATGGAAGTTTCCAACCTTACCTTGGGATAAGAAAGAAGAAGGCTCTTCCAAGGGGGGTTTCTATCATCTTTTGGTTAGTGATGTTCATCAAAACAAAAAGCAAAAAACACAAAGAACAAAAAGCAACAAAGAAAGAAAGAAAAAAAATCAATCAATTAAAGATAGAAAAGAGCAAAGGAAAATAGAAAAGGAAAACAAGTTCTTTGGACCAAACAATGGCTGAACCATGTACAGAGTTGTCAAAAGGAGAAAAAGGAGGGGGGTAATAGTAACTTGGTTAAGACATGAAGGGATAGGAAGTGATCGCCCATTTAAGTTACTAACCAAATCTTTGGGTCTACTCTCCTATTCCTCACAAAACAAAGGGGAAGAGAGAGGGGAAAGGCCAGAGCAACCAAAACCAATTTCCTACGAAGTCTGACCTTAGAAAGTCCTATTGATCCATGATGATTATGCATATTATCCTTGATTTGATGGGAAATGACCTGCAAAATCAATTTATGACATATCTATGATTTGGAATTAAGACGAAAACACTTGCCTATGTGAAGCTTTATACACCTTGTGCGGTTTTCCTCTGTTCGGTTGGACCCAGTGTTTCTTCTAATGCTTTTTTAGAAATGAAATGCAAATGTATTAAATCTCATTTTGGTTATGAGAAATTCTATCTTCATGCTTTCATTCCCCATTAGTCGCATTGTATTTTTGAAAGAAAAAAATGTGTGCTCTTCTGATCGGTTTGGGGGTTTGTTTCTTTACTAAGCGTGTTTGCGTTTTAGTGAAAGATTTCAAAGACTTTAATGTCTTTTGTCTTTACATTTCAAGACTTCAATGTCTTCTATCTTTACATTTCAAGACTTCAATGTCTTCAGTCTTTACATTTCAAAGACTTCAATGTCTTCTGTCTTTACATTTCAAGACTTCAATGTCTTCTGTCTTTACATTTCAAGACTTCAATATCTTTTGTCTTTACATTTCAAGACTTCAGTGTCTTCTATCTTTACATTTCAAGACTTCAATGTATTATGTCTTTACATTTCGAGACTTCAATGTATTCAGTCTTTACATTTCAAAGACTTCAATGCCTTTTGTCTTCACATTTCAAGACTTCAATGTCTTCTGTCTTTACATTTCAAGACTTCAATGTCTTTTGTCTTTACAGTTCATGACTTCAATGTATTCTGTCTTTACATTTCAAGACTTCAATGTCTTCTGCCTTTACATTTCAAGACTTCAATGTCTTCCGTCTTTACATTTCAAGACTTCAATCTCTTCAGTTTTTACATTTCAAGGCTTCAATGTCTCCTATTTTGTTATGCAAGACAAAAACATCTTTTAGTACTTTTGATACTTCATCCGTTTATTCTTTTTTTTACAAGTTTCACTTCTTTGGTTTTTGCCAGTTGCCAGTTAGATAGCAAGATCACTTGGATGAAATTAGTGTCCTTATCTTTACTTACCTTTTCATTTTCAATAAAAGATAAGTAAAGAGGGGCAACTGCCAAACCCTAATTTCATCCGAGAACTATCATTCGCTGATGTTTTGATTTTTGCTAATCAAAAGGTATTGTTCAACATCAGTTTCTGCACAAGGCGTGAGATCGTTCGGCGTTTTGGTCAAGGATGCGAAAAGTACCCAAGGGGAGGGGGAAAAGGGTTATTTCAGGCAATTTTCTGGACCCTGGCTCGCCCAGCCTAGCCCCTGGCTCGCCTGGACCCCTAAATTGCTTAGGGGTGAAGAAACCAGCTCGCCTAGGTGAGCTCCAGCTTGCCTGGACGAGCTGCCTTAGTCCCAAAGGCCCTCATTTCCTATAGATAGGCGTGAGGGAGGCTAAGGAAGGGGTTGGACATTCAGTATTAAGAGGATTTTGAGAGAAATCAGAGAGAAGAATAAGAAAAAAGAGAAAAATGAGCCCGAGGCACTACAGAATTATGACTATAATCAACTTTTACATCGTTCTTCATTCATCATTCGATTAGTTTGTGTTTTAAGGATTTGGATAAGATCTATGCACCCTTAGGGGTCCTCTTTTGTTTTGTGCATCTTCATCTCCTTCTTCTATCATCAATAATCTATTTTTTTCATGTAAAATAAATTTCAACTAATCACTAGTGTTGTAAATCATCCTTTTACAGAGATTGAAAGTTAATGAATAAAACTGAGATGAAATCAACATATAATTGAATTTCTCTTCATTCAAGTCACTTGAGATCGTTCAAGGTCCAATTCCTTAACAGCCTCTTTTTCTTGTTAGTTAAAATGAATCTTTCAAAAGCCTAAAATCAATTCAACACATAACCTTCTTGCTTTAAAGAACTACGTAGGTCTGAATTCTTCATCGTACTTGAGGATACGTGGGAGCAAGGGCAACACCCTTGTCGACCCCAAAAAAATAAAAAAATAAAAAATAAATATAAAAGGGAAAATAAATAATAATGAAGTCGCATTTTTACACACTCGATTAAAGGCTATCGTCCCTTGTGACATGCACGTTGATGGCGACTCCCGCGTGTTTTCCTTTTTGGAACACGCATCTTTATCTCGCCTCGCCCTCCCACTGAAGGGTAGGTTGCGACAGGCATGCACTTTGGCGAGTCTCGTGGAAACCCAAACTGAAGCAGATACATAATTGGGGTTATCTCTACAGATAGAATAATCTTGGTTAAGCCTTGCTAATTCCCAAACGATAATTTTGACTGCTTCTGTTGGTTTGCCAAGGGATTGAGAATCAAGGCAAGTGATTTAGGGTCTATCACCTAAGGAATTAGTGATAGAATACATTAGTGAATTGGGGATGAACGATATAACAACGTAGAAGTGTAAGGAATTGCAGTAAATAGGGGGATTTTGAGTATAATCTTAGAATTTCAACAATATTGTTTTCACCTACAATTATTTTCACTTCAACAAGTAACTTCTTACCATTTCTTTTCATTTCTGTAATTAAATTTTTAGCACATTAATCTCTCTGGGAAAATATATCTTTTATTTTCTTTTTTGATTAGTTCTAGTTTTAGGTAGTTTAAAATATAAAAACACAAAAATATCTTTATACGAAAGGTTTTAATTTGAATATTCATCCTTGCACTATTCCCTTGGTAGACGACCTAAGCTTTGGTTCAATACTACAATTAGGATTCGGTTACACTTGGCTGACGTAAATCCTAACATAATTAAAATGTTAACAATCTTCATCACTAGCTTCGTGATGTGAAGTGCTTGTCTTTAGAACCAATCCCTTATTCTTCTTGTCAACTTCTTCTTCACCATTAAGTCTCCCAAGCTCTAACTCGCACTCTCTTAGCTTGCCAAAAAGCGTAACTACAATCATTGTAGTTAAATCTTTTAATCTACTTTTGGGTTGCTAATTTCTATTGATACCATTTAGAAATTTTACATTGAGCTTCTCTCTTTCAAATGTTTTTCCTAGAGCCAACAAATGATTCACCACAAGTCTAAAACACTTCTGCACATCGGAAATGCTTTCTTTGAGCAACATTTTAAACATTTTGTACTCTTGAATGAGAGTGTTCTTTCTTGTTCTCTTAACTTTCATAGTACCTTCATGAGTCACTTATAAGATTTCCCAAATTTCTTTGGCATTTGCACATTGAAAAAATATGATAAAACTCATCAAGTGTTAAAGTAGAGGCAAGAATATTTTTAGCTCTAACATTATGATGAGCATGCATACTTTCTAATGTATCCAAGAATTAAAGTCTTTCTCTACCTCTTTTCCATCAGCAACAACTTTAGGGATGTAAGAACCATTTACAATGGCATGCAATACTCCTCTATCAATGGATTCAAGGAAAATTCTCATCCGTACTTTCCAAAATGAATAGTTTTCTCCGGTAAAAAGAGGGGATTCATTTATAGAAGCACCTTCCCCAAAGGTTTGATGATTTCTAGCTATTATGAGGATTTTTCTCGAAAACTATTTCAATGAATATCCAATAAAGCTCTTATCACCAATTGTTTTAAACACCTTTATGTTTTCTTTTAACACGGATTATGGTTTAAAAAAAGATACCAAACAAATATAAAAAACCCAAGTGTTAAGAACCTTAACCAATAAGAAATAAAGAGTTGAAAGGATTGAGAAAAATATGCACACATAGTTTATACTAGTTCAATTTCTAGGAAATCTACACTTAGTTGATCCATAGTAACCCACTGGGACCTTTCCACTATAATCTTTGAGACAACCAAAATCACAAGAAAATACACATCACAAATGCCTAAACTCTTGAAAACCTATCAATAATTAAACCTACATGTAAAAAAACCTACTATTGGCACACCATTGAGAAACCTACTCGATGAAAATGAAAATCAAAAATGCAGATTAAGGAAAGATTTCACTTGATATGTGAAAGATTTGAAATTTTGAAAACATTTCTTATGTAGTATCAACTTCCCTTCGTGGTCTTATGTAAATATCCATTCCACCCAATGTAAAATGATGTTTCTAATTAAGAATCAAAGTGCTGATGACACTTTGAAGTTCTAAAGCTCTCTCAATGAAAATCGTAGTGTAAAATGAGAGAAAATATCACACTCAAAGTCCTTCAAAAAACTTATTTTTATAGCCTTGTAACAGAAATAGTCTATTGTCCCCTGGAGAAAGTCGACTAAATTTTTCTTCCCATCATCTGGGTTTCCTGATGAACAGGAAATCGATTATATCACTATATAGTCGATTATTTGTGAAATCGGAAACTCATGAAACCCAATATAGTCAATTAGATACTAAAGATAGTCAACTAAATGCAAACCAATCCCAATTCTAAAAGAACAAAGGTTCAATCTAGTCTACTATATCAGCATATAGTCGACTATATTGATGCAAAGTTAAAAGAGTTTCAACTCTTCAAGGCTAACAACCATGAATCAATGCAGTATCAATCATTTAGAACAAGTTGAATTACATTTCCTAGTCTAGGATGCATGTATGCATGATATCACACACAATTAAGCATTAAAGCAATAACAGTCATCCTAATCAACTAGTGTTTATAAATTTTACAACTCATCATCAACAAAAACTAAGAGTTACAAAGTCTTCATAAATTCTTCATGTTTTCATGGTTCGCTTGAGTCATCTTTCACTTGGTTATATTTTGAAATGCATATCATTGAATGATTTTCTTGTGTGCGTGAATTTATGAGACTATTTTTAGGCTTTATTCTTGAAATTGGAATTTTTCTGCAATAGAACCCTTAGTTGCCCATGTTTGAGCTTTACTAAAAATTACTTTGGCACCCTACTATTCAATTTTGGGTGGAACTATATGCTTGGTGATTTGATAGAGGAACAAATGATGGATGCTTGTGCCAATTGTTATGTGATCTTGATTGACTTCTTTTCTGAGCTAAGTAAAATAAAGCAAGCAAAATTCTTTCAAAAAAAAGAAAAAGATTTTTTTAAAAAAAATAAACATAAGTACTCAAAAGGAAAAGATTGTGGGATACTATTGATCAAAAAAGGCATTTGTCTCCTCAGTTACTGTCACCATGTTTGGATTATGGTATGTGATGAGCCTTTTTGTTATCTTATTTGTTCTTTACCCGCCTTACATTGTAGTCTAGCCCCATTACACCTTGTGATGCCTTATTTTCATGCATGCTAGATTATTGTTTTAGTTGAGTTGATTGACAGATAAACCGAGTTCCATGCTTCCTGAGTGTGATTTGAGTGCTTATGATTGTGTCCTTGAAACACTAAGAATGGTGAGAAGAATGATTTACTGCTTTTTGAAATATGACATCCAGGTATAATTGAAAGCCTAATGAGATTCCTAGGGGAAACATCTTCAACTCTTTGTTGTGTGTCTATTCTACTTTCAGTTATGTGTTAGTAAAAAAAAATTGTGGCTCTTTGGAATGATTTCTTGGATTGAGAGAAACTTATTTTAATCATTAAATCATAATAATTGCTTGAGGACAATCAATGTTCAAGTGTGGGGAGATTGATAGAATGGTATTTGTGTGATATTTGATATGAGGTTTAGCCTTTTTTGCATACTTTTTAGTTAATTTGTTGGCAAAACTCATGGAATTCTTTAAAGTGTGATGCAAACAAGGTAAAGGTTGAAAAATGATGAATACTCGCATAAAGAGACTAAAAAAAGAGTTAAAAGAAAATTCTAATGAAGAACACAACAATGCTCTTTGGGAGCACGACCGTGCTCATTCCAACACACCCATGCTCTTATTTTCAAGAATTAGGAAACAACATCATATTTTTCAAGAATGGTCATGATCCTCAGAGTACGGTTGTGATCATCCAAAATACCCTTAGGATGGTTGTTCTCCAAATTTCGCAATTGGGCTTTCAGAGTCGGTATTTTCTGAGAACGTTATGCACAATCGTGCTCCCTTCCACATCAGACATTCTAATTTGTACTATAAATAGAAGGGAGAAAAAGAGAGTAGTTGTATTTTACATTGTTCTCAAAATTAGAGTTCTCTAAGAGAGTCAATGATTGGGAGAAGAACTTAGGCTTGGGAAGAATGTGATGAATGCAACGAGATCCTAACTTGTAAAGTTTCTACTCTCGTTAGGGTTGTGATGTAAACTGAGCATATAATCCCCTTTTGCTATTTTAATTGAATTTTTTGTTCCTTTTGTCAATTGAATTATTTCATTGCATTGTCTATTCTAGGAACTAATCAAATCCCAATTTTAATCAATTCCTTTTTAGTGACCATCTACTTCCAATTGATAGAACTATGAAATAATTGGGTTTATATGAACATGCATGATCAAACTTGTTTGATAAATTTCTAATCGGATTAATCATATTTAATCACCTTCTTTGTTATTTATCCTTTTCATTAATTTGATTCATATATTATCAACTAGGAAATAAATTGGGGCATTTTATTACAAAGTTGAAATCATGATCGTAGTCTTCCTTATCTAAAAATCTCTTGAACTATTACTACTCATTCTTTCAACTTTTGTTTTCCTACAAGTAATCGAACACATTTCTCAACTATTGATTAAAAACCAAATTGTTTAGGTTATTGCGAATTAAATTGTTGTGGGGAACACGGCTAGTCCTTACGGTACGCTTGCCCTAAGCGAACATATTTTACATATCAGATTCGTTGTAGTGAATGTTGATGTGCCAACAAAATAACTGAATTATTACCTCTTTAAAAAGCCTTGTAATAGCAAATTGAATATCTTTGGTTAATATTTTGTTCATTTTTTTGTTTTGGAGAAGCATTATGAGCAATTCTCTCCCTCCATCATCTTCTCCATTCTAGGGTAGATTCTTGTAATTTTAATTTAACCATGGAATTTTCCATGAATTTTTGTACATAGATCTTTTTGTTGATTTGAATGATGTGAACTTCCATATTATATGATTCATTTTTCTAT
Organism: Glycine soja; assembly: GCF_004193775.1. Lineage (NCBI taxonomy): Eukaryota > Viridiplantae > Streptophyta > Magnoliopsida > Fabales > Fabaceae > Glycine > Glycine soja. Next base: position 17,161,334 of record NC_041006.1, on the reverse strand, counting down.
ATTCTAATTTCAATTTATGAAATTCTATACATAGATCTTCTTTTAATTTCGATGCTTAGGAGTGATCAACCTAGCTTTTAGGGATTTGAATTGTGTGAAACAAGTCCATATCCAAGATCTGGAATAGAATGTGCATGAATCTATTGCTAGGAATAGATTAGGTTTGTGCATTTTTTAGATTTCTGATTTTATTCCTATTTCAAGGTTAGGTTTCTGAAAGAATTAGGAATCTAGTGTAGGAACAAAGGATCTCTTACCTAAAGAATTAGGAATATATCACTTTAGCTAAATCTTAGTTGTGTTGAAATTGGAAGTATGATTAGGATTCGAGGATACATATGAAGGAATTCATGGAATTCAGATCCAACAACACTTTTTCCAACTTATTTTTCATTTTCTATTTGAAAAACCCAAAATTCTCTACCATTCACCATAGAAAATTGACTCCTCACTACAACAAATGCATACTATATTTAAAATACAATAAATCACACTAGAAGGAGGATTGAATAGTGTGTTAGTCAAAATATAAAACCTTTTCAAAATGGAAGATGTTAAAATAAACAAGTTGATAAGAACCCTCGTCCAGTGACTAAAAGTGGATTGTTGTCTAAAACTAATTTTCAGCGAAAACCTTGTGTCCAGAATGTGTCAACAATGGACATTGAAATACTTTGATAAGCTAAAGAAGAGCAGTAAAATACTTTGTTTTATACTGGTTCACTCAACCTGAGTTACGTCTAGTTCTTCTTTACCAACTAGTAAAGGATTCCGCTAATCAAACTTGATTTCTTTTCTATCACTTTTGGCTTATGAGTATTCTTATGGTCATTATTGGCACAACCTGTAGACTCCACTTGAATCTAAGAACACCTACGTATTGTTTTTTCACTAAGTCACTCTTGAATTTCACAAACAAAAGTTTGATGTAGAATCAAAGATTCTTTACAATACTCAATGAGTGAATATACAATAAAGTTATAATGTCTCACAAGTACTTTGTGTATTATAAAGAATGAACTCTCTTAAGCTTAGTGTATTTCTCAACTAATACTTTTCTTTTCTCTCATTTCTTGATTCACTACTCTTTTTTTCTGCCCTTGTTTGTCATCATTCTTCAATTCTTGTTGTCGTATTTATAGGTAGAGAGAAGCTTGTAATTGTGGAGAGTATCTTCGGAATTGAATAATATGATTATTGTGCAGATTGATCTTATTTTCTAAAATAAGCAGATATTGTGCATTTCTGTTTGATAGGATCAGAACTTTCCATATTTGTCATTCATAGCTTCATAAGACTGTTAGACATATAAAAGGAAATAAAATATATATTCACATTTTTCCTATGCTTTGAGCAGCAATAGTAGCTCACATTCGTGAGTGGTGACAAATTCACATTTTGAACAATTAGCAAAATGGGTCACAGTCGTGATTCGTGGATCACCCTCGTGATGTGTAGCAAATAGGTAATTATAAACTCCTTCCTTCTAACATGAAGACAATGGATTCCTAAACCCCAAAAACACACCACATAAAGATCATAGGACATATCAACAACAACAAAATTACTCAATTACAATGATATAAAAAAGCGGCGAAACACTAAACACCACCAAAACTCGAAATCACCAATTATAAATCCCTAATTTAATATTAAATATCCAAATTCCTAATTTTCAAGAACATGAAAAGGGGGAAAACTAAAGAGTAATCCAAAAAAGATAACCCAAATAATCAATTAACATAACCAAGCCTTAAATTGCATATAATCAACCAAAAAACATCAAACCCTGTCACCTTTTTGTGATAACATGCCAGCCATTGAGATTCCAAAATATCCAATGAAACATGGTCAAATGGAGCATGTTAACTTGATAGAAACTATATCAAGGATAACTTAGATGTAGGCATAATATAGGTTCCAAACATTAAAAGTGTTAATCAAAAAGCTAATATGATGACTCATGAATTACCGATGATTGATAGAGAAGATGAATATGCACATAATAACAGAGGGGACCCCTAAGGGTACATAGTTTACATTCAACTCTTAAAAACAAAACTAATTGACTGTTGCATGAAGAACACAGAACAAAAAGACAATGTAGGGAATGATCACAGTCACGATTCGGTAACGCCTTGGCTTCCATTTCTTCTTCTTTCTTCTTCTTCTTTCTCCTTCTTTTCTCTCGATTCTCTCAACTCCTGAACCTTGGAACCACTTAACCCCCCCCCCCCCCCAACATGGCTATTTATAGGGAAAAAGCCATTTTGGGGCTGTTGAAGCTCGCCCAAGCGAGCTAATGCTTAGCTATGAAGGAATAAGCTTGCCCAAGCAAGCTAGAGTTTGCCCAAACGAGCTAGTTGCTTAGGCATGAAGCTATTTCATGGCCCAAGCAAGCCAGATGCTAGCCTGGGTTAGCTAGGGTCTAGAAAAATCCAAAAAAGACCCTTTTGCCCCTTCCTTGGTATCATTTTGTTTTCTTGATCAAAACACTGAGTGATTCCTTGCTTTGCACTGTAACTGACGCCAAATATCATAATCCGACTAGCAAGAATCAAAATATTAGCGAACGATAGTCCCTAGATGAAATTAGGGTATGATAGTTGTCTCTCTTTACTTATCTTTTATTGAAAATGAAAAGGTAAGTAAAGATAAGGACACTAATTTCATTTAAGTGATCTTGCTATTTGGCGAATGCCAGAGAAAACAAAGGAAGTGAAACCTGGAAAAAAAATAACAAACGGATATTGACATTGAAGTATTGAAAGCATCAAGCAAAAGACATCGTAGTCTTGTAAAACATGAGACTGAAGATATTGAAATCTTTGTAAAAGACTGAAGACATTGAAGTCTTGTAAATGTAAACGATAGAAGACATTGAAGTCTTGTAAAAAATGTAGAAAACAGAAGACATTGAAGTCTTGTAAATGTAGAAGATTGAAGACGTTGAAGTCTTTGAAATGTAAAAGATAGAAGATATTGAAGTCTTTGAAATGTAAAAGACAAAAGAAATTGAAGTCTTTGAAATGTAAAAGACAGAATACATTGAAGTCTTGTAAATGTAAAAGACAGAAGACATTGAAGTCTTTGAAATGTAAAAGACAAAAGACATTGAAGTCTTGTGAAATGTAAAAGACAAAAGACATTGAAGTCTTGAAATGTAAAAGATAGAAGACATTGAAGTCTTTGAAATGTAAAAGACATAAGACATTGAAGTCTTGAAATGTAAAAGACAGAAGACATTGAAGTCTTGAAATATAAAAGACAGAAGAGATTGAAGTCTTTGAAATGTAAAAGCTAAAAGACATTGAAGTCTTAAAATGTAAAAGATCGAAGACATTGAAGTCTCTGAAAACGTAAAAGATTGAAGACATTGAAGTCTTTAAAAATGTAAAAGACAGAAGACATTGAAGTCTTGAAATGTAAACGATAGAAGACATTGAAGTCTCTAAAAAATTTCACTAAAATGTGAACACGCTTGGTGTCATACCCTAATTTCGTCCGGGGATTATTATTTGATGATATACAACCTTTGATTGGCCGCTTCGAGACACTTGGCGTCCTTTGTTGCACAATGAATGAAGTCCCGAGACGTGTCAGAAATCAAAAGGAAGCAGGCTTGCGCAATCCGTGAAATTCCGTAATGTGGCGCAAATCGAAAAGAGGTGTTTTTGCGCAATCCGTAAGTTTCCGTAACTTCTTCGAAAGCTAAAAAAGAGTAAATACATAATCCGTAAGGATTTGTAACCTTTCGGAAGAAAAATAAGTATCGCTACGAAATTTGTGAAGTTTCGTAACGTTACGGAAAAAGAATTACCAAAAAATAGAAGGGGGTGCATTTAGTAAAAAGGGGGGTACAAATAGCAATCTGGCCCACTTGGGCCTTCCAGATCCTTCCTCCGGAAGGCTGTTGCTTCTGGAGGAAGCAACCTTGCTCGCTTGGGCGAGCTGGGTGGCAAGCTCCTCCCCTATTTTGCTATAAATAGGGGGAGGAGTGAAGAAGAAAAGGGTTCAGCCTTCTTGGCACTTCTCTCTCTCTCTCGAAATTGATGAGGAAAATTATTTCCGTGAAGAAAATACAAGCCGAGGTGCTTCCCTAACGTTTCCGTAACGTTTCCGTGAGTAATTACACGAAGATTCTCGACCGTTCTTCAAGATTCATCGTTCGTTCTTCGTTTTCTTCAATCTTCAACGGGTAAGTACCTCAAACCGAGCTTTTCAATTCATTCTATGTACCCGTGGTGGTCCACATTTTGTTTCATGTATTTTTATTCTCGTTTTCATTCGCTTTTTATACCCCCTTTTGACGTGCTTAAACCATTTATTTAAGTCATTTCTTGCCTAATCTAAAAATAAAATAAATTTCCACCGATCGTTTGAATTGTATCATCCGTTAATTTCGGTTAAAATGAATTCCGACCGTTCGGTCGTGCCGTAACCACGTCGGAAATCAAAAAAGAGGTAAAATAATAATATAATAATCAAAAAATACCTTTTAGTAAAGTAAAGCGAAAAATCAATCGGACGTTTTCTCTTTGGGATTTCTCATTCTTAATTGAATCGACTAATAACTAAAGTGAAACTAAGGCTAAAATCAAACTCACCTAGTCAAGCTCGTCCACAAAAATAGGTTTTTGAAAGTTTATCATTTCAGTTTCTTACTAAGTAAAATGGATCATTTTTAAGGTCCAACGCCTTAAAATGATCACCTTTCAAAGTAAAAGAATCACTTGATTCACGCATAAGAAAGAACTACGTAGGTCTGATTTCCTCTTTAATGGAGGGTACGTAGGAGAAAAAGTCCCGCTTTTGTCGACCTTACAAAATAAAAAGAAATAAAAGTTAAGGTAACACAATTTCCACAATTCTAAAAAATAGGTTGTTGTCCTTCGAGACAAACGTAAGAGGTGCTAATACCTTCCTCAAGCGTAAATACAACTCCCGAACTTAGAATTTTCATTTTGACCGGTTTCCTTCGGTTTTTCCGACGTTTTCCACAAATAAACGTTGGTGGTGACTCCGCGCATCTTTCCTCCTTTGGAAAGTCCACCCGTCAGCCTCGCCTTCGCTCGCCCGCGAAGGGCACGTTGCGACAGTTGGCGACTCCACTGGGGAGTATTTTTGTGAGTTAGGCCTATTTTAGGAATTGTGGAATTAAGAAACCTTGTGTGTGCGTTTATTGAACTATGTAAATATAAAATAATTGTTGTCTATTTTGCATTCTTTACACTGCATTCTAAGCACCCACGGGTTTGAGTAAAAAAGGGGCCCTACACCTGGGTTCATGGGAATTTAAGGAGTGGAGGTGAATCTATCATCATGCTAGGTCTCCGACTTGCTTGATAATAGTGAATCCTCGTCTAGAGCTTTCTCTCTTTATAATGTGTTGTCGCTGGTATTCCATACCGCCACAATATCATTATCTTGAGTGATGATACCTCTAGAGAACAGCCGTGTGAGTTAAGAATTGTTGGGGAGTAGTTATTAGAGACCCCTAGATATTGTCCTATAGGTTCCCAAATAGGGGCAAAGAGCAAACACGCTCCGTGCCATTCGTTCTCATGCATTTTTGGTAAATAGCACTAGTTTATAGTTTTTGCTAGTGCTGTTTGGTTTCTTTAGAGTAATACGTAACATTTTTAATGCTGCGTTGAGGCGCCATCATGCCCAAAACGTAGCATTAAAATTGGATCTCTGCGGTCTCGAATGTGTGAATTACCCCTTTGTGTTGTTTTCTTTCCGTTTCATGCATATGCATTGCATCATTCATGTCGGAGTCTTGATCCACCCCTTTTTTTAGGTAAATGATGGGGACAAATCAAAACGACAAAAGGTTTTATCAAGTCAAGGTTAAAAGTCTAGATGTCACTAGCCTCAAGGAACTGGGACGATTGATGGGACCTCTCCAAAGGCAAGCCTTCCGCAAAGTGTACGGGAAGATTCTAGATTTGACCGCAGCGGAGGTATTTACGGAAGCTGTCGTATCCCTCGCCCAATACTATGACCAGCCGTTGAGGTGTTTCACGTTTGGGGACTTCCAAATGGTACCAACTATTGAAGAATTTGAGGAAATATTAGGATGCCCTCTTGGGGGGAGAAAACCGTATCTTTTCTCCGGCTTTCTTCCTTCCTTGAGCAAGATTGCAGCTGTGGTTGGAGATTCAGCAAAAGAGTTGGATCGCATGAAGCAAACTCGGAACGGCGTAGTGGGCCGGCCTCGAAAATACTTGGAAGCCAAGGCAAGGGATATGGCAAGCCAAGAGAAGTGGGGCCCGTTTGCGGATATATTAGCTTTGTTGATTTTTGGGGTTGTCCTTTTTCCAAACGTTGACGGTTTGGTAGACTTAGCCGCCATTGATGCTTTCCTCGCATATCACCATAGCAAGGAAAGTTCAGTGGTGGCTATCTTGGCAGATTTGTTTGACACCTTTGATCGGAGGTGTGAGAAAAACAGTGCACGGATTGTCTGTTGTTTACCCGCTCTCTGTGTGTGGTTGATTTCACACCTATTCCAACAAGACACAAGACACCCGTGTCGGCTGCAAAGTTATCGCTCATGCGCCGAAAAAGTTGAGTCTATTGGGACCAACATTTGGCGGGGATAGGGGGCAGCACGATCAATTGGTTTCCTCGTTGGAAGGAAGGCAAGGAAGGAGTTCTCTTCTCGTGTGGGGACTACCCTAATGTTCCACTGATAGGGACTAGGGGTTGTATTAATTATAATCCCGCACTCACCATAAGACAGCTAGGGTATCCCATGAGGGGAGCGCCAACCGAAGAAAGTCTCTCGCCTTTCCTTGTGAGGGATCTAGGCGCGCAAGGCCTCAAGGTTATACAAAGAATCCACAAGGCGTGGAGGAGTTCGTTGAAGAAAGACAAGGAGCTCAGGGGCATCTGAAATGGCGTCATCGGAGGTTATCATGGATGGCTAAGAATTCATGCGCGAGGGTTAGATTGGCTCTCCAAATTGAAAGTTATCGATGAGGAGAACTTCGAAGCTCCGGAGGAAGATGAAGAAGTTCGAGCTCTAAAACTAGAGCTAGGGAAGGCAAGACTCGCCAAGGAGAAGTTCAAATCGGCTGCTATCCACATCCAGAAGGAGTGCACCGAGTTACAAGAGGAAAACGCGGCCACTGCAAGAGCCCTTGAACAAGAAACCAAAAGGGCCCGCAAGGAAGAATATGGCCGAGAGAAATTCCGAGGAACACTGTGGGGTAGCAACAATGAGCTCAAGCTCCGAAGAGAGGAGAGAGATCGGTCACGGGTGCATGGCATGATCTTAAAAGAGGAGTTAGTTGCTTGCGCGAGGTCCAAAAGGAGTTTGGCTCAACACTTGGAAGCCACGGAGCAAAGCATGCTAGCTATCATAGGGCAATACAAGGAAGAGTTGAACCAGTCTGTGGCCCATGAACAAAAGCTAGTGGAGGATTTTGCACAAGTGTACGCCGAAAAAGAAGCAAGAGGGAGGGTGATTGATGCATTGCATCAAGAAGCGACTATGTGGATGGATAGGTTCGCCTTGACCTTGAATGGAAGTCAAGACCTCCCGCGTCTATTAGCCAAAGCAAAAGCCATGGCCGAAGTGTGTACGGCCCCCAAGGAGATTCATGGGCTAATCAATTACTGTCAACACATGATAGATTTGATGGCCCATATAATTAGGAATCGTTAGGTTCTCTTGTAACACCTTTTGTATAATCTTGGCTAGATGAAAGCTTTGTCCTTTTTATAAAATGAGAAGTTCTGAACTCATCATTTTATCTAAAAAACCTTGGGGTGGATCCAAGTGCTCCGATCATCCATTTGCATACTCATGTTTTGGTGGCATACTCACCGTTGTTTATTTCTTTAGGAATTTCATCATAACTAAGAAAACACCAAGGCACCCCTATAACACTCGATCCAGAAAAATGGATAATGAAGAGGGTGTGCAGGAACAGATGAAGGCCGATCTATCGGTCTTAAAAGATCAAATGGCTTCCATCTCGGAGATCATGTTAAAACTCCAGAAAACCATAGAGGATAAAGCCACGGCAACCGCCTCCAGTACAGTTAGGGAAGCGGAGCCGGTGCTGCAGCCCGCCTTGAATCCGGGCCTAGAAAGAAACACGACCGTGTTTGGTCGAAGGTATAGTCCGCAAGCTTATCCTTATGGTCTGCCTCCGGACTTCACCCCACGTGCCACCCCGGAAGATTTAAGCCAAGCCCCTACTTTCGAGGGGCAACTCCCACCTTAGGAAGACTATCCCGGGCAAGACAATGAGGAAGGAGGTACCCATCTTAGCCCCCTGCTCCACCTCAAAGATCCGTCCCCCCATGAACTACCCCAACCAAGCATAGTCCGCCATATCCCGACTTCACCCACACCCGTAAAAGAATCTGTTCCCTTCGTGGAAGATAAGGGAAAGATTGAGGCGCTTGAAGAGAGGTTGAGAGCAGTCGAGGGCCTCGGCAATTACCCATTCTCGGATTTAGCGGATTTATGTCTCATGCCCAACATCGCCATCCCTCCCAAGTTCAAAGTACCGGACTTTGATAAGTACAAAGGGACGACATGTCCGAAGGGGCATCTTTGGATGTATTGCTGAAAGATGGGGGCATATTCTGCGGACGAAAAATTATTGGTCCATTTCTTTCAAGACAGCTTGGTGGGGCAGCTGTAGCATGGTATACCAACCTGGAAGCTTCCCAGATCCGATCATGGAAGGACTTGGCAACTGCTTTCATTAGGCAATACCAGTACAATACGGACATGGCTCCCGATCGGAACCAGCTTCAGGGTATGACTATACGAGAGCATGAGTCCATTAAGGAATATGCCCAAAGATGGAGAGATCTCGCAGCCTAAGTCGTACCTCCCATGACGGAGAGGGAGATGATCACAATTATGGTAGATACGTTACCCACGTTCTACTATGAAAAGCTGATAGGCTACATGCCAGCTAACTTTGCGGATCTCGTCTTCGCCGGAGAAAGGATTGAATCTGGACTACGGAAAGGCAAGTTTGAATATGCTTCCAATGTGGCCCCCAACAACAACAGAAGAGCCCCAATAGTGGGCGCGAGGAAAAAGGAAGGAGATGCCCATGCGGTCACCACCACCCCAACATGGATGAAAACACCCCAAAATATCCAAAGCTCACACCAACCCAATCCCCCAAATTTTTTAATCCGAGCCGGGAATTCCCTCCCGACTCAAGTAAAAGGACCACCCGTAGCAGAAAGAGCGTCGGCCCAGCGCACAGCTCCAACCGCACCCCGGCCAGTTAATAATATAGCCCCCGGCGCGACCTATAAATATGCACAGCACCCGCCCCTGAAAGACAACTTCCCTCCTATTCCCATGGCATACTCCGAGTTATGGCCTTCATTATTGGAGAATCATTTGGTGGTGGCCATACCCGGGAAGGTTCTCCAGCCACCCTACCCCAAGTGGTATGACCCGGGTGCCAAGTGTGTGTACCATAGTGGAGTTCCCGGACATAATATTGACTCCTGCATCCCGTTCAAGTATAAGGTGCAGCACCTAATTAGTGCCGGCTGGCTATCGTTTAAGGAAGAAGGCCCAAATGTTAAAACCAACCCGCTAGCTAGTCATGGAGGGGCTAGCGTGAACGCCGTCAAAGAGGACGGGCCATCGCGGGCAAAGAGGTTAGGAGAGGTGGTTACTTCTAGACGCTTCATCTATCAATCACTGCAAGCGGCGTGCATGGTCTCCCGAGGTGGAGACGAAAGGGATGAATGTTTGTTTCACCTCGGGGAGTCGCATGACATAGAAACCTGTTCCGCGGTGGAAGAATTGCTTCAGCGGCTCATGGATTGCGAGCAGCTTGAAGTGTCCATATGAGGGAGGGAAGAACCACAAATTTGCATGCAGTCGGAAGAGAAGAAGGTTCCTTTAACCCCCAAGGCCCTAGTGATATGTTTTACTAGGAAAGGGATCGGCTCCACACCCATATACCCCCGGACGGCGCCCAAACCAACGCCATTTGCATATCAAAGTAATAAGGTCGTTCCGTGGAAGTATACCCCTCCCGCGTCCAGCGAAAGAGTTGCAACCGAAGTTGACTCCCTATCAGCTAAGGTAACCAACATCACCGGCCTCAGTGGCGTAACCCGCAGTGGTCGGGTGTTCGCTTCCCCTCACCCGGCGGAATTGCCCTCCAAAGGGAAAGCACCCATGGTCCAAGAGCCCACAGACATAGCCACCCCCTCGAAAGAAGTAGATCGTCCAATGGGAAGAGGGACCGAAAAGAAAGAAGGTCTTCAAGGAAAAATAGTGACCTTGGAAGAGGCCCAAGAATTCCTCCGCCTCATCCAACAAAGCGAGTTTAAGGTAGTCGAGCAACTGAATAAAACTCCAGCAAGGATCTCTTTGCTTGAACTACTCATAAACTCCGAGCCTCATCGTGCGCTGTTGATGAAGGTCCTTAACGATGCCCATGTAGCACATGATATCTTAGTGGAGGGTTTTGAAGGCATCGTCAATCATATAAACACCAACAACTACATCGCGTTTGCGGAAGAAGAGATTCCCGTTGAGGGGAGAGGACACAACAAGGCTCTACATGTGTCGGTGAGATGTATGGACCACGTTGTCGCAAAGGTACTTATCGACAATGGATCGAGTTTAAATGTAATGCCGAAGACCACTTTGGAAAAGCTTCCTTTTAGTGCGTCACGTTTAAAACCGAGCTCGATGGTGGTGCGAGCCTTTGATGGTACTCGGCGGGAAGTAATGGGGGAAACGACATTCTCATTCAGATAGGCCCCCACACTTGCAATGTGGTGTTTCAAGTAATGGATATAAATCTTGCCTATAGCTACCTCTTGGGAAGATCGTGGATTCATGCCCTGGGAGTGGTCCCTTCAACGCTTCACCAGAAATTGAAGTTCGTAGTGGGTGGACTTTTAGTGATAGTGTCGGGGGAAGAGGATATGTTAGTGAGCTTCCCCTCCTCTGCACCGTACGTAGAAGCGGCGGAAGAATCATTGGAAACAGCTTTCCAATCCTTTGAGGTGGTGAGCTGCGCCTCGGTGGAACTAAGTCCGTCGCTACCTTCTCTCTCCAACGCAACCATAATGGTGGCACGTGTTATGCTCAGGAACGGATTTGAGCCCGGAATGGGTCTAGGCAAGGGTTGCCTCGGGAATGCCGACGTGGTCGATATCCAGGGAAATCCATACAAGTATGGATTAGGGTACGAACCCGGGATGCCGGGGAGGAGGAACGTGCCGTCAAGATTTCGGGCAGATAGGGTATGGCCCGGTCGTATTAGCCAGTGTTTCACCAGCGCTGGAATGGTGTCCGAGGAGGAGGTGGCCGCAATAGAGGAGGAGTTCCCTCAAGACCCACCATGTTTTGTGCAACCATGCCACCCCGATTCCCAAGTGGGGAACTGGCGTGTGATAAGCCAGTTAGAAGTCTATACCGCTGATCCAATGTAATTAGAGCCTATAGATTTCCGTTCTCTTTTGTTTTGTGAAACCTACCTTATTAAATAAACAAAGATGTTAGTGTTTAGCTCTACTGAGCTTTAAAAGATTGGCTAAGATTTTGTTAAAACATAAGCACTTAGACAATCTGGAGTTGCTGCACATGATGTCCAACGTTATGTCAAGGAATAAGATCGGGCTGCACAATGCACAAGGCAAGATGAAATGTCAAATGAAGAATTGAAGCTGCAGAATTCACGATGTCGGATACAATGTCCTGACATCCTGCTCGAGAATACTGGAGTTGCTGTGCAATGCAAGATAAAAGTCAAGTGCAGAAGTGAAGCTGCAGGATCCACGATGTCGGATACAATGTCCTGACATCCTGCCCAAGAATACTGGAGTTGCTGTACAATGCAAGATAAAAGTCAAGTGCAGAAGTGAAGCTGCAGGATCCACGATGTCGGACACGATGTCCTGACATCCGGCCCGAAAATACTGGACATATAAATCTGTTATATCTTTAACAGATTATTGTGCAGTTAGCAAGAGATAAGAAGATCTATCTTTAGGAACGAATTAAAAGATCATTAAAGTTCGAATTTCAAAGTAGAAGAGTTCGTTCAGAGATTAAAGATTAAAGATTAAAGATTCAAACTAAAAGATCAAAAGTTATCTTTTAGTTCTTTAACTGCAGATTTTTCAGAAGAAGATAGATCTCCTCCAGCATCAAGCCGTTGCAGCCCAGAAACGCAAATTGCTATATAATCATGGAGGCTGCACGAGTTCTGTACCAAGTCCGGGATTGAAGAGTTAGTTTGTGAGTTTTTGGGACTTGAGTCTTTTGTGAGCCACCTTGATGGTACCCTAACATCAAGTGTTGGACCTATGTGTGTAGAGTTGATCTCTTGTGTCTAGAGTTGATCTCTAGTGTGTAGAGTTGATCTCTTTTGTTCAGAGTTGATCTCTGGTGTGTCTTTGACTTAATTGTAAACACAGGAGTGTGAGTGAGAGGGAGTGAGCGGAGGTTCTCATATCTAAGAGTGGCTCTTAGGTAGAGATCGCACGGGTAGTGGTTAGGTGAGAAGGTTGTAAACAGGGGCTGTTAGACCTTGAACTAACACTATTGAGAGTGGATTTCCTCCCTGGCTTGGAGCCCCCAGATGTAGGTGAGGTAGCACCGAACTGGGTAAACAATTCTCTTGTGTTATTTACTTGTTTAATCTGTTCATACGGACACATATAATCTGCATGTTCTGAAGCGTGATGTCGTGACATCCTGTACGACATCTGTCCCCTGGTATCAGAATTTCAATTGGTATCAGAGCCAACACTCGAAATCACAGAGTGAGATCTAGGGAGATAAATTCTGATGAACATGGAGAAAGAAGGCGGACCAGTGAACAGACCACCAATTCTCGATGGAAGCAACTATGAATATTGGAAAGCAAGAATGGTGGCCTTCCTCAAATCACTGGATAGCAGAACCTGGAAAGCTGTCATCAAAGGCTGGGAACATCCCAAGATGCTGGACACAGAAGGAAAGCCCACTGAAGAATTGAAGCCAGAAGAAGACTGGACTAAAGAAGAAGACGAATTGGCACTTGGAAACTCCAAAGCTTTGAATGCTCTATTCAATGGAGTTGACAAGAATATCTTCAGACTGATCAACACTTGCACAGTGGCCAAAGATGCATGGGAGATCCTGAAAATCACTCATGAAGGAACCTCCAAAGTGAAGATGTCCAGATTGCAACTGTTGGCCACAAAATTCGAAAATCTGAAGATGAAGGAGGAAGAATGCATTCATGACTTCCACATGAACATTCTTGAAATTGCCAATGCTTGCACTGCCTTGGGAGAGAAGATGACAGATGAAAAGCTGGTGAGAAAGATCCTCAGATCCTTGCCTAAGAGATTTGACATGAAAGTCACTGCAATAGAGGAGGCCCAAGACATTTGCAACATGAGAGTAGATGAACTCATTGGTTCCCTTCAAACCTTTGAGCTAGGACTCTCGGATAGGGCTGAAAAGAAGAGTAAAAATCTGGCTTTCATGTCCAATGATGAAGGAGAAGAAGGTGAATATGACCTGGATACTGATGAAGGTCTGACTAATGCAGTTGTGCTCTTTGGAAAACAGTTCAACAAAGTGATGAACAGAATGGACAGGAGGCAGAAGCCACATGTCCAGAACATCCCTTTCGACATCAGGAAAGGCAGCAAATACCAGAAAAGATCAGATGTAAAGCCCAGTCACAGCAAAGGAATTCAATGTCATGGGTGTGAAGGCTATGGACACATCATAGCTGAATGTCCCACTCATCTCGAGAAGCAGAGGAAAGGACTTTCTGTATGTCGTTCTGATACAGAGAGTGAACAAGAAAGTGACTCTGACAGAGATGTGAATGCACTCACTGGGAGATTTGACACTGCTGAAGATTCAAGTGATACAGACAGTGAAATCACTTTTGATGAGCTTGCTACATCCTATAGAGAACTATGCTTCAAAAGTGAGAAGATTCTTCAGCAGGAAGCACAACTGAAGAAGATCATTGCAGATCTGGAAGCTGATAAGGAGGCACATAAAGAGGAGATCTCTGAGCTTAAAGGAGAAGTCGGTTTTCTGAACTCTAAATTGGAAAACATGACCAAATCAATAAAGATGCTGAATAAAGGCTCAGATACGCTTGATGAGGTGCTGCTGCTTGGAAAGAATGCTGGAAACCAGAGAGGACTTGGATTTAATCCTAAGTCTGCTGGCAGAACGACCATGACAGAATTTGTTCCTGCCAAAAACAGGACTGGAGCCACGATGTCACAACATCGGTCTCGACATCATGGAACGCAGCAGAAAAAGAGCAAAAGAAAGAAGTGGAGGTGTCACTACTGTGGCAAGTATGGTCACATAAAGCCCTTTTGCTATCATCTACATGGCCATCCACATCATGGAACTCAAAGCAGCAACAGCAGAAAGAAGATGATGTGGGTTCCAAAACACAAGGCTGTCAGTCTTGTTGTTCATACTTCACTTAGAGCATCAGCTAAGGAAGATTGGTACCTAGATAGCGGCTGTTCCCGACACATGACAGGAGTCAAAGAATTCCTGCTGAACATTGAGCCCTGCTCCACTAGTTATGTGACATTTGGAGATGGCTCTAAAGGAAAGATCATTGGAATGGGAAAGCTAGTTCATGATGGACTTCCTAGTCTGAACAAAGTACTGCTGGTGAAGGGACTGACTGCAAACTTGATCAGCATCAGTCAGCTGTGTGATGAAGGATTCAATGTAAACTTCACAAAGTCAGAATGCTTGGTGACAAATGAGAAGAGTGAAGTTCTAATGAAGGGCAGCAGATCAAAGGACAATTGTTACCTATGGACACCCCAAGAAACCAGCTACTCCTCCACATGTCTATCCTCCAAAGAAGATGAAGTCAGAATATGGCATCAAAGGTTTGGACATCTGCACTTAAGAGGCATGAAGAAAATCCTTGACAAAAGTGCTGTTAGAGGCATTCCCAATCTGAAAATAGAAGAAGGCAGAATTTGTGATGAATGTCAGATTGGAAAGCAAGTCAAGATGTCCCACCAGAAGCTTCAACATCAGACCACCTCCAGGGTGCTGGAACTACTTCACATGGACTTGATGGGGCCTATGCAAGTTGAAAGCCTTGGAGGAAAGAGGTATGCCTATGTCATCCACAACAGAGTCACACTTAGAAGAGGGACTCCAACCACTCTGTATGAAATCTGGAAAGGGAGGAAGCCAACTGTCAAGCACTTCCACATCTTTGGAAGTCCATGTTACATTTTGGCAGATAGAGAGCAAAGGAGAAAGATGGATCCCAAGAGTGATGCAGGAATATTCCTGGGATACTCTACAAACAGCAGAGCATATAGAGTATTCAATTCCAGAACCAGAACAGTGATGGAATCCATCAATGTGGTTGTTGATGATCTGTCTCCAGCAAGAAAGAAGGATGTCGAAGAAGATGTCAGAACATCGGGAGACAATGTAGCAGATGCAGCTAAAAGTGGAGAAAATGCAGAAAACTCTGATTTTGCTACAAATGAATCAAACATCAACCAACCTGACAAGAGACCCTCCATTAGAATCCAGAAGATGCACCCCAAGGAGCTGATTATAGGGGATCCAAACAGAGGAGTCACTACAAGATCAAGGGAGATTGAAATTGTCTCCAACTCATGCTTTGTCTCCAGAATTGAGCCCAAGAATGTGAAAGAGGCACTGACTGATGAGTTCTGGATCAATGCTATGCATGAAGAAGTCTATGAGGAGCAGCCAAAGGGATTTGCAGATCCAACTCATCCAGATCATGTATACAGGCTCAAGAAGGCTCTCTATGGATTGAAGCAAGCTCCAAGAGCTTGGTATGAAAGGCTAACAGAGTTCCTTACTCAGCAAGGAGGAATTGACAAGACTCTCTTTGTCAAACAAGATGCTGAAAACTTGATGATTGCACAGATATATGTTGATGACATTGTGTTTGGAGGGATGTCGAATGAGATGCTTCGACATTTTGTCCAACAGATGCAATCTGAATTTGAGATGAGTCTTGTTGGAGAGCTGACTTATTTTCTGGGACTTCAAGTGAAGCAGATGGAAGACTCCATATTCCTCTCACAGAGCAAGTATACAAAGAACATTGTCAAGAAGTTTGGGATGGAAAATGCCGGCCATAAAAGAACACCTGCACCAACTCACTTGAAGCTGTCAAAGGATGAAGCAGGCACCAGTGTTGATCAAAGTCTGTACAGAAGCATGATAGGGAGCTTACTATATTTAACAGCTAGCAGACCCGACATCACCTATGCAGTAGGTGTTTGTGCAAGATATCAAGCCAATCCTAAGATAAGTCACTTGACTCAAGTAAAGAGAATTCTGAAATATGTAAATGGCACCAGTGACTATGGGATTATGTACTGTCATTGTTCAAATTCAATGCTGGTTGGGTATTGTGATGCTGATTGGGCTGGAAGTGCAGATGACAGAAAAAGCACTTCTGGTGGATGCTTCTATCTGGGCAACAACCTTATTTCATGGTTCAGCAAGAAGCAGAACTGTGTGTCCCTATCTACTGCAGAAGCCGAGTATATTGCAGCAGGAAGCAGCTGTTCACAGCTAGTTTGGATGAAGCAAATGCTGAAGGAGTACAATGTCAAACAAGATGTCATGACATTGTACTGTGACAACATGAGTGCTATTAATATTTCTAAAAATCCTGTTCAACACAGCAGAACCAAGCACATTGACATTAGACATCACTATATCAGAGATCTTGTTGATGATAAAGTGATCACACTGAAGCATGTTGACACTGAGGAACAAATAGCAGATATTTTCACAAAGGCTTTGGATGCAAATCAGTTTGAAAAACTGAGGGGCAAGCTGGGCATTTGTGTGCTAGAGGAATTATAGCAACTACAGCAATCTGAACGTGCCCAAACGAATCACTTAACATTAATAGCACGTTCACTACTGAACCAAGGAAAATTCGACCGTTGCTTCACACGACCCTCTACATTCCTCATTCAAATTTATATCTGCTTGGCATTCGTGTTTTTACCAGCATTTCCCAATAGCCTTCTGAGATTTACGAAATCATTCCAAACGCTCTGCTTTTCCATGGCTACCTCACCAAAAGAAACTTCCGCTTCTGGTTCACCCGCTGTACCATCATCTCCGCACCAGGAACAACCGGAATTCAACATTCAACCCATACAAATAATTCCTGGTCAAGCTTCAGTCCCTGAGAAACTGATTCCCAGAAGACAACAGGGGGTGAAGATTGCTGAAAACCCTAGCCCTGCAACAAGTCCTAGGGAAGTAGACACGGAGATGGACAAGAAAATCCGCGGTATTGTGAGTAGCATTCTGAAGGATGCTTCTGTGCCTGATGCTGAGAAAGATGTTCCAACATCTTCCACCCCAGATGTTTCTGTGCCTGATGTCAATAAAGATGTTCCAACATCCTCCGCTCCAAATGCTGAAGCCCTCCCTTCACCCAGTGAAGAGGAATCAACAGAAGAAGAGGATCAAGCCTCAGAGGAGACCCCTGCACCAAGGGCACCAGAACCTGCTCCAGGTAACCTCATTGACTTGGAAGAAGTCGAATCTGATGAAGAACCCATTGCCAACAGGTTGGCACCTGGCATTGCAGAAAGGTTACAAAGCCGAAAGGGAAAAACTCCCATTAAGAGGTCTGGAAGAATCAAGACTATGGCCCAGAAGAAGAGTGCTCCAATCACTCCTGCCACATCCAGAAGAAGCAAGGTTGCTATCCCCTCCAAGAAAAGGAAAGAAATTTCCTCATCCGATTCTGATGATGATGTCGAACTAGATGTCTCGACATCTAAGAGGGCCAAGAAATCTGGAAGAAAGGTGCCTGGAAATGTTCCTGATGCACCATTGGACAACATCTCTTTCCACTCCATTGGCAATGCTGAAAGGTGGAAATTCGTGTATCAAAGGAGACTTGCCTTGGAAAGAGAACTGGGAAGAGCTGTCTTGGATTGCAAGGAGACCATGGACCTCATCAAGGCTGCTGGACTACTGAAGACAGTCACCAAGTTGGGAGACTGTTATGAAGGCCTAGTCAGGGAATTCATTGTCAACATTCCCTCTGACATATCAAACAGAAAAAGTGATGATTATCAAAGAGTGTTTGTCAGAGGAAAGTGTATTAGATTCTCCCCTGCTGTGATCAACAAATATCTGGGCAGACCTACTGATGGAGTGATAGATATTGATGTTTCTGAGCATCAAATTGCCAAGAAAATCACTGCCAAACGAGTCCAGCATTGGCCGAAGAAAGGGAAGCTTTCAGCAGGGAAGCTAAGTGTGAAGTATGCGATTCTGCACAGGATTGGAGCTGCAAACTGGGTTCCCACCAATCATACTTCCACTGTTGCCACAGGTTTGGGTAAATTTCTGTATGCTGTTGGAACCAAATCCAAATTTAATTTTGGAAACTATATTTTTGATCAAACTGTTAAGCATTCAGAATCATTTGCTGTCAAATTACCCATTGCCTTCCCTACTGTATTGTGTGGCATTATGTTGAGTCAGCATCCCAATATGTTAAACTACACTGACTCTGTAATGAAGAGAGAATCTCCTCTATCACTGCATTACAAACTGTTTGAGGGGACACATGTCCCAGACATTGTCTCGACATCAGGGAAAGCTGCTGCTTCAGGTGCTGTGTCCAAGGATGCCTTGATTGCTGAACTCAAGGACACATGCAAGGTGCTGGAAGCAACCATCAAAGCCAACACAGAGAAGAAGATGGAGCTGGAACGGATGATCACAAGGCTCTCAGAAAGTGGCATTGATGATGGTGAAGCAGCTGAGGAAGAAGAAGATCCAGCTGAGCAAGAAGAGGCAGCTGAGGAAGAAGGAGAAGCAGCTGAAGAAGAAGAAGAAGCTGCTGAGGAAGAGGAAGATGCAGCAGAAGAGACAGAATCAGATGATGATTCTGAAGCCACCCCATGATCATCAGACCCTTATGTTTGCTTTTCACTTTTATTAGCTAAAGGGGCATGTCCCTTGAACAATTACTAGTTATTGGTCTGTAATATTTGCACATTCATTTCATGCATCCTACTTTTGCCAAATTTATGTCTAAAAAGGGGGAGTAATAGTATTATGCTTGCTATTATGCATGATTATGTTGAATGTTATGGCAGTAGGATACGATGTATGCATGACTCATGATTTTGAGGGGGAGTTGTATGAATATGATCTTGAGGGGGAGACTGCTGCTGAGGATGACTGATGTAAGCTACTAGAAGATGCTGCAGTAAGAGCATGAAGACAGGGGGAGCAGATAGCGGATGTCACATGAGATGTCTCGACATCCTGGAAAAGACTAGTAGCTGATAGAAGATGCTGCAGTAAGCATGGAGACAGGGGGAGCAGTAGCAGAAAGCTGATGTCACGTGAGAAGTCTTGACATCCTGAAGAAGACTTGTAGATCTGCAACTTGAAGAATTTCCGCTGTGCTTGAATACTCTGATAATGGAAGTTGCTGATCCCACTTGCATAACTGCTCGTACCTGCTCAGGAAGTGTCTAAGTATGTTTTAGACAAAATTTGCCAAAGGGGGAGATTGTTAGTGTTTAGCTCTACTGAGCTTTAAAAGATTGGCTAAGATTTTGTTAAAACATAAGCACTTAGACAATCTGGAGTTGCTGCACATGATGTCCAACGTTATGTCAAGGAATAAGATCGGGCTGCACAATGCACAAGGCAAGATGAAATGTCAAATGAAGAATTGAAGCTGCAGAATTCACGATGTCGGATACAATGTCCTGACATCCTGCTCGAGAATACTGGAGTTGCTGTGCAATGCAAGATAAAAGTCAAGTGCAGAAGTGAAGCTGCAGGATCCACGATGTCGGATACAATGTCCTGACATCCTGCCCAAGAATACTGGAGTTGCTGTACAATGCAAGATAAAAGTCAAGTGCAGAAGTGAAGCTGCAGGATCCACGATGTCGGACACGATGTCCTGACATCCGGCCCGAAAATACTGGACATATAAATCTGTTATATCTTTAACAGATTATTGTGCAGTTAGCAAGAGATAAGAAGATCTATCTTTAGGAACGAATTAAAAGATCATTAAAGTTCGAATTTCAAAGTAGAAGAGTTCGTTCAGAGATTAAAGATTAAAGATTAAAGATTCAAACTAAAAGATCAAAAGTTATCTTTTAGTTCTTTAACTGTAGATTTTTCAGAAGAAGATAGATCTCCTCCAGCATCAAGCCGTTGCAGCCCAGAAACGCAAATTGCTATATAATCATGGAGGCTGCACGAGTTCTGTACCAAGTCCGGGATTGAAGAGTTAGTTTGTGAGTTTTTGGGACTTGAGTCTTTTGTGAGCCACCTTGATGGTACCCTAACATCAAGTGTTGGACCTATGTGTGTAGAGTTGATCTCTTGTGTCTAGAGTTGATCTCTAGTGTGTAGAGTTGATCTCTTTTGTTCAGAGTTGATCTCTGGTGTGTCTTTGACTTAATTGTAAACACAGGAGTGTGAGTGAGAGGGAGTGAGCGGAGGTTCTCATATCTAAGAGTGGCTCTTAGGTAGAGATCGCACGGGTAGTGGTTAGGTGAGAAGGTTGTAAACAGGGGCTGTTAGACCTTGAACTAACACTATTGAGAGTGGATTTCCTCCCTGGCTTGGAGCCCCCAGATGTAGGTGAGGTAGCACCGAACTGGGTAAACAATTCTCTTGTGTTATTTACTTGTTTAATCTGTTCATACGGACACATATAATCTGCATGTTCTGAAGCGTGATGTCGTGACATCCTGTACGACATCTGTCCCCTGGTATCAGAATTTCAAAAGAGATCTTGTTTCATCTGTTCTTGCAGTACCACCCTTTCTCATATCATTTTGAATGTTTTTTGTTTCTTTTGTCTTGTTTGGTATAGATATGAGGGTCGATTCTTTGAGGATCCTAACAATGAGGGTTTGACAATCGATTTCGATCGAGATATAAGCCAAACGATAAACGAGGAGGAGGAAGAGGACGTCCTGTCACCAGAGTTGGAGAGGTTGGTCGCTCAGGAAGAACGTGAAATGAAGCCTCACCAAGAAGAAACCGAATTGGTAAACTTGGGGACCACGGAGGAAAAGAAAGAGGTAAAGGTAGGAACCGGTATGACTGCGCCTATCCGCCAAGGCTTGATAACCCTTCTTGAAGAGTATCAAGATGTCTTTGCGTGGTCATATCAAGACATGCCCGGTCTAGATTCCGACATTGTGGAGCATAAGTTGCCTTTGAATCCTGGGTCTTCTCCGGTTAAGCAAAAGTTACGAAGAATGAAACCCGAGATGTCTTTAAAAATTAAAGAAGAAGTAAGGAAGCAGTTTGATGCAGGATTCTTAGCTGTGGCACGGTACCCGGAGTGGGTGGCCAACATTGTCCCAGTCCCGAAAAAGGTCGGCAAGGTTCGAATGTGTGTAGACTACCGGGACTTGAACCGAGCCAGTCCTAAAGACAATTTTCCCCTGCAACACATTGATATATTGGTAGATAATACAGCCAAATTCGCCCTTTTCTCATTTATGGATGGTTTCTCGGGGTATAATCAAATAAAGATGGCACCCGAAGATGTAGAGAAGACCACTTTCGTTACCCTATGGGGGACATTCTGCTATAAAGTGATGGCCTTCGGGCTGAAAAATGTTGGGGCAACCTATCTGCGTGCCATGGTGGCGTTGTTCTATGATATGATGCATAAGGAAATAGAGGTCTACGTAGATGACATGATTGCCAAGTCTCGGACTGAGGACGAACACCTTGTCAATCTGCGTAAGCTGTTTGGAAGGTTGCGGAAATACCAATTAAAACTAAACCCAACCAAATGCACCTTTGGGGTGAAGTCGGGGAAGTTGCTAGGATTTATCGTAAGTCAGAAAGGGATAGAGATAGATCCCGAGAAAGTAAAAGCCATCCTTGAAATGCCAGAACCATGCACGGAGAAGCAGGTTCGGGGGTTTTTAGGCAGGTTGAACTATATCGCGAGATTTATCTCGCAGCTCACCCCTACCTGTGAGCCCATTTTTAAGCTGTTACGTAAGAACCAAGCGGTCCTATGGAACAGTGACTGCCAAGAGGCCTTCGAGAAGATCAAACAGAATCTCGCGAATCCCCCGGTGCTCATGCCACCTGTAACAAGAAGACCTTTTTTCCTGTACATGACCGTGTTGGATGAGTCTATGGGGTGTGTGTTGGGTCAGCATGATGATTCTGGGAAAAAAGAGCAAGCCATCTACTATCTGAGCAAGAAGTTTACCGCATGTGAGATGAATTACTCAATGCTGGAAAGGATGTGTTGTGCTCTGGTGTGGGCATCACATCGGCTTAGGCAGTACATGCTCAGCCACACCACGTGGCTTATTTCCAAAATGGATCCCGTGAAATACATCTTTGAGAAACCGGCCCTCACGGGACGAATCGCTAGGTGGCAGGTACTGTTATCTGAATTCGATATCGTTTGCGTCACCCAAAAAGCGGTAAAGGGAAGCGCTTTGGCGGATTATTTGGCCCAGCAACCCCTCCAGGATTATCGACCGATGCACCCCGAGTTCCCAGATGAAGATATCATGGCCCTGTTTGAAGAGAAGCGGACCCACGAAGAGATAGACAAATGGATTGTTTGCTTCGATGGGGCATCCAATGCTTTGGGCCACGGAGTAGGGGCAGTCCTTGTATCCCCGGATGATCAGTGTATTCCTTTCACGGCTAGGCTAGGTTTTGATTGTACCAACAATATGGCCGAGTACGAGGCATGTGCCCTCGGGGTTCAGGCGGCCATTGATTTTGATGTAAAACTACTCAAGGTGTATGGAGACTCAGCTTTGGTGATACGCCAGTTGAAAGGAGAATGGGAAACTAGGGATTCGAAGTTGATACCCTATCAAACTCACATCTTGAGGTTAGCCAAGTTCTTTGACGACATTTCCTTCCACCACATACCTCGGGAAGAGAATCCAATGGCTGATGCGTTAGCCACCCTGGCATCCATGTTTCAACTTGCCCCACACGGGGATCTGCCGTACATCGAATTCAAATCTCAAGGCAGGCCGACATATTGTTATGCATTAGAGGAAGAGCGGGATGGGAAACCGTGGTATTTCGACATCAAGCAATATGTCGAGAACAAAGAATACCCACCAGGGATTTCTGACAATGACAAAAGGACATTGAGGAGATTGGCTACTGGTTTCTTTGTAAGTGGTACTATCCTATACAAACGAAACCACGACATGACCCTTCTACGATGCGTAGATGCCAAAGAGGCAAACTTCATGATTGAGGAGATCCACGAGGGTTCCTTTGGGACACATGCCAATGGGCATGCTATGGCCAGAAAAATCCTTAGGGCCGGTTATTATTGGCTCACCATGGAAAGCGATTGCTGCGCTCATGTCAGGAAATGTCATAAATGTGAGGCATACGCGGACAATGTCAATGTTCCGCCACATCCTCTGAATGTTATGTCCGCCCCTTGGCCTTTTTCTATGTGGGGAATAGATGTCATTGGGGCCATCGAACCCAAAGCGTCGAATGGTCACCGCTTCATTCTTGTGACGATAGATTACTTCACCAAATGGGTCGAAGCAGCTTCTTATACTAATGTCACAAGGAATGTGGTAGTTAGATTCATAAAGAAGGAGTTGATTTGTCGATACGGACTCCCCAGGAAGATCATTACTGACAATGGCACCAATCTGAACAATAAGATGATGCAGGAGATGTGCGAAGGCTTCAAGATCCAGCATCACAACTCTACCCCTTATCGGCCAAAGATGAATGGGGCTGTAGAGGCTGCGAATAAGAATATTAAGAAGATTGTTCAAAAAATGACAGTGTCATACAAAGATTGGCATGAGATGTTGCCTTTCGCCCTACACGGATACAGAACCTCGGTACAAACTTCTACTGGGGCAACACCGTATGCCTTGGTTTATGGGATGGAAGCATTGCTCCCATTTGGGGTAGAGGTTCCTTCTCAGAGGATAATGGCGGAGTCAGGCCTAGAAGAGTCAGAATGGGCTCAAGCACGCTACGACCAACTTAACCTTATTGAAGGTAAGTGTTTGGCCGCCATGAGCCATGGGCGTTTGTATCAACGAAGGATAAAGAACGCATTCGACAAGAAGGTACGCCCGCGCAAGTTCAACGAGGGGGACCTCGTGCTGAAGAAGATGTCCCACGCTATTAAAGATAATCGAGGCAAGTAGGCCCCAAATTATGCAGGACCTTTCATGGTGAAAAGAGCTTTTTCTGGGGGTGCTCTGATACTCACCCACATGGATGGCGAGGAATTGCCTTTGCCCGTGAACTCCGATGTAGTTAAACGATATTACGCTTGAAGTCAGGGGCAATCGAGGGGACCGTTGCAATTTCTTTTAATTCTGAGTTTTTGTTCTTCTTGGTTTCCTCCAAGGATTCCCTTCCTCTGTATTTGTCTCGTTCTTTTAAAAGAAGAAAAGATGGGTGAGGTTTTTGTCCTCCCTTTGGTTTCAAACCTTATGTTTTAGATTTGTTATAACTTGAGCCTTCTTCGCTCGGTGTATGGGGTGCCCCAAACGCTTATTTAAAATTGAATCTAACCAGCCTTCACTAAAATAAAATCATCGCATTAGAAACATTCATACATGCACATGCACATGCATATCTTGTGATAGCAAGGAGCAGAATTGTCTCAGGCCACGGTCAAAAGTCAAGACAAGTCAATGGCAGAAATCAGCCAAGGTAAGATGATGACCGGTCACGATTGGTCGCATATCATTTGGCTCTTACTTGCAGGTACTTAGGGATGGAAGCGAATGAAGGATAGGATCGCGACCGACCAAGCGCCACCCCTTCCCGGCGCTAAACAAGCAGAGAACGTCGCTGCAAGGCAGCCCAGTATCCTTTGCGTTCGCAATTTCTTTTACTATTGTTTGTTTTAAATAAGTAATCGACACCTAATTCTAACTTAAGTAGGCTCAAGTTAGGCAAAACGCTAACCCATAAGAGGGGGGAGACATGGTTAATGCACCCCTAAAAAAAAGTACAGGTTAGCTCGCCTGGGCGAGCAACCCCTGTACGAAAATATAAAGTGGTGGAGGGGGAACGTTTTCTTCACCCGAAACTCTTCCCCCTCACTTCAAAAACCCCCAAGCTCACGGGAACTACGAGAACAGCAGCCCCCAAGCTTCCATTGTTGAGTTTTTGCTTCCCTTTTCACGCTTTAATTCACTCCCCACAAGAGATGGCCCCGAGGAAACTTGCCTCAAAGAGATCCAGTAAGGATAAAGCGGTCGAAGGAACCAGTTCCGCTCCCGAGTATGACAGTCACTGCTTTAGGAGTGCTGAACACCAGCAGCGCTTCGAGGCCATCAAGGGATGGTCATTTCTCCGGGAGCGACGCATCCAGCTCAGGGACGATGAGTATACCGATTTCCAGGAAGAGATAGTTCATCGGCGATGGGCTTCACTGGTCACCCCCATGGCCAAGTTCGATCCAGACATAGTCCTCGAATTTTATGCCAATGCTTGGCCTACAGAGGAGGGCGTGCGAGATATGAGGTCCTGTGTGAGGGGTCAGTGGATCCCGTTTGATGCAGATGCTCTCGGCCAGTTCCTGGGATACCCTTTAGTGCTGGAAGAGGGCCAGGAGTGCGAGTATGGCCAGAGGAGGAACCGGTCCGATGGGTTCGATGAGGAGGCCATCGCCCATTTGCTATGTATACCGGGGCAGGATTTTGCCCGGACTGCTGCCGGGAGACGGGTGCGGATCATGCGCACCAACATGAGCACCCTAACTCAGATCTGGATGACTTTGCTGCTCAGCAACATCCAGCCCAGCGACCATAATTCTGACCTCCCCCTGCCGAAGTGTCAGCTGGTGTACGCCATCCTGACGCGGATGAGCATTCACGTGGCTCAGTTAATCGCTGATGCCATCTATATATTTGCAGGTATGGCGCCTACCAGGCACCCTCTGGACCCGGATAAGTCCAACAGGGCCCTGGGATTTCCCGCCTTGATCACAGGACTCTACCAGTCATTCGGAGTCCCTGTCGCACCTAGCAAGGTGATTCGGCCGCCCATCACCCGAGCTTTTATTGAGAAGTATTGCACACAGAGACAGGCCCAGGGGGATGCTCCGCAGGCCCAGGTGATACGGAGCAGTATTTGCGGCATTTGGTTCGCCAGCAGGCGGCCAACCACCGGGCACATGTACAGACCCATGATTGTCTTTATCAGATGAGTCTCAGCCTGCAGAGCTAGGGCTTTACTTCTTTTCCGTGCCCTACTCTGGACCAGTTCAGGGCAGAGGTCGCATGGCCTGGAGATTGGCCTGAGGCCCGGGCAGGAGAGGCACCAGCAGAGGCTCTCGACGAGGCAGATGAGGCCCGCAAGGATGAGGAGATGACTGATTTACTTGATTTCTTAGGAGGAAGCAGGGCTACATGATTGGGAGATTCCTTGATCCATATTTCTTTTTGTTTCCATTTTTCTTAAGTATATATCATCTTATTTTTGTTTGGCTAAGGGACTAACGTTTGTTTCATGTTTTGACTTTTGTTTTGTACATACATATCATTTGGGTTGTTACATCGGTACTTGTTTCATTGTTGTCAATAGTGTTTGCTGAAATTCCGGAACCGTGTAGAGTTTCTCATTTAGGAACGTCGTCCTAAAAATAAAATGAACCAAAAATCCTAATAAAAAGAAAGAAGCGTTGTGAATAAAAGTCATGTTCATAAAGAAAAGAAAAAGGTTTTTATCTATACATGTATGTAAAAGGAAAATGTGTATAGAAGGTCTTTGTGTGTAAATGATGCGTGGAAAGGAATTCTTGTGTGTGTGAGCAACGAGTGTATATGAAGAAACTTTTGTGTGAACTATAAGTGTGTGTTGGGAAAAATGAAAAATCTTTGAATATAAATAGGGTTTGTATATAGACCGTGTGACATAAAGAGAAGAGTTCTAATGTGTGTACAGAAAAAGTTTGTCATGTATAAAAATATAGATGTACAAAGAAAGGTTTTCCTCATAAAGGACCACAGGTGTATAGTTTTAGTGAACATATATAAAAATAAAACAAAAAGTAAAGAGAAAGAAAGACCGCGAAGGTCGACATGTTATAGTTAAGAAGTATAAATCATTCGTAAAGAGCAAACGCATCTTCTGGAAAAAACCGAGATAAGAATGGATGAATGCATTGAACTGATGAAAGAACATAACTTGGAAACGTTGGGTCTGTCTGGGTAAATTCCCAACCGTAGTGTCACAATGCCATAAACGGGATGCTTGAGTGCCCACCTGGCTGTAGCCATGACTAATTTTGCACGTTGTTTTCAAATCATCATTGTCACGCGTGCCTTATGGAGCAATATGGAAGCTCGGCCCGAAATCGACACCTTCACACCCAAATTTGTTTCGCCCCAGATATCAAGATTGGGTTCCCACGATAAAAGACCCCATTGAAACGCAACCTTAGACTTTTTGAACCTTGGCCTATAAAAAAGAATCCTCATTCCTTCCCCGAAGCAAAGGACAGCGGAATCTCCTCAAGGGAGGGCGAATAGAATGCTAAAACCCGATTTCCCAAACAAAGGGATGGGAAAGGAGAAGTGAAAAGAAAGAAAAGGAAGAAATGGAAAGAATGAAAAAGAAAAAAGATGAAAATAAAGAAAAGAACAAAAAAGAAGAGGAAAAGATTCTCGGTCGAAGGTCGAAGGGAAGTGAAAAGGGAAAAGAAGCAATTCTCGATTAATGAAAGAAAGAGGACAGAAATTCTTCAAGCCAGATTGCCACTCGAAATCATTCTCGTCTGGCAATATCCCACCCCACATGAACAAAGAGGAAAAGACCGAAACACCCAGCGTCCTCTCCAAAAACACTATCCTCGAGAAAATCCTATTGGTCCATGATCGTACGTTTGATCTTTGATTCGATAGGAAATCGTGTGCAAAATGAAGTCATGGTGCAATTATGGTTTGGGAATAGGATAAAACACTTGCCTTGTGAGTTTTATACACTATGAATGATTTATTTTCAACTTAGCCCGATGTTTCCCTTGCATGTTCATTTGAAAGCTAAAAGTCCTACCCTTCATTCTCGGTTACAAGGAAGATTACCCTTGGCAAAAGTATATTGTTTCTCTAAGATGTGGTGCTCTCGCGAATGATTTATTTTTCTTTGCAAAAAGCATGTTATCCTTTTAGGTGGAAAAACCCGGTGGACCGTTCGGTCCCGCCAACCCCCTTTTTTCGGAGCCCTATGAATGTTATTGCCTAGCGCTGTTCATGTGTCCTCCACTTTCGAGTTTGGAGCTGTGTTTCATGATTGCCTAAGTGCGGACCCTCAAGGCAATCCTCCATTCTCCCCCTTTTTCGGAGCTCCATGAATTGCGTTTTCGTTCATGTGTCCTCCACTTTCGAGTTTGGAGCTGTGTTTCATGATTGCCTAAGTGTCGACCCTCAAGGCAATCCTCCATTCTCCCCCTTTTTTCGGAGCTCCATGAATTGCGTTTTCGTTCATGTGTCCTCCACTTTCGAGTTTGGAGCTGTGTTTCATGATTGCCTAAGTGCGGACCCTCAAGGCAATCCTCCATTCTCCCCCTTTTTCGGAGCCCCATGAATTGCGTTTTCGTTCATGTGTCCTCCACTTTCGAGTTTGGAGCTGTGTTTCATGATTGCCTAAGTGCGGACCCTCAAGGCAATCCTCCATTCTCCCCCTTTTTTCGGAGCTCCATGAATTGCGTTTTCGTTCATGTGTCCTCCACTTTCGAGTTTGGAGATGTGTTTCATGATTGCCTAAGTGCGGACCCTCAAGGCAATCCTCCATTCTCCCCCTTTTTCGGAGCTCCATGAATTGCGTTTTCGTTCATGTGTCCTCCACTTTCGAGTTTGGAGCTGTGTTTCATGATTGCCTAAGTGCGGACCCTCAAGGCAATCCTCCATTCTCCCCCTTTTTCGGAGCCCCATGAATTGCGTTTTCGTTCATGTGTCCTCCACTTTCGAGTTTGGAGCTGTGTTTCATGATTGCCTAAGTGCGGACCCTCAAGGCAATCCTCCATTCTCCCCCTTTTTTCGGAGCTCCATGAATTGCGTTTTCGTTCATGTGTCCTCCACTTTCGAGTTTGGAGCTGTGTTTCATGATTGCCTAAGTGCGGACCCTCAAGGCAATCCTCCATTCTCCCCCTTTTTTCGGAGCTCCATGAATTGCGTTTTCGTTCATGTGTCCTCCACTTTCGAGTTTGGAGCTGTGTTTCATGATTGCCTAAGTGCGGACCCTCAAGGCAATCCTCCATTCTCCCCCTTTTTTCGGAGCTCCATGAATTGCGTTTTCATTCATGTGTCTTCCACTTTCGAGTTTGGAGTTGTGTTTCATGATTGCCTATGTGCGGACCCTCAAGGCAATCCTCCATTCTCCCCCTTTTTTCGGAGCTCCATGAATTGCGTTTTCGTTCATGTGTCCTCCACTTTCGAGTTTGGAGCTGTGTTTCATGATTGCCTAAGTGCGGACCCTCAAGGCAGTCCTCCATTCTCCACCTTTTTTCGGAGCCCCATGAATGTCATTGCCTAGCGCTGTTCATGTGTCCTCCATTATCAAGCGCGAAGCCTCTGGTGACTGGGAAACACGTTCTTCTGTTGTTTTCTGGATCAGTTCCTTCGCCAAATATGTGTATATGTGTATATGTATATTATATTTGTTGTTCTGGTTGTTGTTTGTATTTTGTTTTGTGCAGAAGAAAAAGGAGTAGAGACGAGACTCGTCATCACGGAAAGGGCAGGACGGACGAAATCAGTGTCCTATCTTTGCTTTCCTCTTATCTCCGATGAGAGGTAAGTAAAGAGGGGCAACTGTCATACCCTAATTTCGTCCGGGGATTATTATTTGATGATATACAACCTTTGATTGGCTGCTTCGAGACACTTGGCGTCCTTTGTTGCACAATGAATGAAGTCCCGAGACGTGTCAGAAATCAAAAGGAAGCAGGCTTACGCAATCCGTGAAATTCCGTAATGTGGCGGAAATCGAAAAGAGGTGTTTTTGCGCAATCCGTAAGTTTCCGTAACTTCTTCGAAAGCTAAAAAAGAGTAAATACATAATCCGTAAGGATTCGTAACCTTGCGGAAGAAAAATAAGTATCGTTACGAAATTCGTGAAGTTTCGTAACGTTACGGAAAAAGAATTACCAAAAAAATAGAAAGGGGGTGCATTTAGTAAAAAAGGGGGGTACAAATAGCAATCTGGCCCACTTGGGCCTTCCAGATCCTTCCTCCAGAAGGCTGTTGCTTCTAGAGGAAGCAACCTTGCTCGCCTGGGCGAGCTGGGTGGCAAGCTCCTCCCCTATTTTGCTATGAATAGGGGGAGGAGTGAAGAAGAAAAGGGTTCAGCTTTCTTGGTAGTTCTCTCTCTCTCAAAATTGCTGAGGAAAATTATTTCCGTGAAGAAAATCCAAGCCGAGGCGCTTCCGTAACGTTTTTGTGAGTAATTACGCGAAGATTCTCGACCGTTCTTCAAGATTCATCGTTCGTTCTTCGTTTTCTTCAGTCTTCAACGGGTAAGTACCTCAAACCCAGCTTTTCAATTCATTCTATGTACCCGTGGTGGTCCACATTTTGTTTCATGTATTTTTATTCTCGTTTTCATTCGCTTTTTATACCCCCTTTTGACGTGCTTAAGCCATTTATTTAAGTCATTTCTCGCCTAATCTAAAAATAAAATAAATTTCCACCGATCGTTTGAATTGTATCATCCGTTAATTTCGGTTAAAATGAATTCCAACCGTTCGGTCGTGCCGTAACCACGTTGGAAATCAAAAAAGAGGTAAAATAATAATATAATAATCAAAAAATACCTTTTAGTAAAGTAAAGCGAAAAATCAATCGGACGTTTTCTCTTTGGGATTTCTCATTCTTAATTGAATCGACTAATAACTAAAGTGAAACTAAGGCTAAAATCAAACTCGCCTAGTCAAGCTCGTCCACAAAAATAGGTTTTTGAAAGTTTATCATTTCAGTTTCTTACTAAGTAAAATGGATCATTTTTAAGGTCCAACGCCTTAAAATGATCACCTTTCAAAGTAAAAGAATCACTTGATTCACGCATAAGAAAGAACTACGTAGGTCTGATTTCCTCTTTGATGGAGGGTACGTAGGAGCAAAAGCCCCGCTTTTGTCAACCTCAAAAAATAAAAAGAAACAAAAGTTAAGGTAACACAATTTCCACAATTCTAAAAAATAGGTTGTTGTCCTTCGAGACAAACGTAAGAGGTGCTAATACCTTCCTCAAGCGTAAATACAACTCCCGAACTTAGAATTTTCATTTTGACCGGTTTCCTTCGGTTTTTCCGACGTTTTCCACAAATAAACGTTGGTGGCGACTCCGCGCATCTTTCCTCCTTTGGAAAGCGCACCCGTGAGCCTCGCCTTCGCTCGCCCGCGAAGGGCACGTTGCGACACTTGGTAAAGAAATCAAACTCTCAAACCGATCAGAACAACACACATTTTTTTCAAAAATAATGCGACGAATGAAGAATGAAAGCACAAAGATAGAATTTCTCATAACCAAGAATGAGATTAAGACATTTTGCATTTTGTTTCTAAAGAAGCATTAGAAGAAACACTGGATTCAATCAAATAGAGGAAAACTGCTCAAAGATGTATAAAACTCCACACAGGCAAGTGTTTCATCTCAATTCCAAATCACAAATATGTCATAAATTGATTTTGCAAGTCATTTCCCATCAAATCAAAGATAATGCGCATAATCATCATGGATCAATAGGTCTTTTTAAGGTTGGACTTGTGGGAAATTTTGGCTTTGGTTTTTTATTTTTTTTATTTTTTTATGGTGTGAATAGGAGACCAGGCATAAAGATTGTAGAAGCAAAGATTTTGACTTTGATGTTTTGATGATGCCATATGATCATGATGTTTTGATGCCATATTAGCATGCGCTTCTCAAGTTAAGATCAAGACAAAAATCCAAGAGATTCAAGATACATCATCAAGAAGATCTCTAGTGATTTAGGGAGGGAATTCCAAATTGAAACAACAAGAGGTTTGGCCAAGAAATTTAAGCTAAAATGTCTTTTTCAAGAAATTTACTCTCTGGTAATCGATTACCAGTGGCCAAACTGATTTATAACAACTATTAGAAATTTGAATTCAAATTTTACACTGTGTAATCGATTACACATGGATGGTAATCGATTACCAGCAGTTATTGAACGTTTTAATTCAAATTTTAAAGTCTGTAATCGATTACATAAGTCTTGTAATCGATTACCAGAGGAGTTTTTCAAAAAATAATTTCCCAGAGTCACAACTGTCAAAAAGGTTTTTGAATGGCCATCAAAGGTCTATTTATATGTGACTTGAAACACAAATTTACTGAGAG
Organism: Glycine soja; assembly: GCF_004193775.1. NCBI lineage: Eukaryota > Viridiplantae > Streptophyta > Magnoliopsida > Fabales > Fabaceae > Glycine > Glycine soja. The sequence continues at coordinate 17,128,945 of NC_041006.1, read as the reverse complement.
TTTTTCAAAACAAAAAGGTCTTATCCTCTCAAAAAGAAAAATCATCTTATCCTCTTAAAAAATTCCTTGGCCAATACACTTGCAATTCAATAAGGAATTATTTGAGTGCTCAATTGTTCAATCAATCTCTTTCAAGAGAGATTTCTTCTTCTCTTCATCTTATTTCTCAACAGGGATTAAGAGACCGAGGGTCTCTTGTTGTAAAGAAATCTGAACACAAAGGAAGGGTTGTCCTTGTGTGGTTCAGAACTTGTAAAGGGCTTTTGCAAGATAGTGGAACTCTCAAGCGGGTTGCTTGGGGACTGGATGTAGGCACAAGGGTGTCGCCGAACCAGTATAAATCTGAGTTTGCAATCTTTCTTCCCTTAAACTCCTTTATTGTTTATTACTTATTGCTTATTGTTTCTATTCAGTAAGATTAATTTGCATTATTATTTAGGAGTTCATTTTGAAAGGAATCTTGGGTTTTTAGGTTAAAATCAAAATAGAATTTTTGATTAGGAAAAGATTGTGATATCTTAATTCAACCCCTCTTTCTTAAGATATCTGAGGCCACTTGTCTAACAAAGATTTGACCAGTAACTCAAATGAGCAATCACTTCCTACCCTTTCATGTCTTGACCAAGTTATCATTATTTTCCTTCCTTTTTACTCTTTACAACAACTCTGTACATGGTTTAGATGTTTGTTTATTCCAAAGAACTCATTTTTCTTTTCTATTTTCCTTTTTTTCTCTTTTCCATTTTGATTTTTCTTTTCTTTTCTTTTCTTTTTTTTCCTTTCTTTGTTGATAAATATCTAACTTCCTACAAAATCCACGACTAGCCATAAAAATGATAGAAATCTCCCTTGAAAGCACTCCTCCTCTCTTATCCTAAGGTAAGGTAGGAAACTTTCATCCTAGGTTAGTGTTCTGATAAAAATCAAGTGTCTGCCTCAAAGGGCTTGCACATGGCAAAAAATAATGTATATTGGGACAGTTGTTTGGCCAATGTCATAGAAAGAAAGAATGCCCGGATCATTTCCATGAATCATATGTTATGACAATTAGAAATTCATGCAAAACCAATCATAGCACATATCCATGCGGACATTCAATATAAAATTTGTGGTCACACAGTCACTAAAGCTTAGGGCCTGTTTCCACATTCAGATCAAATCAGTGTTTCAACAATTGTTCTTTTATCAAGTCCATGCACAAAACATCTAAGTCCATTTTGGTATTCAGGAAAGTCCTTCATTATTTTCATCCTTAAGATACACATTTTTTTTCAAAAAAACCTTTTTGTTGTGTTTCGATCTACAAAATTTATGAAGAGTACTGGCGGTTGTTCCTTTCAAAAGCACGTTAGTTTTAGGAAAAAGGTTTGAATCCTGGATAAAGTTATAACCCAAGACTACACCATCAAAAATCAAAGTGCATGCAAAAATAAAAAAACAAACCACGCGTAAGTTTTTTTTTCAAACAATCATCACAACAAATAATAACAAAATACTAAAAACAATAAATAAGATAAAGACAAGTTCACAAATTTAGAAGATCACGGTTGGGAAGCTCAGTCTCCTCCAATGAAGAATCAAGAAAATCTACCACGGCTCCATCATCCTCAGCTCCACCTTCATCCCCTTAGGCAGCTCCTTGAGCATCTGTAGGACCTGCCTCATCCTGAAAATTGGACCTATCCCCAGGCCATGCAACAGTGGCTCTGAACTTCTCAAGAGTAGGCCATGGGTAAGGGTTAGGGTCCTGGCGATGCTGGTGCAGTGTATACTGATAGAAGCAGTCATTTAACTGCATTCGACCCCTATGGTTTGCTACCTGTTGATCAACCTTTGCCTTCCCCTTATCTTTCGACCTTGTCAGTAGTTTGGGAGGAGCAAAAACACGTCCACTATGATTCATGCCGCTCATACCAAAAATATTCATGATCTTAGCAGTCAGCATGTGAGTCCCAACACGCATGAAGGATGTGTCTTACCTTTCATCGGATCATTGTGCGCCATACCTCTATGGTACTGCCTTATCCTTCTTATAAGGGAATGGTGCTAGCATCTTTGTTACAGAGGGCTGGAAACCTCAAGGTATCTGAGTGGTAATATCTCTGGTTAAATGAATCACCAAAGGCTTAGGCATACTTGGGCTTTTGTCACTCAACTGCATGAAAACCTCTCCTTCTTCCTTTTTTACACTATGGATTTCAATTTGACCCCTACTTATCAGTCCCTACAGCAACTCCTCAGCTATTGGCACCTTTCTACATCGTTCAATGCCCCTAAATTGCATCAAGCACGGATCTCCCTTATTACTGTCACATTCAATCACACCGGCCTCGCGCAACGCCTCCAATATGAACCGTTTTGGAGTTGACACATCCCATATCTGTTTCAACACTTGAGACTTCCCTTCTCCCACCGTGTTCACCGATGAGCTTCCATGATTTGCAAGTGGATTAGTCCTTACATTGGGGCTATCCTCTTGAAATGTAAGTCATCCTGCATCAATCAAACTTTGTAATTTGTGCTTAAAAGCTACACATTGCTCAACGGAGTGCATCGGGACACCACCATGATAGGCGCATGTGGCGTTAGGATTGTACCATCAGGGTAATGGAGGTTGATAGATTTTTCCTGGGATCACTACGACCATTTGGTTGCTAAGCAAGGATGATATTAGGTTGGCATATGACATTGGGATTAGGGTGAATTCCACGGGTTTTCTCTTTGGGAAGTTCCTCCTTGGGTTGGCCGAGTAATTATATTGGTGCGGGGGATACTGGTACATGGGGTTGTGAGGGGTTTGTTGGGAGCATGGCCATGTAGGTGTTGCGGTCACGGCGTGGGTGTCTCCCTCCTTTTTCTATGCTCCACCTTCCCCAGGCCTCCTATTGCCAGAACTCGTCGAAGCGGCACAATCAAATTTGTCCCTTCTTAGGCCTACTTTGATCCTTTCACCTGCAAATACCAGATCTTCAAAACTCGAGGGCATGTATCCCACCATCTTCTCGTAGTAGAACACAGGTAAAGTATCTACTATCATTGTGATCATTTCCCTCTCCATCATTAGGGGTGCTACTTGAGCTGCCAGATCCCTACATCTCTGGACATATTCTTTAAAGGATTCCTGCTCCCTTTTGCACATGTTTTGCAGCTGCATTCTATCCAGGGCCATATCGGAATTGTATTGGTATTGCCTAATGAAGGCAGCCATTAGATCTTTCCAGGAACAGACCCGAGAAGATTCCAGATTGGTGTACCAAGTGATAGCTGCCCCAGCCAAACTCTCTTGAAAAAATGCATCGACTTTTTCATCCTTCGTGTATGCTCCCATTTTCTGGCAATGCATCTTCAGGTGATTCTTGGGACAAGTAGTCCCCTTGTATTTGTTGAAACCCGGCACCTTGAACTTCGGAGGAATAATGATGTCGAGCACTAGGCATAGTTCCGCCATGTCAGCAAAAAGATAGTCTCCGCCTCCTTCAATGGCCCTCGGCCTTTCTTCTATATGATCGAATTTTTCCCTTTCCACCATGGTAGGAGGCAGTCTTTCCACCACAAAATGTAAGGGTTGTAGTTGTGGTTATGGGCGATACTGAGGGCCCCCCAAAGTGTTTGGCAAGGGTATGCCACCAAATGCTTGCCCCTCAGTGGCATATCCGAGGTGAGGCTCGAAGTCGACCAGAGTGTGGTCTCGGGGTACTTCATGTGTCTCCCCCATAGGTTGAGAGACATTTGCATGACCAGACTGAGGTTGTTGGCTCTTAATGGGTATGGGAGCAGAGTTGTCGACATTCTCATCGGGCGCATGTGCAACATTGGGTGGTGCATAGTTGGGAGGCAAGCCATATGGTGAGAAGGGATGCTTGCTCTGGACCTGCACAAAATGGGGGTTGCCCGTACTTCCCAATGCTTCGCCTCCCTGACCTATCATATCCAGGACTGCATGATTTACTTGATTGATACCAGATGGGTGAATCGAGTCCACCTCAATGGCGGTACTTGTGGCAAGGACTGTAGCCTTGTTGACCTCCATCATTTTTCTCATACTCATCATGGTGGTCATTTGGTCTTTCATGGCCTTCATCTGTTCTTGAACTTCCTCTATCTTACTCATGATTATAGCCTTGGCATGTGTTCGGTAAGGGTGTGGTAAAACACGTTTGTTCTTTTTTATTACTATGATTATGTTTTGACGATGATGACAATGACTTTTAAGGAAAGAATGCAATGAGTAATGCAACAACTAAATAAACGTGAATGCGCGACAACGATAAGTTGCTAAAGTATTGTGAATTTTACACAGGACATTCAGTAAAACATAGGGTTGAATCAAATCCAATTTTCATTAAAAACAACATTGTTCATCTTGTCAGAGCCAAAGCATAACTAGAAATAAAACATGGACACATCAGCTATTCCTAATTATGTAGGTCATTAGTTCGACCATGTGTTGGCAATAATTGAAAAGACTGTGAACTTCATCGGGAGCAGAGTATGTGTCAGGCACCGCCTTGGCTTTGGCTAACAACCTTGGAAGCTCTTGACTCTCATTTAGAGAGAGAGCAAATCTATCCATCCATTTCATGGCTTCTTTATGCAATAACTCTATCACCCCTTCTCTCGCTTCCCTTTCAACCCGCAAGGTCGACACCTTTGCCTGTTCATCTTCCAGCATTTGCCCATGACTAGCAGCTAGGTTCACCTTCTCTTTATATTGATCAATGATTATCAACATATTTTTTTCCGTCTTGCTCAACTGTTCTGTCAAACTTCTCTTCAACCTCTTGATGTGCCATCATTTTCTTCTATTTTCTAAACCCTTTTTGCACCATTTTAATTACTGATTGGTCTTAATTGTCAATTAATTAGGCAGTTTTATTATTTGGGCTCATTTAGCTAATTTGATGTTTTTAATCTAATTTCAGGAATTAATGAAACATTGGGCTTAATCCGAATTTTGGTTGTGGACTTGAAGAGGGCAAATAAAGCAGCACTTACCTTAGTTAATTTCTAATTAGGAAATTTCGCAATTTTATTTTATGTGGTTTAGTGTTTATTTCGTTTTGGGCCAGAGTATTGTAATAGGGCCCAGTGACTTTGAGTGACTCTTTTTAAATAGCAGCCTTGGGATTCGTGCAGGGCATTCTGTTAGACTGTTATTCAGAGCTTAGGGTTTATGGTTTTTGAAGTTTTTCTATTCTAATGCTACTGTTTCGTTCTTAATGCAATTTTCGATTTCCTGCTTCTAATTACAATTTCGTTCTTGTTTCTTCTTTTACTTTCATTTATGTTTCTGTTTTCATTTTCGTTTCTGTCTCATTTACGTTTCTGTTTATTTACGTTTCTGCTTCATGTTTCATTTACGTTTTCTATTTGAATCTATGGAAGGCTAATTATTCTGGTGTTGTTTCCTTCTGAGGAAGAAGCCCAACTCTCTTTGAGGTTTCGTTTATAATGTGGTTCCCTGGCAGTGTTCCCTTCACCAGTTAACCCAAATTCGTGAACATTAATCAGTGCACGCTTTGTGTTCGATTAATTTCCTCTGAGCCTAACTTGCGTTCATGATTAATGGACGAAGGGCTAACTGGTGTATGTGGTGCCTAATCACGTATTGACAACCCTAGGTTGATTTTCGCTTAGTAAATTGTAATAGGGTTGGATTAAGTGGTTAACTGTTAGGGACGAATTCTCCATAACCCAGGATAAGAGAATGGCTTCTAAATCAGAGGAAACAACCCATTTTTAATATTATTAGTTTCGTATTCCAGTTTACTTGTTCTGCTCCTTAAATCACAAAACAAACAAACCCCCCCAATCGTTACTGTTACTGCAAGTATATTATGAACAATTGGTTTATCATTGCTCGTTGGGAAACGACCTAGGATCACTTCCTAGTTACTGCATTTTCATGTTTATTTGATTCGGGTACGGCCTCGATCACCTCTGACAACTCCTTAACTTATCCTCTAACATCATGCTCTCCATCCTTGATTTGTCTCTCTCAGCCTTTCTAAGTTTGAGCTCATTACTGCTGCCTAACAAATCCCCTTAGAACTTGTTTCTGCTCCATTCTTCCTTTCTGGCCTTTTTCATTTCCCGCTCTAGCGCTTCATCCGTGGTCATGTTGATATCTTTTAGCTCATCACATTCTTTCCTAACTCTAGTGGCTGCCACCTTCAGCTTCTCCTTCGCTACTCTTGTCTTTTCGAGCTCAGCTTTCAAAGCTTGCACCTCTTCGCTCTCCTTAGGCACTTCTGCCTCTTCCCTATTCAGATACTTTAGCTTTTGGAGCCAAGTTATCCCTCGTGTTCTAGATTTCAACCATTTGTGATAGCCGCCTATGACACCATTGCTACTTCCCCTAAGTTCTTTATCTTTTCTTCCCACTTTATTCCATGCCTTATGGATCCTCTGAAGTATCTTTGTATTAGCTTCATTGAAACCTCACGCGATGAAAGGCGTGATGGTCTCCTCCGATGGCGCACCTCTAATAGAGTATCCTAACTATCTTATGGCCAACACGGGATTATAATTAATACAACCCCTCATCCCTATCAAAGGGGCATTTGGAAATCCTTCACATGAGCATAACACTCCTGCCCCTCCTTCTTTCCGCCATGGGAACCAACTAATGGACGCTCCCATCATGCCTGCCAACAGTTCTTCCCGATTTGCTTTGTCCTTTCTTGCACTGCTCTTCTCGCATGTTAAGTCAAATGTATCATACGCATCTGCTAAAATAGCAATGACCAGGCTTTCCTTCCTGTGGTGATAAGCAAGAAAAGCATTGATTGCTACTAGATCCACCAGCCCATCCACATTCGGAAATAGTATTGTCCCAAACATTAGCAGTGCTAATACATTGATGAATGATACCCACTCTCCTTGGCTTGCCAGAGTTTCCGCCTTCTCTTCCAAGCACTTCCTAGGTATTCCCGCTACTCCATTCCTACTTTGCTTCACTCAATCTAATTCTCATTCCAAGATCTTGACCATTGATGTTATTCTCCCCATAGAAGGATAGTACCCAGAAAAGAGGTATGGCTTCCTTCCTCCTATCAGGCATTCTAAGATCCCTTCGAACTCCTCTATGGTTGGTGCTAACTGAAAGTCCCTAAAAGTGAAGCATCTGAGTGATTGGTCATAGTATTAAGTGAGAGATGCTATGACTTCAACTGACACTTCCATCATCGCCAGATCCCAAATCTTCCCATATACCTTGCTAAAAGCTTGACGTTGAACTTGATCCATCCACTGCCCCAGCTTTCGCAAGCCGGCTATTTCTAGATTTTTGACTTTGGCATGATAAAACCTTTTTCTTAAAAGATGGCGCTTGGTCCGACCCTATGCTCGAAAGAATGGAAATTTGGATGACCAATACTTCAAACCCTATCATAAAAGAGATATGATGAATGGATCAGGGCATGGTTATGCTATGCATGACAAACGTATTTATCAAACTGACACAAGACGCCCGAAAGACCACCCTTTCTTATTAACAATGCATTGGGTACCATGTTCATGTAACTCTCAATCATCTTCGAGAGAAAGAAGTATATAAACCCAATCATGGTTTGTTTGTAGTTATTACCATGGTACCCAACACATGCAACTAAGAATGTGGTACATGCTTTCACGCTTCATTGTGACTTTGACGGCAAAGAAAAAGAATGCAAGGCATGAGCAACTATATGGCAGGAGTATGCATGATTGAACATAACGACTAATGACAACAGAAGGTATGTGATTAGCAGCACAAAGAAACATGCTAAACAAATGCGTATGACAATGTAATGATTTATGCAAAATGCCACGTGTGGACATGATAAAATGGTAAATACAGGAATGATACGTCCTATTATGATGTTTACGAAGATATACATGATTTGATCAAGGAAACAAAACATGTTGAGTTTGTTTTGTATCCCTAATTCAGAAACCTAATGGAAATTATCAAAAAGTTTGCTATCCAGTGACAACTCCCAAGGGTGGTTTTACATAACTTAATGGCTTCTAGAGATATCATCCTCTTAGGTGACAACATTGTGGTGGTAGGGACTACCAGCAAAAATGAATCATCAAAAGAGGAAAACTCTAGATGAGGATTCACTGTTATCAAGCGAGTTAGAGACCTAGCATGACCACAGATCGACCTTCACTCCCTATGGCTCAACACATACCCAGGTATAGGGCCTAACATCCCAACGTGTGTGCAAAAGTATAAGTGTCATGTATGCATAGAGCAATCTAAGAATTACCCCACCCTACTTGCCAAGCAAACAGACAACTCCTAGGTAGATGCAACAAGTACGTCATATGTCAACCACCACAAGATTCAATGGCACAAAAAAAATCCTAACTACGAACGTAATAGATAGATAGATACACACCAAAAGACAATAACATAGCGAAGGTTATACACAAATATGAACAAAGCAAAAGATAAAAGAGAAAAGGGGACATAAATAAAGAAGAAGGCACGATAAAATTCCACACTAATTGAATGGCTTAACTCTCTAACAAGTCCCCAGTGGAGTTGTCATTTGTCGCAACCTACCCTACGATGGGCATGCGAGCGAAAAGCAAAAGTGCGTCTTCCAAAGAGAAAACGTATGGGAGTCGCCACCAATGTTTATTTAAGGAAAACGTTAGAAAAAAACCAAAAAGAGGTCTGTGAATTTTGAAAATAAGGGTTCGGGAGTTGTTTACGCGTAGGGAAGGTATTAGCACCCCACGCACCCGCCTCAAGGGGCGGCAGCCTTTAATCGATTGTGCACAAGGTGACTTCAAAATCATTTATTTTTCCCTTTTTATATTTCTTTATTTTTTCGGGGTCGACAAGGGAGCTACCCTTACTCCTACGTATCCTCAGGTGCGATGAGGAATTCAAACCTACGTAGTTCTTTAAAGTGAGAAAGTTTTTGTGTTGGGTTGGTTTTATGCTTTTGAAAGATTCATTTTAATTACAAACAAAAAGGTCGTTAAGGCATTGGACCTTGAAACAATCTCAAGTGATATTTGATTGAGAGAAGTTAGTTATGAGTTGGTTTTTGTTTATTAGCTTTCAATCTTTTTAAGATAACAAATATTTTATGGCACTAGTGATTGGTTAGGATTAAAATTTACAAAATAAAATGTGATTACCAATGATAGATGAAGAAGATGAATATGCACATAATAACAGAGGGGACCCCTAAGGGTACATAGATTACATTCAACTCTTAAAAATAAAACTAGTCGACTGTTGCACAAAGAACACAGAACAAGAAAACGATGTAGGGAATGATCATGGTCGCGATTCAGTAGTGCCTCGGCTTCGTTTCTTCTTCTTTCTCTCTTTCTCCTTTAGTTCTCTCAACTCCTGAACCTTGGAACCCCTTAACCCCCCCCCCCCCCCAACATGGCTATTTATAGGGAAAAAGCCATTTTGGGGCGGTTGAAGCTCGCCCAGGTGAGTTGATGCTTAGCTCTGAAGGAATGAGCTCGCCCAAGCGAGCTGGTTACTTAGGCATGAAGCTATTTCATGGTCCAAGTGAGCCAGATGCTAGCCTGGGCGAGCTAGGGTCTAGAAAAATCCAAAAAAAGACCCTTTTGCCCCCTTCCTTAGTATCTTTTTGTTTTCTTGATCAAAACACTGAGTGATTCCTCGCTTCGCACTGTAACTGGCACCAAATATCATAATCCGACTAGCAAGAATCAAAATATCAGCGAACGATAGTCCCCGGACAAAATTAGGGTCTGACAGGACTTAGGTATACTAAGTTTTTTTTAAACAATGAAATTTTGCACCAATTAATTGTAATACAATTCAGTTAAATTTTAGATTGAAATTCATTCACTCTAAAATTCTCATAAAACTTGTGTAATAAAATCTAATCCATCGATTAAAATTTCATCTATAATAAATCATTTACAGACAATTTTACAAAACTTTCATCACAGGCAACCCCAAGAATTCCTTTTTTCTAAGACAATCACAAGTCGCACTGCAAACACTTAATAAATAAAATACCACAAACAATTTAGTTACAAAGAATTTATTGGGAAGAATTCTATATAACTGATTTTGTATATTTTTCTAATTGACCATTATTAAGAAATACTAAGTTTATCTATTTTTCATTCTTTCATTAATTACTCAGTTGATTACTAATCACATGCAATTACTCAAAATACATCTTTTCTTATTAAAAACAAATAAGGTTCAATTAAATCAAAATAGAATCACTCAAGTACATACTTATTGGGTTGTAATTTTTTGTGATGTTACCTCCATAGTGGTTTATTCTATTCAGTGTTGTCCAAGTTGAGCATATATGCACCAACTTGAGGGGGTCGGGAGAGTTAACACGTTAAAGCTATGAATTAATACTATGTTTCCTTATTTAGTTAGGAATTAGTTTTTTAATTGGCAAAGGTTAATTAGTTAGAAATTAGTGAATTAGAATCGATGTATTTATTTTTAGATTGATTGTATATTTTATAGGAATAGTACTATGTACAAATACCCTTGAAGTATATGGAATAGAAAGAGAGAAATTAATGCTAGAAACACATTATTTGACACATTCTTTTGAACCTACTTTCTTTTACACAATAATCAAGATTAAACTCAAAGAGAATAACAATCATATTTTACAAAACCAAATTCCAAAAGAAGGAAAAAAATCAATAATTCTGTGGGCATCATCAAACCAAGTATGTCCACCCATGACATTACACACAACACATGAAATCTCCAACCTCCTTCGAGTAATATAATATTTACAAGAAACATATAAATATTGGCACAACAACTTGAAGTAACATAAAAAGATTACACAAGGAGGTTGGACATGTATGATCATTATTCCTTGTGTCCCTAAAATCTCCAACCTTTTTCAGGGACACAAGGAAGAGGATTATTCACACTTTGAACATATATGATTATTTCACAGAAAATAAAATATTACACACATGACACGACCAATGATCCAATAGAAAGTTAAAGAAAGAAGCTTATGACTTATGAGCTAACTAAATGAAGCCAGTTTAAGTTAACATCCACTTGAGGCACCTCTATCTGAAGATTGGGAAGCATAGCTTTGAATCCTTCCCATGAAGCAGTTGTCTCTTCATCACATATCACTGCCTTCAAATTCACAAGACTGGCCACTGAAGATGGTAATTCACACCTTGAACAACTTGTCATATAGAGGTTTCTTAGGTTACACAGATTGCCAAAGTCCTCTGGTAAATTAAGAAGGCTTATACAGTTTGAGATGTCAAGATGCCTTAGATTAGAAAGCTTTCCAATAGAATTTGGTATCCCTTCCAAATCGGTACAAGAACTTAGCCTTATGAGTTTCATATTCACCAACTTTCCAATTTCTAGGGGAAGTGCTAAGAGCTTGTGGCAATTAGTAACACTGAGCTTCTTTAGTGGGGTAATATTACATAGCCCAAAAGGCAACACCACCATATCTTTGCAATAGTCAATGCTCAACTCCACTAGGTTTGGAAATGCATCTCAAATTAGGATGGTACCATTTTGAAAAGCATGACTCAAGTTGCACATGTAGAGTGATAGTTTTTTAAGACTCTTCAGTGTGACAAATGAATGAACAGAAATCCTCTCTAATCTAATTATTTTCAATTTGGATAAAAAGCTGAGTAGCTCAAAATTGTTCAACTCAGAAGGATGGAAGTTGTAATTTGTGACTATGAGAACTTTTAATGTGCTCATTTGCTCCATGGATTCTGGAAAAGAGTACTGATTAGTTCAAAAATTTAAAATCAGAACCTTAACTTTAGCTGGTTGCATGTGTGACCAATGCGAATTGCAAGTTTCATCTGCAAAACCAACCCATATGATGTCAACTATAGAATTTCTACACTTTGCTGGTAAATTTCTGTACTTTAGAGAAAGGTATACGGATAACTAACCAATGGATATGGACAATGTGCGAGCATGGATCTGTGGGGGTTTCTGTTTAGAACAATATCTAAAACAATTTGACAATATTCGGCTTATCATGCCTTGTTGCTTCTCGCCAAGCCCCCATTCATTTTTATTTTCTTTTGTGTCAATAATCAGTCTTTTGCTCCCTTCAAGTTGTTCTTGGGCGCTTTGATAAATTGCAAGCTCTCTTAGAAGATCATGAACAACGATGAAGTGGTTATTGTAGTAATAACTGTCTGTGTCACTTGTATTTTTCCTGGTAAATTAAGAGAAATTAATTCCCTAGGGAAAAAAGTTCTCGAACAAAATTAAAGGTACATGTTCTTTGAGATACTCAGATAGATTACTTGCAAATCTCAGAGCAAGCTTATAAAATGTGATGCCGAATTGTATAGTGCGAAGTTTAAATTAAGTCCAAGATAAATGTTTACTTTTAGAATATTAATATATAAAAGGAACCAATTGTTCCTCGCAACTATTTCTCTTTAAGTCTTTTTAGAGATATATATTACGATTCTGAGAATAAGATATTCATTGTACCTTGCTATTAAGACATTAACCAGATTCATGGACTCTAATTTGTTGATGATGGTCATTGCTTCTATGCCATCATCGTCTAGTCCATACGACTCTGCGAATATATCAATTAGAACAGTAACAGGAATTCTTTGGTCTTCAGGAAATAAGCCAAGGTCCATGAAACACTCTTTGATGACTGTATTATCTTCCAAGACATCCAAGATTTTTTGGAGGTAAGTTAGCAATTCAATGTTAGAATCAAGTATAGAATGACCATGTGATAATTCCTCCACCATCCTTTGCCACAACTCATAAGGTCGATGACTGAGTGACCTACCAATCACTTTAATGGCAAGTGGTAAACCCTTGCAACTTTTCACAACCTGCAATCAGTGCACATAAATATAGTTTGTTATGACTTAGGTGGTGCAAGGTGCAAATATACATTGTTACTTGTAAAAAAATTATTAGGTAATTCGAGATGATCATTATGGTCTATACTGATCTCATATGAGACATAATTAAATATTATTAATTTGTTCTATTAAATTGAAATTTTTAAATGAGTTATATAAACAATGACTGAAACTATGGACACTTGAAAGTCTTAAACCTCCTAATAATTTTTCTGCTTGGTATATAGGGTCAAAACAGTTTGCCATGCATTTTTTTCGTTCAATGATAATGTATTTCTTTTCTAAAAAAAAATCATATAATGGTCTGAAACAACTTTATGATATCTATATAATTCAAAGGAATGCATGATCGGCCCAAATGCGAGTATTATGAAAAAAAATGAAAAAGTTCTAAAATATTATTCATTATTAATATTTGTGACTTAACAAAAATTATTATCTAATATTTAAATAATATAATTAAAAAAATTGTATAATAACAATTAAAATAATTTTATATTATCATTCCACCACAAATATTATCGTGTATAATAAATTTATTGACTTTTACAATAAATAATACTAAAAGTATTTTCATCACCATCCTATTATAACACATCTCTCTAACAACTCTATTTATCTCATTAGTTGACCTTAATTATTTAACAACTTTATTTATCTCATTAGTTGACCTTAATTATTTTACTGGTTCAAATTAAAATACGCAGCTTCTACCTTTTTTGTTACTAGCAACTTTACTGACTTTCTGTCATTTAATATTATAAATGATAAATAATGGAATAGAGTAAATATTGTATACATTGGATGTGTAAAAGATTTTTATAATGTCATCTATACATGTCAGTTTATAAAAAAAATTATAAACTGTATAATAAATTAGTTAATTTTTATAATAATTATCTTAAAAAATATGTTAATCATTGACTTTTAACTATCTGATAGTATAAATTTTATTGTACTAACAAAACATAGAAATTACTGGAAAAAAAAAACAAAAAAATGGAAATTAAACTCAATGAATGTACTAATATTATAAAGTCGCTATTATAAAATATTACTAAAGTTCAGTGATGTGTTAAAAAAGTTAAATAAACGATTTCATTACTGATTTAAAAATATAAAAAAAAACTTATTACATTAATTTAATAAGTAATTTTATATCCTAAAAAATATAAAAAATAATTTTCAAATAAAACACTAATAATTTTAATAAAAAAATTAAATTAATTTAAACAGACTTGTCTTAAAAAATCATTTTTGATTTAAACCTAAATGAATCACTGCATTCTGGATAAGGACATGAATTACTCTTATGCGTCAGAAAGTAAGAACAAGCACCTGTTCGACGATGTCTTCGTCAGGAGTATTTAAACTGTTGCTATCCAAGAGAGCGTAGTGATGGAAAAGGGTCATTGCATCTTCGTAAACTAGTGGTTTTAAGACACATTGGGTGCCAAATCCAGGAAATGCAACCCTTGAAGTCACCAAAATTTTGTAATCTGATAAATAAAATTTAAATTTTTCCACGAGGGCTTCTGAGCCCGGCCATACATCATCCAAAACCAGTAGCATTGGGCTTCCCTCGAATTTCCTTACCAAAAGTCCCAATTGATTAATTGAATCTTCATCAGTTTGAAACTTAGGCACTTGATATCCAAAGTGTTCAAATAGTCTTTCTACAAAAATCTTCAACTTGGGCGTTTTTGAAAAGGTTACAAAATAAATATTTTCCCTGAATTTACCTAGTGAAATCAAAAGTTGTGTGAGCCCAGAGCATTTGATGTGTTATGCATACCTTATCAGAATACATATTTACAATCTATCTATCTATCTATCTATATATATATATATATATATATATATATATATATATATATATATATATATATATATATATATATATATATATATAATAATCTAATAATACACGTACATATAACCAATCATCTTAAAATAAATAAGAGAATTTCTATCAATAAGTTTTGATGAGATTGTTTTTAACTTTATTTTTATTTTAGTAAGTTAGGCCATTATCTTATTTAACTATATATATATATACATATGTGTGTGTATATTGTTGCAATAGAATGATTTACTACATTATCATTACAAAAGGATAAAATAAGTGATATGATTAAGTGACACATGACTGTTAAATGGCATTATGGATTGACTTCAAAAAAATTTAAATCTACACAGACCAAAACGAATAAGAAATTTAAAGAATTAAAATCAAATCAAATCATATTTATAAAGAATCAAAACATATTTAAGTGAAACAATTCAACGATAAGCAAGGCTAAAGCAAAATTTAAAAGATATTTTTTACTTTCAATATGTTGGGCTTTTTTACTAACATATGTCAGCTTTTTATCAACATATGAGGCCCTTTTAACAATTATGTTTTTTGTTGGGGAGCCTAAAGTGTAAGCTTTAATTGCTTTATCCTTGGGTCAATCCTTCCTATGAGGGTACCTAAGGGATTAATTTTTTCTAATTTTACCAGGAAAAATACAAGTGACACAAATAGTTACTACTATAATAACCATTTCATCATCCTTGATGACATTCTAAGAGACTTCACAATTTATCGAAGCACCCAAGAACAAGTTGAACTGAGAAAAAGACTTAAGATTGACACAACACAAAATAAACCTGAATGAAGGCTTAGAGAAAAACAGCAAGGCATGATGGTCCACATATTGTCAAATATTTTTTGATGGAATGTTGAACCAAAACCCCAACAAATCCTTGCTCGAACATTGTCTATATCAACTGTTTAGTCATATCTTTCTCTAAAGTATAGACAATTACTTACAAAGTGAAGATGGTAATAACTAAAAACAAAGTTCCTATGATCTATCATTTGTTGCTCTTCTACTATTGAGTATTGACACCATATTAGTTTCTTTTGCAGATGAAATTTCCACAACATGTTGGTCCTACATGCAACCAACTCAAGCTGAGGTTCTGATTTTAAACCTTCAAACTAATTAGTACACCTTTCCAAAGTTCCTGAAAGAAATGAGTAAACTAAAATTTCTAATAGTCATACATCATGGTTTCCATCCTTCTAAAATGAACAATTGTGGGTTGTTTGGCTCATTATCCAACCTTCAGATTAGAGCGGATTTCAGTTCCTCCCTTTACGAGCGGATTTCAGTTCCTCCCTTTACGATAGGGGAATTCATTATGGCTAATTAAAATTTCATTTTGACAAAAAATTATGGTAGAGAAAGCTTACCAAGGTCAGGATGGGTCTCAAGGCTCAAAGATCGGTTATAGAAGTACTTATAGATTTCCTGCCAACAAGATCCCCCATCGATAGTGAAAATCGAACCCATGTTTTTTGGGATATGAGTTTGCTGCCCACCAACTGGCCCAACCTTTGTTGGTAAATGGTACTCCCACCATCCCTAATTATAAGACCTTTTAAACTAATTTATGCCCCTTAAGAAAAGTAGTTAATTTAGTTAATCACATTAAATTTATCAATTAATTATACTATCATTCCAAAATTACCCATTTTATCTCTCTATCTACTTAATTTCTTCTCATTAAAAGGGTCTTATAACTTGTTTTCATGCTCTAATTATTGATTTTAATTGTTGTAGATTTTCTTGTGCAATTAACACTCAATTTAATTATTTTTTTAAATAGAATGTCCACCAAACAAATTTTGGCTCCCAAGGGTGATGAAAAAGAAGAAACTATGTCACCTAATATAGGTGAATCAAACCCGGATGAATCAAATGATATTCCTATGAATGAAGTTGATGATGGAACTAAAAGCTCAACTTGAAATGGCCACTCAAGAAAGTTAACTTCAGTTGTTTGGAATCACTTTGATAGAAAATTAATAGATGGAGAATGGAAAGCTATTTGCAAATATTGTAAAGGTAAACTTTTGGGTGATACAAAGCAAGGGATGACACACTTGTGTGACACCCTCTACCCCAACATGCATAGAAATAGAAAAACATATAAAACACGGAATCTAATTAAATCAATTTTATTCAATAAAATCGTAAGTAAATCCGCGTGGGTAAAAGGTCCAAATTTGCTTCATTGTTACCAAATAAAACTTCACAAAAACATTTCCGACTCAAAATAAAACCATTCAAGTTTACAAAAGAACTAAAGTTAAGCCACAGAATAAAATAAAGTAAAATAACATGTTCAGAACATAATGCAATTAAAATAGAAATCCATGCCCCAATGTCACATCCTATCAGAGTATTATGTCCTGGTGTTCTCCAGCACGAGGTTCCTTAAAGCAATCCACCTAGGTATCTACTGCCACAAACACAAGGTTTGAGATCATCATATGATCCAAACCCAAACAACACATGGGGAGTGAGTTATCACATTCCTAATCAAGTAGAGATAAATGAAAGCACACACACACACACACACATATATATATATATATAATATAAGTATAACAAGCTCAACTTAGCATAATTCGTATCATTTTACCTCTCATTGCGTAACATCATTTGTCCCAGAGATTTAATCACAAAATCACATCAATCATGTGTTCAGAACAACACATCTCAAGTACAACACAATATCTCACTCACACAATTCATTACCCAACATTACATAACAAGTCACAATGATCACTACATAGGCGTTATGCAACAGATACACTAAGACTCAATCCTATATGCAATGTGGTATCATGTCAGTGAAAATCCTCGTCAAGTGCCTAGGAATACATGACAAGGAAGACCACACACTGGGAAGCTAGATCACTCTCACTAGGTAAAATCATAGAGAGACCAGTCAGGCTCACATTATTTTGCGAGAATGCTTTAACCATGTGGGATCGACATATGCTTAAAGGAGCACTCAAACCGAGTGTATTTACCCCCAAGGCCTAGACTCCAAAGAGTCTGTCTGGGCCTTTCCTTTCTGATTCAAGTCCAACTCAAAGCATTTTAACACACAGACTCTATCCATGAACTATACAAAACACACGACTCCTCAATTATTCTCAAAATAATTTTAAATCATCGCGGCTCAAAGTGATTCAACTTGTTGGGTTCCTACAATGGATCCCATCACAATACTCGTTGTGCATTAACCCATCGACCTTAAAGGGTCTTACAGTCGTGTGATGTTACGGTTCATAGTTCACAATTAAATGCACACAACATCTCAATACATGTATGACCTCACAATTTAACACATACTCAACTTGTCACTTAGACACAATTCATCACACTTTCATAATCCAAAGACATCATGTTATCATGCCTCATGCATCATATACATATCATATAGTAATAATATTAATATGTTATGTTCATATGACTAATCATCTCATACAAATAGGCATTTAAAATCATATATGTGCATTGGAGTTTGAACTATGCAATACACACAACTACTCAGTTGTTTTAAAAATAATTTTAACTCATCGTGCCTCAAAGTTATTCAACTTGTCAGGTTCCCACAGTGGATCGCATCACAATACTTGTCGCGCACTAACTCATCGCCATTAAAGGGTCTTACAGCTGTGAGATTGTACAATTCATAACTCACAAATCAATGCATACAAAATCTCAATACACATGTATCTTACAATTCAACACATATTCAATTTATCACATACACCCAATCTCAATCACAATACTATAATCCCAACACAACATGTTATGACACCTCATGAATCATATAAGCATCACACAACATTAATATTTACATGACACAAAATATTTATATATTAAATCGAATTATATTATTTTCAATTAAAAAGAGTTAATAAATAATTAAACTAAAAATGCATTGAAAGTATTTATCGTTGAATCTTAATATATTAATTTCCTTTAATTTAATATTAATATTTGAACCATTAATTTATAATTTATTTTAAAAATTCATATACATATATATATATATGTGTGTGTGTGTGTGTGTGTGTGTGTGTGTGTGTGTGTGTGTGTGTGTGTGTGTGTGTGTGTGTGTGTGTGTGTGTGTGTGTGTGTGTGTGTGTGTGTGTGTGTGTGTGTGTGTGTGTGTGTGTGGTGTGTGTGTGTGTGTGTGTGTGTGTGTGTGTGTGTGTGTGTGTGTGTGTGTGTGTGTGTGTGTGTGTGTGTGTGTGTGTGTGTGTGTGTGTGTGTGTGTGTGTGTGTGTGTGTGTGTGTGTGTGTGTGTGTGTGGTGTGTGTGTGTGTGTGTGTGTGTGTGTGTGTGTGTGTGTGTGTGTGTGTGTGTGTGTGTGTGTGTGTGTGTGTGTGTGTGTGTGTGTGTGTGTGTGTGTGTGTGTGTGTGTGTGTGTGTGTGTGTGTGTGTGTGTGTGTGTGTGTGTGTGTGTGTGTGTGTGTGTGTGTGTGTGTGTGTGTGTGTGTGTGTGTGTGTGTGTGTGTGTGTGTGTGTGTGTGTGTGTGTTATAATCATCAACACGTAATAAGCTTATGATGCCAAAACATGAAAAAGAATGTTTCCAAAAATCCAATTCTCACGACAAAGGAGTTATACAGAAATGTTTCTCACAACATGGGGAGTAAAAAACCTCAAACAATTTCACATAATCATATAAAATCAAAGGAATCAAAATCATAGATTCAAAAGCACAAAAACACCAAGAGTACTCAATTTTACCAACCTATTCACATTAGCACATTGATAAGTGTCATATTTCAGTTATTTTTGGGATTAAAATGTTAACACCTATCTTTTGATTGCAATATTTTTCTTATAAACTTCCCTTAAATCTAGTTGTTTTATATATATTGTACATTTACTAATGTTTTTGTTTAAATATGAAAGATTCATCCATGATTCTATAGGTTTTGATGGTTGTTTGTTTGATCGAGAAACCAAGTTTAAAGGAATGGAAAAATGGTCATTTTTCTAAGATTTTAAACAGCCATTCGCCAGGCTAGCTACCAGCTCACCTGGGCCAATCAATTTTCTTCATGCCTAAATAGTTAACTCGCCTAGGCTAGAAATAGCTCGCTTAGGCGAGTGAGTACCTTCAGCATTAAGCAACCAACTCGCCCAGGCGAGTTGGTTTGGCAGCTTCTTCTCTTTTTCTATAAAAAGGCGTGCAAAGGAAGGCAAGAAAACAGACAACCAAAAGAAGAAACAAGAGGAAACATGCAGCAAGGAAGAATGAGCGAGAAAGTGGAGCCCAGGCATTGCAGAGTTGTGACTGTATATCGCATCCTTTGTTATTTCTCCTATTGATCTTGGGCTCTATGCAATGATCGACTAGTTTCTCCAGAGGATTGGATGTAATCTTCATACCCGTATGTATCTCTTTTGATATTTATATACGTGTGAATTTTTCTACTCATTACTAGTGATTCCATTTTGTTTGTAATGCTTGATTCTATTTGATCACTAGTTTCATGAAATTAGATTTTACGTTTGATTGGAAAGTACTCTTAGAATTTGAACTGAATGAATTTACTCCTTACATTGTGTTGCTAGGAATAAAGCATAACATTTTGATTGCAAATAGCACGAGATTATGATTGTAATTGTTCAATTTCCCATATGGTTCCTTTTTCTCCAATTTTTAACAAATATATTCAAGGGAAATGAAACACCAGAAAGCGCATCGGGTCGTCAAGTATTTAAAATTAAAACGAAATGATCTGAGTATCGAACTCAGGGAACTTGCTTATTAGACAAAGTTTTATTCAGAAGTAAGGCATTGTTGGAACAAACATTGATAATTGATGGTTAAAAACAGAAATAAACTAATTCTAAGGTAAAAACAATAAATGCAAGTACGTAAAAGTTTATAGCAATAGGTAAAAAGCGTTGGGTCTTTGTAACAAACAAGTTGATGCATATGAGGATATTTATCTAATTAATCATGTTCTTGTGTTCTATGTTGTATCCTAAAGTACTAAACCTCGATCCCTCATAAGTTTAGACTAATTTAACTTAAGCTTCGTCCGTAGATCCCTCTTGTAAGACTAAGCTTAACTTAAACAACATTATCATCACAGCATATTCAGAAAACCAAAACCCCACAATCCATCCCTGGTAATGTAGTTATTTAGTCCTGCTTCTATCAAGTTCTAAGGCAATAGTACATTTCCCAATGCTAAAGTCACCTAACAGTACACACAAGTGGGTGATTAGGCCAAGAGCATGCAGTAATTAAGCATTGAAAGAAGCATTGAACACACAAAACACAAACTAGGGTTTTTAACCAGCCATACAAGGAAACCCTAACACAAACGAGATAGAGAGTACAAAATAATTGTTGCTTACACAAGAAAGGGGATCCCTCCTCCTCTTCTTGGCACGTCACAATCACTCTAACACTCACTAATCTCTCTAAAAATGTAGAACCCTAGGCTTCTATTTGCTGTCTCTATAGCACTATTCTCAAAGTTTGTGCAAAATACGCAGCTCTGGTCTCTCCAAATCGTTGTTGTGTGTTTTGTACCCTAATTCTGACAATTCAGGCTTAAATAGGCTCTGAAATCGCGACATCACGCTTAGCGTCACCCTCGCGCTTAGCACGAGTAAGTGGATTTGGGCTTGGCGCCAGTCATATGCTGAGCCTGGCCAAAGACAAACATCTTGCTTAGCGAGATGATCTCGTGCTTAGCGTGTGGCCTCAATTCTTGTGCTCTAACAGATTCCCTTGTCACGCTAAGCGTGCTGAAGCTGCACTTAGCGGTAGATGCGCGCTGAGCCCATAGGGTCTGCTTAGCGCGACTGCTCCTTTTAGCATTTCAAGATTTTAGCCTCTTTTAAACTTGAAATTATGCAAATTTTATCATTAAATCACATGGGATATACTCTAAAGACAGCTATTCAAACAAAACAAGATCTATATACAAATAACTATAAATTGGGGAACTATACAAGCTTTAGAAAATGTTTTCTATACAAAAGTTAGTCGTATAATACGACTAACAGTAATTTTGTGATATTTATTTCATATGCGAGGATTCGATATTCGATAAATATTCTTACGATTTATTGTTATTTGATCCAGAAATTTCCAAGACTGAAAGGAAGAATGGGAAGAAAAAGAAACAAGCAACCACTAAGCCATCAGGTATATCTTCTTCTATTGATTCTCCTTCACCAGAAATTGATACTATGGCGGGAATAGGAGGAGAAGGAAATAGACCACCAAGGAGGACTCTTGGTGACTACGCTTATCAACAAAGACCAAAGCATTACAACAACATGTTTGTTCCTCCTTTCAGCAACAAGGTTGTGGAGTTGAAGCCAGCACTGCTTAGTTTGATTGGTTTACATCCTTTTGTTGGAATGGATCATGAGGATCCATACACACATTTTTTCTACCTTCATGGAGTTATGTAGTACCACTGGAGCTTTTGACGAAGATGCTTAAGCTGTCTACCTTAGAGTTTTCCCATTCTCCTTGGCAGGTAAGGCAAAGACATGGCTGCAATCATATCCAAATAAAAGCCTCAACACTTGGGAAGAGGTGAAGGAAAAATTCATTGCAAGGTTCTTTCCTCCGTCCAGATTCATCAGTGAAAAATCAGCCATTGCAACTTTTTCCCAAGGGTCTAATGAACCTTTCTATGAAACATGGGAGAGATTCAAGTCTTTGTTGCGTAGATGCCCCCACCATAGTTTTGATGATGCTGCACAACTACATATTTTCTATAGTGGTTTGAAACCTTGGACAAAAATGATTCTTTATGTTTCAACTAGAGGTACTATGATGTCTAAGAGCCCAGAGGAAGCAATTGCAATCATTGACTCCGTTGCAGCTAGTGATTATCAGAGTCACCATGATAGGGGTTCAATTCAAAGAAAAGGTATAATGAAGTTGGATAATCATAATGCAATTTTGGCTTAAAACAAACTCTTGACTCATCAAATAAAGTCCTTAACAAAATAGGTAGCCAATTTCCTCAACAATTTCAGCAAGGTGTATCATAAAAAACACACCAAGCTCATCAAGTTCAACAAGTTCTGAGATGTGACTTCTGTGGTGGTGACCATCCGAATGGCCACTGTTCCGCACCTGGTGATTGCCAACAGGAAAAAGAGGCCCATTATCTGTAAAATCAAGCCAGACCTCAATAGAACTTTCAAGGAAACTACCAAGGCTACAGAGGTGGCTTAGGTTCAAATCAGCCTTATGGCTAGAGATCACAAAATAATAATGCATATTCTGGTCCCACTAACACTTCTTTTGCAAGTTGTAACACCCTGATATATATATCTATATATTAATAATTATGTTTCATGTTTGATTATATTTGTTGTGTTATTTTATCCATAATTATTTTCAAGGAGGTTAATTTAGTTAATAGATGGGTGTAGGTAGATAAGGATCTAGCTTCTCAAAGAAGCCTCTTGAGAAAACTTCTCAAAGAAGCCACGAGGAAGCTTCTTGAGAAAGCCTCTTAATGAAGCTTCTTGAGGAAGCTACATGAAGCTGCCTCGATAAAAATGCTTCCCAACCTTCGTTAACCGTTGGATCTTCTCAAAATTTGGTCTACAGCTTCACAAGACACTTGTACATGATCTGACCCTTGGGATCTTTGAGAACATGTATGGAGTGTGCGCAAAGCTTCCGTTCCCGAGAGTATTTCTCATTTAAGCATTTCAACCTTTGTTTTCGTGTAGCTTAGGAAAAACACCATTTCTTCTTCTTTCTTTCTTCCAAAGCCATTTCTAACGTCCCAAACACTTTCTCCATCACCCACAATTAGCCACCACAAACCGCCGTTGTTCTCCATTGCAACCCCACACTAAGAGGAACCCTTCGACCGAAGCGGAATCTTCCAACTTGGTTCGCGGTTTCTGTAGAGAACGAAACCCTAGTCTAACCTTTCATTTTCCTTCGAGGTAACCATGGTTCTATGCTTGTTTCTTGTTAGTTTCAGCTTGTCTTTGCATCTTTTCTAACTTTGGAACCGCCATTGCATGTCTTATGCTTCCTTTGAAAAACCCTAAAGAAAGAGACTTTGTAAACGTTATCCTTTCATGAAATGCATGTTATTTTCGTAACCTACACAGAACCTCGGTCACATTGGCATGGTCGGAATTTCCAAATGATGTTCCTTTGTAAAACCCGAAATGCTCTCAGCTCTTTCATGTAGTGATGTGGGTGTTTGACCCAGAGCACTGTTATTAGCTTTGTTTTCTAAAATCCATATTAAGTCTCCTTCATTTTGGTATGGTAGAGGATTGCGTGGAACCGATGAGCGGAAAAGAAACAGACATCTCCAAGTGAAGTGACGAGGAAACTGTGGGTAGCTCACAATAGGTGAAGGGAGTTTATTATAAAATTTACCGTTTTAACACCATAGCTTGGGTCAGGGAACCTAGCTCTGAGGATATCTGCCTGTCCCTGTTGCATGCTGATTTTTCTTCAAAGAAAATTACTTTTTAACTAATGGGATGCGATAAAATTGTTATTGATATGCATGCTGGTTTTTTTTTAGGAGAACCTATGCAATATATATATATATGCGAAATGCGATTTTTTGTTGATGTCGTTATTAAGGATTTTAATTGATATGTGATGATAATGATAATTATGATGATATTGATTTGAGATGACGTTAATAAAGACCATGTCAACATGAATTGTTATTATTGATGAATATGTGAATATGAAATGAGGTTGTTGTTGTTGTTAATAACGTCATTGAGATGAGATGATATTTTTGTTGTGAATGACATGGAAATGGAATGTTGATTGATGTTGGAAATGCATTGGCATGTGCATGTTGTGCATGTTCGTGGGGAGCACTGTGCACTGACCTTCCAGGGTCTTTGGCACTAGCTTTTGGCCACGTTCA
The DNA here is from genome assembly GCF_004193775.1 of Glycine soja. Classification (NCBI taxonomy): domain Eukaryota; kingdom Viridiplantae; phylum Streptophyta; class Magnoliopsida; order Fabales; family Fabaceae; genus Glycine; species Glycine soja. Next base: position 17,104,299 of record NC_041006.1, on the reverse strand, counting down.
TACGTTGGATGTTGTGTATGTTCGTGGGGGGCACTGTGCACTGGCCTTCCAGGGTCTTTGGCACTAGCTTTTGACCACGATCATACGTCGTATGGAGTGTATGTCATCGGGGATAGAGTGCACTGACCTTGTTGGATGGCCCAGACGTGGGTAACCAGCATGGTTAGAGAATCTAAGCATTTTTGAGGGGATGCTTAGGCGCTTTAATTAGTCCATGGTCTTTGGCACTTACTTTTGGCCGTGATCATAGCTCATACGACACAGGAAATAGAGTAACTGTGGCCAAGTGTACCTTGTACTAGGGGGCTTGTCACCTGGTAGGGAACACTTTTGGGCTCCCAGGCTGATCACCTATGGGAGGGGGGCTGTTATGTGCACAACCGGGTGGTCTCAAAAAACTCAGCAGAGTTCCCTAAGTGAGAGTGTCGTGTGGAGACGCTTTGGCTATTTCCTGAGATTTGGTTGTTGTTGGTACGTACCACATTGCATCTGAGTGTTGAGTCAGGTGCATGCATCATTTTGTGCAGTCTTGATTGGGTCCATGGATGGATGATGAGTAATTGTTGGATGTGGATGATGAATATTTGTTGGATATGAGTGTTGAATAATGATTGTTGTATATTCATAGTTTTGTGGTAGTATTCATAGAGGATATTTTGGTATACTCCAAGACTAGAGAGGAACATGAAGAACATTTGAGGATTGTGTTGCATACCCTTAAGGACCGACAACTCTATGCTAAGTTGTCCAAGTGTGAATTCTGGTTAGAGAAAGTTAGTTTCCTAGGGCATGTGATATCTCAAGGAGGTATAGTTGTGGATCCCTCTAAGATAGAAGTTGTTCTTAAGTGGGAGAGTCCTAAGTCTATTTTTGAGATTAAGAGTTTTCTGGGCTTAGCAGGATACTACCGGAGATTCATAGAAGGTTTTTCCAAGTTGGCTCTACCTTTGACTAAACTGACTCGTAAGGGTCAAACTTTTTTGTGGGACACCCAGTGTGAGCATAGTTTCCAGACCCTTAAGGAAAGATTGACGATCGCTCTAGTGCTAGTTTTGCCTAACCCGAGAGAACCATTTGAGGTGTATTATGATGCATCAAAGATGGGTTTAGGCAGAGTGTTGATGCAGAATGGCCAAGTGGTGGCCTATGCTTCTAGACAGCTTAAGACTCATGAGAGGAATTATCCCTCCATGATCTAGAGTTGGGTATTGTAGTTTTTGCCCTTAAGATTTGGAGGCATTATCTATTTGGCTCTAAGTTCGAGGTGTTTAGTGATCATAAGAGCCTTAAATATTTGTTTAGTCATAAGGAGCTGAACATGAGACAAAGGAGATGGTTAGAGTTTCTTAAGGATTATGATTTTGAGCTTAGTTACCATCCTGGTAAAGCCAATGTAGTGGCTGATGCTTTGAGTAGGAAATCTCTACATATGTCTGCCTTGATGGTTAGAGAGATGGATCTCCTGGAACAGTTTAGAGACCTTAGTCTTGCATGTGAGGTTACTCCTAAGAGTGTAAGATTAGGAACTTTGAGGATTACTAATGAGTTACTAGGTGATATCAAGAAAGGTCAGAAGATTGATCCTTTTCTAAGGACTCAGTTAGAGGCTATAGAGTCAGGAAGGGACAGTAGTTTCAAGGTTGGATCAGATGGAGTTTTAAGACTTCAAGATAGGATTTGTGTTCCCAATGTGCCTGAACTTAGGAAGATGATCTTAGAGGAAGGACATAGGAGTAATTTGAGCATCCATCCTGGTGCTACCAAGATGTATCAGGATTTAAAGACGATGTTTTGGTGGCCCAACATGAAGAGAGAGGTCAGTGAGTTTGTGTATGCATGCCTAGTCTGTCAGAAGGCTAAGATAGAACATCAGAGACCTTCAGGGAAGTTACAACCCTTAGAGATACCCCAATGGAAGTGGGATAGTATTTCCATGGATTTTGTGGTAGGACTACCTAGAACCCCTAGAGGTTTAGATTCTATCTGGGTTATTGTTGACAGATTGACTAAGTCTGCTCACTTCATTCCCATTAATATCATATTTTCCTTGGAGAAGTTGACCACCTTATATATAAGTGAGATTGTCAGGTTACATGGTGTGCCATCTAGCATAGTATTTGATAGAGATCCTAGATTTACCTCTAGATTTTGGGAGAGCTTGAACAGAGCGTTGGGAACCAAGCTTAGACTGAGTTCAGCCTACCATCCTCAAACTGATGGCCAAACTGAACGGACCATTCAGTCATTGGAGGACCTTTTAAGAGCGTGTGTCTTAGAGCAAAAGGGAAGCTAGGAGAGTTTTCTTCCATTGATAGAGTTCACTTATAATAACAGTTTTCACTCTACCATTGGCATGGCTCCCTATGAAGCTTTGTATGGTAGAAGGTGTAGGACACCCCTATGTTGGTTAGAGCCCGGAGAAGGCCTCACCTTAGAACCAGAAGTGGTACAACAAACCACTGAGAAAGATAAGTTAATTCAGGAAAGGATGAGAACTGCTCAGAGTAGGCAGAAAAGTTATCATGATAACAAGAGGAAAGATTTGGAATTCGAGGTTGGTGATCATGTATTCTTGAGAGTCACTCCATGGACTGGGGTTGGTCGAGCATTGAAATCCCAAAAACTCACACCTCGCTTTATTGGTCCTTTTCAAATTCTTAAGAGAGTTGGCCCTGTGGCATACCAAATTGCATTACCCCCGTCTCTTTCTAATCTTCACAATGTCTTTCATGTGTCTCAACTCCGTAAGTATATCCGTGATCCATCCCATGTGATTGAATTGGATGATGTACAAGTGAAGGAGAATTTGACATATGAAACATTGCCTTTGAGGATCGAGGATAGGCAAACAAAACACCTAAGAGGGAAAGAGATTCTATTGGTCAAGGTGATATGGGGAGGTGCATCAGGAGAAGATGCCACGTGGGAATTAGAAAGTCGGATGCGAGAAACTCACTCATCCTTGTTTGAGTAAGGTAAATTTCAAGGACGAAATTTCAAAAAGGGTGGGAGAGTTGTAACACCCTGATATATATATCTATATATTAATAATTATGTTTGATGTTTGATTATATTTGTTGTGTTATTTTATCTGTAATTATTTTCAAGGAGGTTAATTTAGTTAATAGAGGGGTGTGGGTAGATAAGGATCTAGCTTCTCTAAGAAGCCTCTTGAGAAAACTTCTCAAAGAAGCCACGAGGAAGCTTCTTGAGAAAGCCTCTTAATGAAGCTTCCCAGCCTTCGTTAACCGTTGGATCTTCCCAAAATTTGGTCAACAGCTTCACAAGACACTTGTGCATGATCTGACCCTTGGGATCTTTGAGAACATGTCTGGAGTGTGCGCGAAGCTTCCGTTCTCGAGAGTATTTCTCATTTAAGCATTTCAACCTTTGCTTTCGTGAAGCTTAGGAAAAACACCATTTCTTCTTCTTTCTTTCTTCCAAAGCCATTTCTAACGTCCCAAACACTTTCTCCATCACCCACAGCCACAATTAGCCACCACAAATCGCCGTTGTTCTCCGTTGGAACCCCACACTGAGAGGAACCCTTCGATCGAAGCGGAATCTTCCAACGTGGCTCACGATTTCGGTAAAGAACGAAACCCTAGTCTGACCTTTCATTTTCCTTCGAGGTAACCATGGTTCTATGCTTGTTTCTTGTTAGTTTCAGCTTGTCTTTGCATCTTTTCTAACTTTGGAACCGCCATTGCATGTCTTATGCTTCCTTTGAAAAACCCTAGAGAAAGAGACTTTGTAAACGTTATCCTTTCATGAAATGCATGTTATTTTCGTAACCTACACTGAACCTCGGTCACATTGGCGTGGTCGGAATTTCCAAATGATGTTCCTTTGTAAAACCCGAAATGCTCTCAGCTCTTTCATGTAGTGATGTGGGTGTTTGACCCAGAGCACTGTTATTAGCTTTGTTTTCTGAAATCCATATTAAGTCTCCTTCGTTTTGGTATGGTAGAGGATTGCGTGGAACCGACGAGCGGAAAAGAAAAAGACATCTCCAAGTGACATGACCAGGAAACTACGGGTAGCTCACAATAGGTGAGGGGAGTTTATTATAAAATTTACCGTTTTAATACCATAGTTAGGGTCAGGGAACCTAGCTATGAGGATATCTGCCTGTCCCTGTTGCATGCTGATTTTTCTTCAAAGAAAATTATGTTTTAACTAATGGGATGCGATAAAATTGTTATTGATATGCATGCTGGTATTTTTTTTAGGAGAAACTATGTTTTTGACGAATGGGATGCGATATATATATATATATATATATATATAGGTATTGTGATGAATGATATTGTTGTGTTTGTTTGATTTGTGTTGTTTGAAGACCTGTGAGTGTGAATCTCAGGCATGAAATATATATATATATATATATATATATATATATATATATATATATATGTGTGTGTGTGTGTGTGTGTGTGTGTGTGTGCGAAATGCAATTTGTTGTTGATGTCGCTATTGTGGATTGTAATTGATATGTGATGATAATGATAATTCTGATGATATTGATTTGAGATGATGTTGTTAATAAAGACCATGTCAACATGAATTGTTATTATTGATGAATATGTGAATATGAAATGAGGTTGTTGTTGTTGTTGTTGATAACGTCATTGAGATGAGATGATATTTATGTTGTGAATGACACGGAAATGGAATGTTGATTGATGTTGGAAATGCATTGGCGTGTGCATGTTGTGTATGTTCGTGGGGGGCACTGTGCAGTGACCTTCCAGGGTCTTTGGTTCTAGCTTTTGGCCACGTTCATATGTTGGATGTTGTGTATGTTCGTGGGGGGCACTGTGCACTGACCTTCCAGGGTCTTTGGCACTAGCTTTTGACCACGATCATACGTCTTATGGAGTGTATGTCATGGGGGGTAGAGTGCACTGACCTTGTCGGATGGCCCAGACGTGGGTAACTAGCGTGGTTAGAGAATCTAAGCATTTCTGAGGGGATTCTTAGGCGCTTTAATTGGTCCATGGTCTTTGGCACTTACTTTTGGCCGTGATCATAGCTCATACGACACAGGAAATAGAGTAACTGTGGCCAAGTGTACTTTGTACTAGCGGGCTTGTCACCTGGTAGGGAACACCTTTGGGCTCCCAGGCTGATCACCTATGGGATGGGGGTTGTTACGTGCTCAATCGGGTGGTCTCAAAAAACTCAGCACAGTTCCCTAAGTGAGAGTGTCGTGTGGAGACGCTTTGGCTATTTCCTGATATTTGGTTGTTGTTGGTATGTACCACATTGCATCTGAGTGTTGAGTCAGGTGCATGCATCATTCTGTGCAGTCTTGATTGGGTCCATGGATGGATGATGAGTAATTATTGGATGTGGATGATGAATATTTGTTGGATATGAGTGTCGAATAATGATTGTTGTGTATGCTCATCATGTTTGCCTATGTTCCTTGCTAATTGTGGTTATTTGGAATTGGTATTGGTTCTTTTTATAATGAACTCACCCTTGCAATTTTGTATCGTGTGGTTGATACCTGTGATGATCACGAACCTTGTTCGTGGGAGCAGAATGACAGCAGTAGGGTGCAGGAAGTGAAATTCTGGTGAGGAGCCGCCGAGCCGACGTGATGACATTGGCATTATTTTGGGAGTGAGTTGTGTTTTGTGATTAACTCCTCCGTAGTTGGTTTTGAAGTTTTATCTTATTGAATCAAAGATGTAAAACTTGGATTTTAATTATACTTATGAACAGATTTAATTTCCGTATATGTGTGTGACGTGTACCGAGTTATTGTTTCTATATAATTATGTATATTCACTTAAGTAATGGTGTGTTATTGGATGAATGCATGTTGTGACAAAATTACTTCGGCTTTCATAAGCAAAAATTAAGGGAGTTCTTTTATAAAAAATTGAAATTAGCGTATATTAGAGTGTGGATATCGTAGCGACGAGATGGGTCATTACACAAGTCCTTCTAACAACTCTTATGCAGGTTCTTCAAATAGGGGTCCACAACAACAACAAGCTCAACCAGATAAAATATCAAAGATGGAAGATACTTTAACTCAGTTTATAAAGATGTCTATCTTAAACTAGAAGAACATTGAGGCTTCCATTAAAAATCTCTAAGTTCAGGCTGGACAACTTGCAACACAACTCTCTGAGCATGAATGGATCTTTCTTAGCAAACACATAGGTTAACCCAAAGGAAAAATGCAACTCAATTACAACAAGGTGGGGGACTGTAGTTGGTTTGAAGGATAATGGTGAGAAAAAGAATAAAGAAGGAGTTGAAAAAGAAAAAGAGAAAAATGATGAAGTGATGGCTAATGAAAAAGTGGAAGAGAAAGTGGTGAGTGAAGAAGAGAAGCATAAATCAAAGAAACAAGCCACTAACAAAGGTAAAGTTGTAGTAAACCATCCACCGATGGAGCACCTTCCTTATCTACATGCTCTGTCAAAGAAAGATAAGGAAAGACAGTACAAGCTTTTCTTAGACATTTTTAAACGACTGCAAATTAACATTCCTTTTTCTGAGGCGTTGGAGCAGATGCCAACGTATACTAAATTCATGAAGGATTTGCTTACAAAGAAGAGAAGAATTATAGATGATGAAATAATGGTGCTTGAGCCATAACAAGGACGTTCGGCTTAAAAGATATTAAAGAAAAGCTCCTGGGAGGCAACCAGTGTTTCTAAACGTTGTTTTAATTTGTGTTACTTTAATCTTATGTCTAATATTTCTGAATTTTACTTTTGATTCTTTATTCACAAATTATATTTTGAAATGTATAATCTACTTTATTAGAGCTATCATTGCATGGCCCGAGGACATGCCTATTTTTCAGGGGGAGGAAGAGTAGATGAAGACACGACAAATCCCGTTGATTATTTCATTGGAGGAGACTGAGCTCCTCTGCCATGATCTTCAAAAATTCATGACTTGTCTTTATGTTCATTTATCGCTTTGTATTAAATTTTAGTACTTTATTATCTTATTTACTATTTTGGATTTTTGTTTGGAAACTTACGCGAGTTTATGTTTTTGACTAGTTTATGCATGCTTTGATATATTTTGTTCTATTAGTGTAGTTGTAGATTATATATAACTCCTTTTGGGACTTAAACAGAAATTTTTTATTGGGCATAGCATGCTTTGGAAAGAATCAATAACCGATGTTTCTAAAACTTACTTTTGATTGGATCAAAACACAACAAAAGGATTTTTGAAAACATTGAGAATGAAAACAATGAATGGCTTTCCCAAATACCAAATGAATTCAAATGTTTTTGCATGGACTTGATAACAAAACAACTTTCAAAAAATTGATTTGATTTGAACAAGGAAACAAGCCTTAAGCTTTAGTGTCTATGTGTAACCACAAATTTTACATTGAGTGTCCTCATTGATATGTTCTATAGTTGATTTTGCATGAATTTCTAATTGTCATAACATATGATTCATGGATATGATTTAAGCATTCATTCTTTCTTTACATTTTAAGCCACTTGCCAAAAAGCTATCTGAATGTATATTATTTTATCATTTGCAAGCCCTTTGAGCCAAACACTTCATATTTTGTTGGAACACTAACTTAGGATAAAAGTTTCCTACCTTCCCTTAGGTTAGGAGAGCACGGGTGTTTTGTTGGGAATTTCTATCATTTGGTGGCTAATGTGATGTAAATACTCTTTTTTTAAATGAGGGTATTAAGGTAAATTAAATATTTAATTATGGTATAGAAAAGAAAAAGAAAAAGGGAACAAGTTCTTTATGAATAAATAAATGTCTGAATTATGTACATTATGTTATAAACTGTACAGAGTTGTTGTAAATTTTATAAGTTGGGATTTTGGTATAAGAAGTAGTGATAACTTGGTAAAAAAAAAAAGATAGGAAGTCATGATTGATTTGAGTTGCAAGTTTGTTTTTATCTTTGCTCTCCTATTCTCAAGGTATGTTTGAATATCTAGAAAAATCAAGATTTCCTTCAAATTCGGCCTAACCCTAAAAGCCCTAATGATCCATGATGATTAAACACTTTGTATTTGATTTGATGGGAAATGACTTGCAAAATTGATTTATGACATATCAGTGATTGTAATTGAGATGAAACACTTGCTTGTGTGAGAACTACGCACCTTTGAGAGGTTTTCCTCTGCTTGAATGAATTAGTTATTTTCTCTTATGTTATTTAGAAACAAAATGCAAATTGATCTTAATCTCATTTGGTTCTGTGAATTTCATCCTTGTGCTTTCATTTCTCATTGTTGTGTTTTGAAAAATGTTGTTCTGATCAGTTTGGAAGTTGATTCTTTACAAAGCATGCTCATAGTTTTTGGTGTAGAAATATTGAAGCATTTTTATTTTATACTTATACTATTGTTATTCGTAGTTTTCTTTCTATACTTTGCTTGAGGACAAGCAAGATTGTAGGTTGGGGGGAGTTGCTAAGTGCCATATTTCACTTATCTTTCCTTTGTAATAGTTTTCTTATATATATATATATATATATATATATATATATATATATATATATATATATATATATATATATATATATATATATATATATTGTACATTTACTAATGTTTTTGTTTAAATATGGAAAATTCATTCATGATTCTATAGGTTTTGATGGTTGTTTGTTTGATCCAGAAACCAAGTTTAAAGGAAGGGGAAAATAGTCATTTTTTCAAGATTTCAAACAACCATTTGCCCAGGCTAGTTACCTGCTCACCTGGGCCAATCAATTTTCTTAATGCCTAGGCAGCCTACTCGCCTAGGCTAGCTACAGCTCGCCTAGGCGAGTTGGTTTGGCAGCTTCTTCAAAAGGAAACACGTAGTAAGGAAGAAGGAGTGAGAAAGTGGAGCCCGAGTGCTACAGAGTTGTGACTGTGGATCACATCCTCTGTCATTTCTCCTATTGATCTTGTGCTCTATGCAATGATCGGCGAGTTTCTCAAAAGGATTGGATGTTATCTTCGTACCCTTATGTATCTCTTTTGATATTTATATATGTATGAATCTTTTCTACTCATTACTGGTGATTCCATTCTGTTTGTAATGCTTGATTCTATTTGATCACTAGTTTTATGAAATTACATTTTAAGTTTGACTAGAAAGTACTCTTAGAATTTGAACTGAATGAATTCACTCTTTGTGCTATGTTGCTACGAATAAAGCATAACATTTTGATTTCAAATAGCACGAGATTATGATTGTGATGCTAGGATATTTATTTCATATACGATGTGATGTAGCTCCATGTGGAGCTTGTAGGCCTTGGATCTTCTTCATCAATGGAGTCCTTTGCTTCTTGAAGTTTAGTGGCAGCGGAATGGAGAAGGAAGAAAGATGATTGGAGACGCCACTTCAAGGAGAAGATGAGTCAAGAAGAAGCTCATCACCATAGGAAGCCATGGATAAGAGCTTTAAGGTAGAAAAAGAAGAGTGGAGGGAGAGGGATAGAAGGAGCATGAAATTTAGTGCCTCAAATGAGGTCTGAACTTTGAAGTGTAATTCTCAAATGATCAAAGTTAAAAAAATGCACACACATGGCCTCTATTTATAGCCTAAGTGTCACACCAAATTGGAGGAAAATTTGAATTTCTATTCAAATTTCACTTGAATTTGTAGAGCCAAAATTTCACTAATTATGATTAGTGAATTTTAGCTATGGTTCAGCCCACTAATCCAAGATCAAGTCCAAGATTCTCCACTAAGTGTGCTTAGGTGTCATGAGGTCTGTAAAGCATGAAGGACATGCACAAAGTGTTACTATATGATGTGGCAATGGGGTGTAGCAAGCAAATGCTCCCCTCCCCCTCTAAAATTTAATTGGATTGGGATTCTCCCAATTCAATTAAATTTATTTCCCAACACACATCAAATATTCACTTAATGCATGTGAAATTACAAAATTACTCCTAATACAAAAATTAGTCTAGGTGCCCCAAAATACAAGGGCTGAAAAATCTTACATTTCTAGGATACCCTACCTACATTATGGAGCCCTAAACACAAGACCCAAAAATAATGAAACCTTAATCTAATATCTACAAAGATATGTGGACTCACACTTAGCCCATAGGCCCGAAATTTACCCTAAGGCTCATAAGAACCCTAGGGCCTTCTCTTGCATCTTTGGCCCAATCTTCTTGGAGTCTTCTATCCAATGCCCTTGGGGGGTAGGATGACATCGTTCCCTCCCCCTTGAAAAGGATTTGACCTCAAATCCAGAGGTTCTTGAAACTCTGGGCTTCTTCCCTCAACACCTGTAAAAAGAATAAAAACATATATATTAGTGGGGTTAGGTATGTTGGAGTAAGGTAAGGTCAAAAAACCCATTTATTGGGCATCTTCCCATGAGGGAACATGGTTCCTCACCAACTCAATGAGTGGTGCTACAAGTATAGAAAAGTATGGGACAAACCTTTTGTAAAAGTTTGTTAAGTCATGGAAGCCGCAAATTTTCCTTATACTTGGTGGAGTGGACCACTCAGGAATGACCTTTATTCTCTTACGGTTCGTGGGAACCCCTTGATCACTATTTAAAAAATTAAGGAAATTAATGCAATAAAACATACCTTTTTCTGTATTTTCATGTTGATTATTCCTACCAAAAAATACGACAAACCTAAGGTGCCCCATATGACCACCTAGGTTTGTATTGAAACTAAAAATAAGAACAAATCTACCTAATGAGCCCCTATGTACACAAATCATGAAGATGTTGGGTGCATGAGTGATTTTACAAAAGAGGGTTGCACCACTCAACACATACATCATACCACCTATTTTAGGGATTTGGTGCCTAATAATACCTATTTTGGGCACCAACAAAGCACAAGGATTTAATCTCTTACGAACCAAACCCCCATCCAACAACTTCTTTACTTGAGGAATAACCTCAAGCCCAAGAGGTGTGGCAATGATAACAAGTGTCTTTTTACAAAGGAGAAAATGTGGAGGTTGTCTAAGAGGGGAAGTTTCTTTAATGTTTGTCTTTATTGCAAAATAACTTTCCTTCTTAGCTAACCTCTTGGAGGAGACACTTACCTCCTTATACTCCTCCTGAACAATTAATGGTTGTCTTTCTTCTCGGGGGTAGATTTCTTCACTAGATTCTTCCCCTTTTGCTTCTTCACTTTCACTAGAGGAAGGTGAAGTAGTAGCCTCATCTTGGCTACTATAAATGTCTTGGCCCCTCATAGCCATGGTTTTCTTGGTGGGGAATTAAGAAGTAATGTATCCTCTTCCAAAACATTTAAAGCACTTTATAGAGCTAGTCTTTTCTTGCATACTAGCCTTAAGGGGTTTCTTTTCTATTGTCTTCCCCTTATCATCTTTGGGCTTAGAAGGTGTTGCCATTAAGATGCCTAGACCTTGGTCTTTCTTTGGATAAGAGTGAGAGCCATAAGATTTTAAAGTAGACTTTCTTTTAAGTTGTTGCTTTACCCTTATTTCCCAATCTAAGTAAGCCTCTACATTGTCCTTCCCATGGAAGTATGGGAGGTTAATGTTAGCCTCTTGAGGCTTTCTTTCCTTTTCTCTCCTATGGGAGTAAGGTCTAAGATGTGACCTATTCCTTCCTTCATAATAGTCACGAAGTTCTTCACTTAGGCTCTTACAAGAGTCATGACTACTATAGGCAACATGTTTTTCTTTTCTCAACTCTTTTAGTATTTTCCTTCTTTCTTCTTCACTTCTTTTTTCCCTCTCATCTTGATTTATTTATACCCTCTCCTTTCCTTTTTCTTTTCTTTCTAGATTTTCTTTCCATAACTTGAGGGAACTCAACTCATCTAAGATTCTGGATAGAGGGTCTTTATGACTATTACCCTCACCATTAACACTAGATGAATGATGACTCATGTTGGTTCCTAAGTTGTGGTTCTTTCTTGTTGGGGGTTTGCAAAAAGGTAAAAGCTAGGGTTCCAAAAGAACTCAAGATAAGTGTGATAAGCAAGAAGAAAGTATTATGCAATAACAAGATAAACTAGGCGTGACTAGTAAAGAAAATAAGCTATGAAAGTAAGAAAGAAATTAAAGTGCAAGAAATGAAAACTAGGCAGATCCTAGGAAGGTATGGATGACCACATTTAAGGTTCCCAACAAAACACTCACTATCCTAAGGGAAAATTGCCTAAAATTATTACACACAAATGGAAGTTTGGTAACCTATTGGAGGCTCCCAACACACTTCCAATGAAAGACCCTTTTGTTACAAAACTTGAAAGCAATGAAGGTAAGTAAATTGCCAATTGCAGAATTACAAAACAGTCCTCAATTTTGGTGGTTGTTCTCTCTTTGGTGATTCACTCAATTTGGAGTTCTTCTTAGTCTAATAGCTCTTAAGGTGGTTGGCCCCTTGCTTCTTGACTCAAATTCTTCAAGGGATAGCACCAATCCTCCTTTCCAATTTCCTATATGGCAACTCACAAACAAGGAAACAAAGAGACAAGCAATAACCAAAGACCAAAAAATGAAATGAAAGCTAAACCGATAGAGTTTTAAAAAGACAAATTTTCAAGGATTGTTCAACAATTAAAGCAATGAAAAACAATAAAAGCAAGCTAGGACTCAAAGAGAAACCTAGAATGGCTCTAGAGAAGAGTAAAAAAACTAAAAAAATAAGACTCAACAAACCTCTAGTTTTGGAACTTGTTTTTACACTATTTTTCAATTGAAATTTCAGAACTAAGACTGATATAAAATAGGCACCAATTATAGAACAAATTTTGAGCCAAAACAACAGGTTCACTTTCCTTTCACTTTTTTTTCCTGCCAACTTGTGTGATTTTTCATATTTTTTTCCTTTTATCCAAATCACTTGGTTGTTTTTTTATAATTTTTCTCCAGATGTCAAGAAAATTCAGTAAAAATTGCAGCTCTAAAATCGCAGTGGAAAATTCCCAGTAATGTTTACAAGTTCATATGTTCAAGCTGCCAGCACCAGCGATTTCAACCTAAAAATCAAGAGTAGTGTTTATGTTGCTTAAGGCTTGGATAATTACAATTTGTGGTTGCTTATGCTCAAATGTCTTGAATAAAACAATTAAAGAGAGCTTAAGACTTATTTTGATTCACAAATCCAACCACAACTCAACTTCATCAAGAATGACAAGAATACATGAACAAATGTATCTAGAATTCAATCAACAAAATCAAAATTCAATACAAACTTAGAGCATAATGTGACAATTATAATGACTAAACATGACTCTAAGACAACATGGATTAAGCGATTTACACTTAGATTTTTGTGTTTTTTTTTTCTAATCAATATTTTGGAAGAAAATTTAGATCTAAAGGTTCAGCACAATAAGATTATGACTAAAAAATGATACAACCTAAAATCAACACAAAACATGATTCAAGAGTAGATCTATAAAATTTGAACCATAGAAATGCAAGAACAAGTGTAGATCTACGATTTAATCGGTTTATTTTTTTGAATCTACTCTAAACAGCACCAAGCCACAAGACAATTGAGGATATACATGGATAATAAGATGAAGAACAAGGAATTAAAGTGAATTGACCGAAAAAAAAGATAGAGGAAGCAAAAGAACATCACCTAGACGAAGATGCTCTTGATACCACATGATGTAGCTCCTTGTGGAGCTTGTAGGACTTAGATCTTCTTCATCAATGGAGTCCCATGCATCTTGAAGTTTAATGGCAGCGGAATGAGGAAGAAATATGATTGGATACGCCATTTCAAGGAGAAGATGAGTCAAGAAGAAGCTCACCATCATAGGAAGCCATGGATAAGAGCTTGAAGGTAGGAGAAGAAGAGTGGAGGGAGAGGGAGAGAAGGAGCACGAAATTTTGTGCCTCAAATGAGGTCTGAACTTTGAAGTGTAATTCTCAAATGATCATAGTTGAAAAAATGCACACACATGGCCTCTATTTATAGCCTAAGTGTCACACAAAATTGGAGGGAAATTTGAATTTCTATTCAAATTTCACTTGAATTTGAAATTGAATTTGTGGAGCCAAAATTTCACTAATTATGATTATTGAATTTTAGCTATGGTTCAACCCACAAATCCAAGATCAAGTCTAAGATTCTCCACTAAGTGTGCTTAGGTGTCATGAGGCATGTAAAGCATGAAGGACATGCACGAAGTGTGACTATATGATGTGGCAATGGGGTGTAGCAAGCAAATGCTCATCTCCCCCTCTAAAATTTAATTGGATTGGGATTCTCCCAATTCAATTAAATTTATTTCCCAACACACACATCAAATATTCACTTAATGCATATGAAATTACAAAATTACCTCTAATACAAAAACTAGTCTAGGTGCCCCAAAATACAAGAGTTGAAAAATCCTACATTTCTAGGATACCCTACCTACATTGTGGATCCCTAAATACAAGGCCCAAAAATAATGAAACCTTAATCTAATATGTACAAAGATATGTGGGCTAACACTTAGCCCATGGGCCCAAAATCTACCCTAAGGCTCATAAGAACCCTAGGGCCTTCTCTTGCGTCTTTGTCCCAATCTTCTTGGAGTCTTTTATCCAATGCCCTTGGGGGGAAGGATTGCATCACTATGGATCGATATTCAGTAAATATTCTTAGGATTCTCAAATGTGAGGGATCGATTCGAGGTAATTTAATGTGTGCATCTGTAATGTTAGAAAATGATTCATATATGTTAATCTTATTAGAATACTGAGGGTATGAACGATGAAATTCAATCCTACATTTTTTTAATTAATTAAATTCATTATTAATATTTCCATAATTTTACGTCTTTCTTACGCACTAAATTCTGTTAATTTTTATATTCTATTACTTTAGTTATTTTTCATTAGTTAGAAAAGTCCATGATATTTCGATTGAATTTGTACATAACCATTAAACTGATAACCTTTATCCGAAGGAATTAAGTAACTCAAGTCCTTGTGGAGATGACCTTTTTTTATAAATTTGTAACCTACGACGACATCGGTACCCTTGCCAATAGTCTAAAAGGCATCAGTTGGCCCATCAAACATAACAATTTCATGATTATAATCATAAAGGCAAAATTACAATATAGTAAACATCCCAAAATAAACCCCAATTCGATCCTCTAAGGATCCCTACACATGTTCATTCCAACCCCAACTGTGATGAACTCATCTCTTACCTCTAAGCGAGCTCACGTGTGTAGCCCTACAATGATAGCAGCATCTCTAGTGATTTTCTAAGATTTCTCAAATTTTCCTCTAGTTTTTGTGCTAGGGTTTCCAAGAGTTAGAAAGAAGGAGAAGGGATTGAAACCTCAATTTTACTATCTTTGTGCAAGGGATATTTCTCTCTCTCTCTCTCTAGGCATTATTTTGAAAATCCCAATGGTGCAAATATGTGAAAGTGAGTTGTGAAGGTGGTTTCCAAATTTCAAGAAGATCCAACAGTTAATGAGTCTGGGATTATAGTTTTACTGGGATAGGTTCGAATGTATGTAGGAAAAAGAGAGAGTTTTAGGAGAGGAAGAAAAAAGAACGAATTTGGGAGGAAAAAAGAGCGTAGAAATGTATCGTAATGTAAAAAATGACCTAATATGTCTCTATTTATAACTAGGGTACTTTGAGCCTATTATTTACTACATTTTTCTTTATTTTATTATTTAATAAAAAGAAACTCTATTTTACTCTTTCATTAAATAAATAACCAATTACAGTATCCCTTTATTTTCTAAAACATCATTTTACTCTATTTACTTTCTATTACTATGAAACTCTTATTTTAATTAACAAAACCCATTTCCTCTTCTTTATTTAATTTCTAAAAGCCCTATTAATTTTTAAATAAAACTCTTTTTTATTTATTTTATGAAAAATGGGGTGTTACAACTCCACCCCTCATTAAAGGAAGTTTCATCCCTAAAACTTCACCAAAAGAACGAGAAGAAAAAGATTACATATTAGGTTCCTAATACCAGGTTGTGACCCACGTAAAGTGCTCTTTGATCACTTGACTCCTTTGCACTTAGCGACTAAGCCCGATGATTCTCATTTCCTCAAAGATAGTATTTCGCAAGTCAGGTTCTATAACGAGGGTGATATCTCAATGATAATAGAATGTGAAGGACATACTATTTGGAGTTGGGTAATATCATAGAAGTCATTGTTGAGGATCCGAATGAACAAATATAAGGTACCATGACAGGCCACACGATCGATTTTCTTTTCGAACATGAAACGATTCAAGAAAAGAGATATAAGCTTTTGAGATTCTAAAGCTTTTGCCAATCCTAGTCCACAAGTGACTTTCAAGAACACACCAGTCACCCAAAATGTGAAGGCGCGCACCATGGCAACCAACTCTAGATCATGCGTAGGATAAATCCTTCAATGAGTCTTAAGCTGTGGAAGAACATAGGCCACTACTTGGCCTCCTACAAGCACTCCTCTAAACTTAAAACTTACTTTCAATATTTTACTACTCCAACAAGGACCTACTCGACTAAGGTAGCACTTAACTGGTTACGTGACTGACTTCTCTATAAAACTCAAAGTTTACTCCCTACAAGGACCTCACAAAAGCTTCAACTCACTCAAGTCATCTCTAACAAGGGTTAAAGTTAACTCAAGGAACTTTCAGGATAACCTCCTGGTTTGACTACTACTTAGGGGCATCTAATCTTAATCTTAGGTTTCCTCTCATCCTAGAGCAACTTCTACTTAAGAATGATCTATAGCTACCTCTCATCTAGAGGTAGCATACTCTAAGGGCTATCATCACCTAACTAAAACACATATTAAGATGCCTAGCACAAAAAGTGATCCCCAAGAGTTTACAACATCCTTAAGATACTTCACAGACTTCAACCTAACTCGGAAGACACTACAACACGTAACACAAGGCTCACCACCACATCTAACTCAAGGTGGGAGATCTTATCCATGCATCCCTTGAACACACAGGGCATCGATCATGTCAAGACATTATCAAGTACACATAAAGACTACAACAAGTCCTAAGGTAGTCCTCGGAGCATCCTCAGACTTTCCCCAGATCAACAGGTAAGGAGAACTAAGATCTATCTCACTAAACATACGACTATCATCACTAATCCTTTAGGTCATCTACCTTACGCAAGAACACTCACTCTGAAGCCTCTCTATACGCAACCAACAACTCCTTACGAATGACCTTACACTCCCCTTAAGGTTTCACACCAAGCTTCCTAACTACTCCTCATAACTTTCCCAACTACGCTTAATAACTATATACAAGACATCCCCCAAGAACTACGGTTACAATTTTCTATGGATACTAGACCTACTAGATTCTCAATCTCACACTTAGGTGATAAACTAAGCACATCCATAAGGAACACAGGTACATGACTTACTAAGCTTGACTTCAGGCTACAAGTAACAAGGATCATGCATACTCGGGTATTTCCTCTTGAAACACCTTAACGTGACTGGCAAAGGTGAAAGTATCTCTCTACTAGTGACAGAAACAATGCCATGATAAGTTTACCAAACAATTTAACAAGGCATGGTTGGAAGATAACCAGCCCACAATAATGCTAACACCCAATTAGCTAGGAGGCAATAGTGTAAATCAAGAAGGATTAACCATTCGGAGTCAACAAAAAATATTCAAATGAATTTTAGAGATCAAAACATGACTATATTGTACACACATATGGAGATGTCGATAATTGCTTGATTGTGATGGAATCAGCAAGAGGCAAATTGTTTAGCACAAACACATAGCATAGTGAATGAACTATGCTAGGAGTTACAAGTAAAATCAAATCACTTGACTTTAGTATGCGACACAAAGAAATGGGTCATACTAGAACCAGAAGGTACGGTCAAAATAGTATTCCTTATGAAATATATCTTGATATAGGTCATCGAACTACAAGGCATTAGCATCGCTACAAACAATGAGTCACAAAAAAAAACATATTATCTATGAAATCAAGGTAGAGCACCACACTACAAGCATACATAGACCTATAGGTTCCTATAATGAGTATATAACGTACATATAAGAAGTAAGAATTAAACATTCACTAAGGATGTATTAAAGAATCACAAGTTTCAACAACCACATTTATGATCACACACAAAGAAAATAAGGGATTAACCAACATATGTTAACACATCAATTAAACACACTCATTCCTAACACACATGTAGGTTCATGATTCTTGATGACATTAATACACACATCAAGTTTTCTAGACCACTTGTATCACCTAACGGCTTGCCATGACATCCTATCACACTTCAGGAATTATAGAGATGGCCGATCTCAAAACTCGTGAATCAATAGTAGAATTATGGTATAGCGAACATTAAGGATGCAAGGCACATCGCAAGCATCATTCAGTCCCAGTTAATCATGCAAAAGAAAATACAATAATAATTCAAGCTTGCTCAACAAAAGTACTCATAAGTAATCACACATGGAACACACCAGAATATCATAAGTGTTCGAACCCGGCAAGTGCACCAGATCGCGCAAGCAGTATAAAATGGTAAGAACCGAGTATCGAACTCTCGAGGAACTTATGTTACTTGGTAAAGCTATATTCAGTGAATAGGTGTCTAGTATGAAAAGAGATGTGTCGACTATGCACAAGTATGCAAACTAACTATTAAAAGGAAAATCACGTGAGTAATGATGCGTAAAGACAAGTAGGCAACACGTTGGTCTTCCTATTAGGCGCCTGATGTTAAAAGGATATTCTCTACCTAACAATGCTCATGTGTTCTATGGTGTCTCCTGAAATGCTAAACCTCGATTCCTCATGATAGTCTAGCCTAATCCTGATCAAGCATCGTCCTCATATTCCTCTTATTGGACTAAACCTGACCAAAACCGCATTAAGACAAATATACAAACAACTAGGTTACCGTACCCCGATCCCTCATGATAATACGATAAACTAGCCCTGTCCTATCAAGTTCTAAGAATCAGACCAGAACATAAAACATCATTAAATAGATATACAAGTATTTACATCAAGTACCTACAAGGAAGAACCAATAGAGGATTTAGCTCTCCATATCTTGGAAGCTTCCTTTATAACAAAGAGAATAGAAAAATGAAGGATTGAAGAAATACAAGTAGTTGGGATGTCTCATTTACCTCTAGAACCTCACAACCACTCACAGACTCATCTCATGCTCTCAGGATGGCTTCCTCTTCTCGCTCAGTTCTCTGCCAGTCTTCTCACAGCAAAAGCTCTCAAAACTCTCTAGAACTTGGACCTTTCTCTCTCTAGAAATCTCTAAACATGCAAAAGCTTTGAGAATTTCCCAAACTCCCTCTCCATTTCTGATTTCAAGCTTAAATAGGTGGCCTTGTTGGTGCTTGCGCGCTTAGCGCAACTATGGCTCGCTTAGCGCGCATTAGTAAATTTCGGCTTAACGCATGTCTTTTCACTCAGCGGATGGACTCAAGCGGTGCGCTTAGCGGGATTAGCCCTTGCTCAGTGAATATGCACAACTCATCCTTCTTCCAGATTCTTCCTCGCACTCAGCCAAAGGAGTGCCGCGCTCAGTGGATGGCTCGCTAAGCCAGTAGATTGGCTTAGCGAGCGGATGAAAATTAGCACTTCACAAGCTTGCCTAATTAACCTGAAATTAAGAGGAAATGATTATTAAACACACAAAATGGGAGTACTAAGTATTTATTACCTATCTTTAACAAAAAGTGATTACAACATTACAAAATAACCATCAATTGGAGGAGTTTGATACAATTTACACAGGTTTTATACACAAAAGTTAGTCGTATTCATCAACTAACAACTCCCCCAAATTTATAGTTTTGCTTGTCCTCAAGCAAATAAAGAACAGCTCACTGGTCCCCAAGTGACAAAAACATGCAATGACTATGTACAAAGGTGTATGCAACAAAAGTTATTGATTGCATGATAAAAGAATGAAGCAAAATGCCCTCATCACTTGTCTTTCACAAAGCATGCAGTTATTCAAAGAGAAGAATAAAATGTAACCTGTACAATTAGATGAAGTTAGGCATAAGACAAATATCAAGGAAAGCAGCTTAAACCACAGTCTCACAACTTCTGTTTCACTCAAGCACAAGTGTTTAAGCTATTCATCAATAACAACTAGCAAGAGGTCCAATCTTTGAACTTCATCTCAAGCCATAAAGTCAGAAATGCATAAACAGAATCAGAAGGACTTTCATAGGCTTGTAGTGAGGTTTGGCTACAAAAATAATTGGTTTTTCTAGTATTCAAAGGCTTAGATTCTAAGAGAGCACAATTCCTAGACTTATCCAAATATTCTTTTCAATACAATTAGCTTACTCACTAGCCTTTCATTTTAATTTGCATTTGACCTTATTACAACAACACACATTTTCTTTGATTGCTCTTTCTTTTCTTTTAACACAACTTATTTGTTGTGTGTGCTGATGTGCTTTACCTTTTACTTTGCATCCCGGTTAATTCCCCCAAATTTGGGGCAAATTGTCTTGAACCAACTGCTCTCCTAGAATCTAAGCAAGGTATTTGGAGATAGTCATTTAAGTTCAAGGTTCAATTTTGAAAATATCATTCAGCTCACAAATGTAGAAGCAAGCTTCATGATGATGAATCAAGTTGATTCAAGTAGTTTTGATAATGACAAAGTTGATGACAAAAATCTCAAAGAATGATTTCAAGATTAAGTCAACAAGAAGAAATCAAGAAGATTCAAGAATCAAGTGAAGTTTGATTTCAAGATTCAAGAATAGATTAATTCAAGATTCAAGAGAAGAAATCAAGAAGACTTCACAAGGGAAGTATTGAAATTTTTTTTCAAAAAACAAACATAGCACAGTTTTGTTTTTTTCAAAAGAGTTTTCTCAAAATTTTCTAAGTTACCAGAGTTTTTACTCTCTAGTAATCGATTACCAATTTCCTATAATCGATTACCAGTGGCAAAGTTTGATTTCAAAAAGCTTTCAACTGAATTTGCAACGTTCCAATTGATTTCAAAATGGTGTAATCGATTACAAGATATTGGTAATCGATTACCAGTGTATCTGAACGTTGAAATTCAAAATCAATTGTGAAGAGTCATATCCTTTCATAAAAAGCTTTGTGTAATCGATTACATGGTTTTGGTAATTGATTACCAGTGACAAGTTTTGAATAAAAATCAAAAGATATAATTCTTCCAATGGTTTTCAGGTTTTTCTAGGTGGCAACCACCTCCTCCGTTTTGTTTAAAAATGGGCTTCCGGGACACCCGTAATGCTTTCGTAAAATTCCCATAATCCTAAATAAGCATATTTCATTTAAAACGGGTGAGAAGGAAGAGAAAAAAGAATAAAATCAAGTTCTATAGGCTTCCGTAACTTTTCCGTAAATTACGAAAGAAGGAGGGTGAACTTATCAAAATAGGGGGTGCAAATAGCAATTTTGAAATTTTGAATTGGGCCTTCTAGACTATTTTTCAAAGCTGGATTGCTTCTGGAGGAAGCTACCCAGCTCGCCTGGGCAAGCTGGGTAGCAACCTCCTCCCCCTTTTTCCTATAAAAAGGCAAAATGGGGTTGTTCTAAGGGTCCTTGATTCCCTTGGCTATGCATTTCAGCTGTTTTGGGTGAAAAAAATTGTTTCCGTGAAGAAAGTCCAAGTCGAGGTGCTTCTGTAACGCTTCCGAGAGGTTTTCGTAAGCAAATTCGTGAAGGTTTTCCTCCGTTCTTCACCGTTCTTCGTCCGTTCTTCATCCGTTCTTCGTTCTTCAATGGGTAAGTTTCCAAATCTAAGACTTTTAATTCATTTCTTGTTTTTTGGCTTTCATCTTTATTTCATTCAATTTCAGTTTCTTTTTCTTCCGTTTTTAACAAGCTTTAACCGATCATTTAAGCTGTTTTGTCACCTAATAAATGATAAAATGAATTTCAACCGATCATTTGTGTTGTAATCTCGTTTAATCACTGTTAAAGTAAAATCTAACCGATCGTTCACGTTGTAACCTCGGTTAAACAAAAAAAAGCAAAATAATAATAAAATAATCAAAATATCTTTAAATAAAATAATAAAAAATAATCTATCAGACGTTTTTCTTTGGAAGTTTCCTTGAATGAATTGACTAATAAACAAAGTGAAACTGAAATTCTGATACCAATGCCAGATGTCGTACAGGATGTCACGACATCACGCTTCAGAACATGCAGATTATATTTGAGAGTATGAACAGATTAAACAGGTAAATAACACAAGAGAATTGTTAACCCAGTTCGGTGCAACGTCACCTACATCTGGGGGCTACCAAGCCAGGGAGGAAATCCACTAAAATAGTGTTAGTTCGAAGATCTAACAGCCACTGTTTACAACCTTCTCACCTAACCACTACCCGTGCAATCTCTACCTAAGAGCCACTCTTAGATATGAGAACCCCTCTCACTCCCTCTCAATCACTCTCCCGTGTTTACAAATAAATCAAAGACACACCAGAGATTGCTCTCTGAACAAAAGAGATCAACTCTACACACTCAGGTCCAACACTTGAAGTTAGGATAACATCAAGGTGGCTCACAAAACACTCAAGTCCCAAAACTCAGAAAATAACTCTTCAATCTCGGACTTGGTCCTCAACCCCGTGCAGCCTTCATGTTTATATAGCAGTGTGCGTATCTGGGCTGCAACAACTTGTGCTGGAGGAGATCTATCATTCTCCTGAAAAATCTGCACTTAAAGAACTAAAAGATACAGTTTGATCTTTTAGTTTTTATCTTTAATCTTTAATCCCTAAACGAACTCTTCTAGTTTGTAATTTGAACTTTAATTATCTTTTAATTCGTTCCTAAAGATAGATCGTCTAATCTGTTGCTAACTGCACAATAATCTGTTAAAGATATAACAGATTTATGTGTCCAGTATTTTCGGGCAAGATGTCCTGGACATCGTATCCGACATCGTGGATCCTGCAGCTTCAATTCTTTTATCTTGCCTTGTGCATTGTGCAGCAACTCCAGTATTTTCGGGCAGGATGTCCTGGACATTGTATCCGACATCGTGGATCCTGCAGCTTCAATTCTTCACTTGACACTTTATCTTGCCTTGTGCATTGTGCAGCCCGATCTTATTCCTTGACATAAGGTTGGACATCATGTGCAGCAACTCCAGCTTTCCTTCATTGTCTAAGTGCTTATGTTTTAACAAAATCTTAGCCAATCTTTTAAAACTCAGTAGAGCTAAGCACTAACAATCTCCCCCTTTGGCAAATTTTGTCTAAAACATACTTAGACACTTCCTGAGCAGGTACGAGCAGTTATGCAAGTGGGATCAGCAACTTTCATTATCAGAGTAATCAAGCACAGCGGTATCTGTAGTGGCGACAGCAAAATTCTGCAAGTTGCAAGTCGTTTCCAGGATGTCAGGACATCTCACGTGACATCAGCTTTCTGCTCCCCCTGTCTCCATGCTCCTACTGCTGTAAAGCAGTTCACTGCAGCATCTTCTATCAGCTACTAGTCTTTTCCAGGATGTCAAGACATCTCATGTGACATCAGTCATCATCAGCAGCAGCAGTCTCCCCCTCAAAATCATATACATACAACTCCCCCTCAAAATCATGAATCATGCATACATGCATACATCGTATCCTACTTCTCAAAATCACAAATCATGCACATAGTATCCTACTAATCATGCATATAATAATACCATTACTCCCCCTTTTTAGACAGAATTTGACAAAAGTAGAATGCATGAACTTAAGGTGCAAATATTACAGACCAATAGTAAACCATTGTTCAAAGGGACATGCCCCTATAGCTAGTAAGAGTAAAAAGCAAAAATAAAGGTCTGATGGTCATGGGGTGGCTTCAGAATCATCATCATCTGATTCAATATCCTCTGCTGCATCTTCCTCTTCCTCAGCTGCTTCTTCTTCTTCCTCAGCTGCTTCACCATCTTCCTCAGCTGCTTCACCATCATCAATGCCACTGTCTGAGAGTCTTTTGATCAGGCGTTCCAGCTCCATCTTCTTCTCTGTGGTGGCTTTGATGGTTGCTTCCAGCACCTTGCATGTGTCCTTGAGTTCAACAATCAAAGCATCCTTGGACACAGCACCTGAAGCAGCAGCTTTCCCTGATGTCGAGACAATGTCTGGGACATGTGTCCCCTCAAACAGTTTGTAATGCAGGGATAGAGGAGATTCTCTCTTCATCACAGAGTCAGTGTAGTTTAAAATATTGGGATGTTGACTCAACATAATGCCACACAATACAGTTGGGAAGGCAATGGGTAATTTGACAGCAAAAGATTCTGAATGCTTAACAGTTTGATCAAAAATATAGTTTCCAAAATTAAATTTGGACTTGGTTCCAACAGCATACAGAAATTTACCCAAACCTGTGGCAACAGTGGAAGTATGATTGGTGGGTACCCAGTTTGCAGCGCCAATCCTATGCAGGATTGCATACTTCACACTTAGCTTCCCTGCAGAAAGCTTCCCTTTCTTTGGCCAATGCTGGACCTGTTTGGCAGTGATTTCCTTGGCAATTTGATGCTCAGAGACAGTAATATCCACCACTCCATCTGTTGGTCTGCCCAGGTATTTGTTGATTACAGCAGGGGAGAATCTAACACACTTTCCTCTGACAAACACTTTCTGATACTCATCACTCTTTCTGTTTGTTATGTCAGAGGGAATGTTGACAATGAATTCCCTGACTAGGCTTTCATAACAATCTCCCAACTTGGTGACTGTTTTCAGCAGTCCAGCAGCCTTGATGAGGTCCATGATCTCCTTGCAATCCAAGGCATCTCTTCCCAGTTCTCTTTCTAAGGCAAGTCTGCGTTGATATACAAATTTCCACCTTTCAACATTGCCAATGGAGTGGAATGAGATGTTGTCCAATGGTGCATCAGGGACATTTCCAGGCACCTTTTTCCCTGATGACTTGGCCCTCTTGATGTCGGGAACATCTAGTTCGACATCATCATCAGAATCAGATGTGGAAATTTCTTTCCTCTTCTTGGAAGGGATTGCAACTTTGCTCCGTCTGGATGTGGTAGGAGTGATTGGAGTGCTCTTCTTCTGTGCCATAGTTTTGATTCGTCCAGACCTCGTAATGGGGGTTTTTCCCTTTCGGCTTTGTAATCTTTTCTGCAATGCCAGGTGCCAACTTGTTGGCAATGGGTTCCTCATCAGATTCTACTTCTTCTAGGTCAATGAGGTCACCTGGAGCAGGTTCTGGTGCCCTTGGTGCAGGGGTCTCCTCTGTGGCTTGATCATCTTCCTCTGTTGATTCCTCTTTACTGGATGAAGAGAGGACTTCAGCATTTGGGGCGGAAGATGTTGGAACATCTTTATCAACATCAGGCACAGAAACATTTGGGGTGGAAGATGTTGGAACATCTTCATCAGCATCAGGGACAGAAGCATTTTTCAAAATGCTACTCACAATACTGCGGATCTTCTTGTCCATCTCCGTGTCTACTTCCCTAGGACTTGTTGCAAGGCTAGGGTTTTCAGAAATCTTCACACCCTGTTGTCGTTTGGGGACCAGTTTTTCAGGAACAGGGGCTGAACCAGGAATCATTTGTATGGGCTGGATATTGAATTCAGGTCGTTCCTGGTTTGATGGTGCTTTGGTGGATGATGGAGATGATGGTACAGAGGTTGAACCAGGAGCTGAAGTTTCTTTTGGGGAGGTAGCCATGGAAGTGCAGAGCCTTTGGAATGATTTCGTAAATTTCTGAGAGCTGTTGGGGAATGCTGAAAACGAGATTACCACGAAAATATAAGTTTGAATGAGGAATGTAGAGGGACGTGTGAAGCAACGGTCGAATTTGTTTTGGCTCAGTAGTGAACGTGCTATTAATGTTAAGTGAGACGTTTGAGCACGTTCAGATAGCAGTAGCTGCTATAATTCCTCTAGCAGACAAATGCCCAGCTTGCCCCTCAGTTTTTCAAACTGTTTTGCATCCAATGCCTTTGTGAAAATATCTGCTATTTGTTCCTCAGTGTCAACATGCTCCAGTGTGATAACTTTATCATCAACAAGCTCTCTAATATAGTGATGTCTAATGTCAATGTGCTTGGTTCTGCTGTGTTGAACAGGATTTTTAGAAATATTAATAGCACTCAAGTTGTCACAGTACAATGTCATGACATCTTGTTCGACATTGTACTCCTTGAGCATCTGCTTTATCCAAACTAGTTGTGAACAGCTGCTTCCTGCTGCAATATACTCTGCTTCTGCAGTAGATAGGGACACACAGTTCTGCTTCTTGCTGAACCATGAAATAAGATTGGTTCCCAAATAGAAACATCCACCAGAAGTGCTTTTTCTGTCATCTGCACTTCCAGCCCAATCAGCATCACAATACCCAACCAGCATTGAATCTGAACAATGACAGTACATAATCCCATAGTCACTGGTGCCATTTACATATTTCAGAATTCTCTTTACTTGAGTCAAGTGACTTATCTTAGGATTGGCTTGATATCTTGCACAAACACCTACTGCATAGGTGATGTCGGGTCTGCTAGCTGTTAAATATAGTAAGCTCCCAATCATGCTTCTGTACAGACTTTGATCAACACTGGTCCCAGCTTCATCTTTTGACAGCTTCAAGTGAGTAGGTGCAGGTGTTCTTTTATGGCTGGCATTTTCCATCCCAAACTTCTTGACAATGTTCTTTGCATACTTGCTTTGTGAGAGGAATATGGAGTCTTCCATCTGCTTCACTTGGAGTCCCAGAAAATAAGTCAGCTCTCCAACAAGACTCATCTCGAATTCAGATTGCATCTGTTGGACAAAATGTCGAAGCATCTCATTCGACATCCCTCCAAACACAATGTCATCAACATATATCTGTGCTATCATCAAGTTATCAGCATCTTGTTTGACAAAGAGAGTCTTGTCAATTCCTCCCTTCCTATACCCTTGCTGAGTAAGGAACTCTGTTAGCCTTTCATACCAAGCTCTTGGAGCTTGCTTCAATCCATAGAGAGCCTTCTTGAGCCTGTATACATGATCTGGATGAGTTGGATCTACAAATCCCTTTGGCTGCTCCACATAGGCTTCTTCATTCAGGTATCCATTCAGAAACGCGCTCTTCACATCCATCTGGTACAGCTTGAATTTGAGGATGCACGCTACACCAAGTAACAATCTGATGGACTCAAGTCTAGCAACTGGGGCAAAAGTTTCATCAAAGTCTACACCTTCAATCTGAGTGTAGCCTTGAGCAACAAGTCTGGCCTTGTTTCTGGTTATAACACCTTCTTCATTGGTTTTGTTCTTGAAGATCCACTTGGTGCCAATCACATTAGTTCCCTCGGGTCTAGGAACTAGCTCCCAGACTTCATTCCTTTTGAATTGCTCCAATTCTTCTTGCATAGCATTGATCCAGAACTCATCAGTCAGTGCCTCTTTCACATTCTTGGGCTCAATTTTGGAGACAAAGCATGAATTGGAGACAATCTCAATCTCCCTTGATCTTGTAGTGACCCCTCTGTTTGGATCTCCTATAATCAGCTCCTTGGGGTGCATCTTCTGGATTCTAATGGAGGGTCTCTTGTCAGGTTGGTTGATGTTTGGTTCATCTGTAGCAGAATCAGAGTTTTCTGCATTTTCTGCACTTTTAGCTGTATCTGCTACATTGTCACCCGATGTTCTGACATCTTCTTCGACATCCTTCTTTCTTGCTGGAGTTAGATCATCAACAACCACATTGATGGATTCCATCACAGTTCTGGTTCTGGAATTGAATACTCTATATGCTCTGCTGTTTGTAGAGTATCCCAAGAATATCCCTGCATCACTCTTGGGATCCATCTTTCTCCTTTGCTCTCTATCTGCCAAAATGTAACATGGACTTCCAAAGATGTGGAAGTGCTTGACAGTTGGCTTCCTCCCTTTCCAGATTTCATACAGTGTGGTTGGAGTCCCTCTTCTAAGTGTGACTCTGTTGTGGATGTAGCATGCTGTGTTCATGGCTTCAGCCCAGAGATTATAGGGAAGTTCTTTGGCATGAAGCATGACCCTAGCAGCCTCTTGCAAAGTCCTGTTTTTCCTTTCAACTATGCCATTTTGTTGTGGTGTAATGGCTGCAGAGAACTCATGAATGATGCCTTCAGATGTGCAGTATTCAGTAAACTTGCTGTTTTCAAACTCTCTGCCATGGTCACTCCTGATTCTCTTGATGACACAGTCTTTTTCTCTTTGAAGTCTTAGACTCAACTCCTTGAATACTTCAAAGGTGTCTGATTTTTCTCTGATAAAGTAGACCCAGGTAAATCTGGAGAAATCATCCACAACAACATAGGCATACCTCTTTCCTCCAAGGCTTTCAACTTGCATAGGCCCCATCAAGTCCATGTGAAGTAGTTTCAGCACCCTGGAAGTGGTCTGATGTTGAAGCTTCTGGTGGGACATCTTGACTTGCTTTCCAATCTGACATTCACCACAGATTTTGCCTTCTTCTATTTTCAGATTGGGAATGCCTCTAACAGCACCTTTGTCAATGATTTTCTTCATGCCTCTTAAGTGCAGATGTCCAAATCTTTGATGCCATATATTGACTTCATCTTCTTTGGAGACTAGACATGTGGAGGAGTAACTGGTTTCTTGAGGTGTCCATAGGTAACAGTTGTCCTTTGATCTGCTGCCCTTCATTAGGACTTCACTCTTCTCATTTGTCACCAAGCATTCTGACTTTGTGAAGTTTACATTGAGTCCTTCATCACACAACTGACTGATGCTGATCAAGTTCACAGTCAGTCCCTTCACCAGCAGTACTTTGTTCAGACTAGGAAGTCCTTCATGGACTAGCTTTCCCATTCCAGTGATCTTTCCTTTAGAGCCATCTCCAAATGTCACATAGCTAGTGGAGCAAGGTTCAATGTTCACCAGGAATTCTTTAACTCCTGTCATGTGTCTGGAACAGCCGCTATCCAGGTACCAATCTTCCTTAGCTGATGCTCTAAGTGAAGTATGAACAACAAGACTAACAGTCTTGTGTTTTGGAACCCACATCATCTTCCTTCCATTGCTGCTTCTTTGAGTTCCATGATGTGGATGGCCATGTAAATGATAGCAAAAGGGCTTTTTGTGACCATACTTGCCACAGTAGTGACACCTCCACTTCTTTCTTTTGCTCCTTTTCTGCTGCGTTCCATGATGTCGAGACCGATGTTGTGACATCGTGGCTCCAGTGCTGTTTTTGGCAGGAACAAATTCTGTCATGGTTGTTCTGCCAGCAGATTTATGATTAAATCCAAGTCCTCTCTGGTTTCCAATATTCTTTCCAAGCTGTAGCACCTCATCAAGCGTATCTGAGCCTTTATTCAGCATCTTTATTGATTTTGTCATGTTTTCCAGTTTAGAGTTCAGAAAACCAACTTCTCCTTTAAGCTCAGAGATCTCCTCTTCATGTGCCTCCTTCTCAGCCTCCAGATTTGCAATGACCTTCTTCAGTTGTGCTTCTTGCTGAAGAATCTTCTCACTTTTGATGCATAGTTCTCTATAGGATGTAGCAAGTTCGTCAAACGTGATTTCACTGTCTGTATCACTTGAATCTTCAGCAGATTCAAATCTCCCAGTGAGTGCATTCACATCTCTGTCAGAATCACTTTCTTGTTCACTCTCTGTATCATCAGACCGACATACAGAAAGTCCTTTCCTCTGCTTCTTGAGATGAGTGGGACATTCAGCTTTGATGTGTCCATAGCCTTCACACCCATGGCATTGAACTCCTTTGCTGTGACTGGGCTTTTCATCTGACCTTTTCTGGTATTCACTACCTTTCCTGATGTCGAAAGGGATGTTCCGGACATGTGGTTTCTGCCTCCTGTCCATTCTGTTCATCACTTTGTTGAACTGTTTTCCAAGGAGCACAACTGCGTTAGTCAGACCTTCATCAGTATCCAGGTCATACTCATCTTCTTCTCCTTCATCATTGGACACGAACGCCAGATTCTTGCTCTTCTTTTCAGTCCTATCCGAGAGTCCTAGCTCAAAGGTTTGAAGGGAACCAATGAGTTCATCTACTCTCATGTTGCAAATGTCTTGGGCCTCCTCTATTGCAGTGACTTTCATGTCAAATCTCTTAGGCAAAGATCTGAGGATCTTTCTCACCAGCTTTTCATCTGTCATTCTTTCTCCCAAGGCAGTGCAAGCATTGGCAATTTCAAGAATGTTCATGTGGAAGTCATGAATACACTCTTCCTCCTTCATCTTCAGATTTTCGAATTTTGTGGCCAATAGTTGCAATCTGGACATCTTCACTTTGGAGGTTCCTTCATGAGTGGTTTTCAGGATCTCCCATGCATCCTTGGCCACTGTGCATGTGTTGATCAGTCTGAAGATATTCTTGTCAACTCCATTGAATAGAGCATTCAAAGCTTTGGAGTTTCCAAGTGCCAATTCGTCTTCTTCTTTTGTCCAGTCTTCTTCTGGCTTCAATTCATTAGTGGGCTTTCCTTCTGTGTCCAGCATCTTGGGATGTTCCCAGCCTTTGATGACAGCTTTCCAGGTTCTGCTATCCAGTGATTTGAGGAAGGCCACCATCCTTGCTTTCCAGTATTCATAGTTGGTTCCATCCAGAATTGGTGGTCTGTTCACTGGTCCTCCTTCTTTCTCCATGTTCATCAGAATTTATCTCCCTAGATCTCACTCAGTGATTTCGAGTGCCCGCTCTGATACCAATTGAAATTCTGATACCAATGCCAGATGTCGTACAGGATGTCACGACATCACGCTTCAGAACATGCAGATTATATTTGAGAGTATGAACAGATTAAACAGGTAAATAACACAAGAGAATTGTTAACCCAGTTCGGTGCAACGTCACCTACATCTGGGGGCTACCAAGCCAGGGAGGAAATCCACTAAAATAGTGTTAGTTCGAAGATCTAACAGCCACTGTTTACAACCTTCTCACCTAACCACTACCCGTGCAATCTCTACCTAAGAGCCACTCTTAGATATGAGAACCCCTCTCACTCCCTCTCAATCACTCTCCCGTGTTTACAAATAAATCAAAGACACACCAGAGATTGCTCTCTGAACAAAAGAGATCAACTCTACACACTCAGGTCCAACACTTGAAGTTAGGATAACATCAAGGTGGCTCACAAAACACTCAAGTCCCAAAACTCACAAAATAACTCTTCAATCTCGGACTTGGTCCTCAACCCCGTGCAGCCTTCATGTTTATATAGCAGTGTGCGTATCTGGGCTGCAACAACTTGTGCTGGAGGAGATCTATCATTCTCCTGAAAAATCTGCACTTAAAGAACTAAAAGATACAGTTTGATCTTTTAGTTTTTATCTTTAATCTTTAATCCCTGAACGAACTCTTCTAGTTTGTAATTCGAACTTTAATTATCTTTTAATTCGTTCCTAAAGATAGATCGTCTAATCTGTTGCTAACTGCACAATAATCTGTTAAAGATATAACAGATTTATGTGTCCAGTATTTTCGGGCAAGATGTCCTGGACATCGTATCCGACATCGTGGATCCTGCAGCTTCAATTCTTTTATCTTGCCTTGTGCATTGTGCAGCAACTCCAGTATTTTCGGGCAGGATGTCCTGGACATTGTATCCGACATCGTGGATCCTGCAGCTTCAATTCTTCACTTGACACTTTATCTTGCCTTGTGCATTGTGCAGCCCGATCTTATTCCTTGACATAAGGTTGGACATCATGTGCAGCAACTCCAGCTTTCCTTCATTGTCTAAGTGCTTATGTTTTAACAAAATCTTAGCCAATCTTTTAAAACTCAGTAGAGCTAAGCACTAACAGAAACTAAGGCTAAAATCAACTCACAAATCAAGCTTTGTCCGCAAAAATCACTGAAAAACCGTTTTAAGGTCCAACGCCTTAAACGGTCCTCTTTGCTTTTATCGGTTAACATGGACCGTTCAAAAGCATAAAATCAACACATCACTTTACTGCCATTTGCGAGAACTACATAGGTCTGATTTCCTCTTCAATGGAGGATACGTAGGAGCAAAAGCCCCACTTTTGTCGACCTCGTGAGATGGTTAGAGGTCCAACGCCTTAGCTTTCTCACCAAGTAAAATGGATCATTTTAAGGTCTAGCGCCTTAAATGACCACCTTCCAAGTAAAAAGAATCACTTGATTCGCCCCTTTTCAAAGAACTACGTAGGTCTGATTTCCTTATCACAATTGAGGAATACGTAGGAGCAAGGGAAACACCCTTGTCGACCACAAAAAGATAAAAAGTACAAAAAGGCATAAAAATACATAAAAACGTAAAAAAGGGAAAATAAAACGATTTGAAGTCATATTCGCACACTTGATTAAAGGTTGTCGTCCCTTGTGACGGACGTGTGGGGTGCTAATACATTCCCCGTGCGTAAATACAACTCTCGAACCTTTCACGATTAAAGTTTGTAGACCACACCTTTTCCGGTTTTTCCGACGTTTTCCTCGAATAAACGTTGGTGGCGACTCCGCGCATCTTCCTCCCATGAAAGACACACCCGTGAGCTCTCGCGTCGCCCTCCCGCCGAAGGGTAGGTTGCGACAGGGATTATATGATTAAAATTTTTATTTAAAATTTAGGTTCATTTATGTGTCTGCTCCTTATACTAGCATAACTCTTGTTGAAATCTTGGTTCAATGTTTGATGGATTGGAATCTTGATAGGAAGCTTTCTACTTTGATTGTTGATAATTGTAGTACACATAATGCTAATGATTGAAAGCGTTATAGAAAAAATTCTGCCAAGGTCTCTTATTTTGGGTGGTCAACTATTTCACATGCGTTGTTGTGCTCATATACTGAATTTAATTATCAAAGATGGTTTGTCCATAATCTCTTATGCCATTGAAAAAGTTAGAGAAAGTGTTAGTTATTGGACAACAACACCCAAAAGAAAGGAGAAATTTATAGAGACATGTGGTCAAATGAATATTCCAATTGGGGGAAAGTTGATTCTTGATTGCAAAACTAGGCGGAATTCTACATTTTTAATGCTTCACGTGGCCATACCATATCGGATGTCTTTGATCGATTGGCACAAAGGAAGATTCAATACAAAGCTTTGCCTCGGGAGTATGATTGGCTAATGGCAAAGGAAATGTGTGATAGATTGGAAATATTATATGAGCCCACTTTGATATTACGACATCGATTCTTGTAGAACCAACGTAGAATGCGAGAGGATATGCGAACTGCCTCTCTCAGTCCTAGCCTTATTTTAATCACTCTTCCTTAGTTTTGCAAATTAAAACCATAAATTCCTCATTGCTCTCTTTGTTCACGTCGTTTCTTCCAATTCTTCCAAGACCAGCATCGTTTCTCTGTTCCCTGTTAATTGTTATTCATGAGCTTTTATTGCATTGAAAATAAGTGAAAAAATAACAATGTGCCTCTAATTTACGGTTTCTTTTGTGAAGATTGTAAATATTTTCATTCTTGTATGAATTTACAAAGTAGAAACTCCATTTTTGTGAACTAATGTTGAATTTAACTTAGTTTATAGGCTAAAGAAGAGAAAGACCCAGCGAGGACATTGTCTCTACTCGCGCTTAGTGCGTCCAAGCTCGCTTAGTAGATATGATATATATAAACAATTATAAATATGAAAATAATATTATTATTTTATTGAATGACGAATATTTAGTTAAATGAGACATCTTATTACTAATATTTTAATTTTTTAATCAAAATAATTTTTAGATCATATATTTTTAAAAATTAAGTTCTATATTAATTTATTAGTTTTTTTAAGGTGAGATAAGTGAGGTAGAATTCAAAATAAATGATTTTTTTTTCTGATATGTAAAACAAATAATAAAATTAGACTTAAATAACGTACATATGTGAAATCTACATACTTGTTTTAGTAATTAAATCTGCTCTTACTAAGGAAAATAATATATAATATCAGAATAAATTTGATAATTATCTATTGTAAGAGAAATGAATTCTAGCAATACATTTTTCGTATACATTTTATTATTATTTATAATTTATTCAAAATTATAATATTAGAAAAGAAACATATTAAATAAGTAGTATGATTTTAAGAAAAATATAATTTTCAATAAATTTTATTTCATAATAAAAAAGTGCTAAAAAATTACATTAGTATTTCTCATTTTACAAATTATAAAATATAGTATTTGAGATTAGTTTGTTTAAATTAAAAAAATAACTTTAAAATAAATATATTTTATATAAGTTTTTTTTTAAAGAAACAGATCATATTTATTTTTTAAATTAAATAAAAAAAATTATTTAAAAAAAATAATTTAAACAAACACATTAAAAAATATAAAACTACCTATTTTTTTTTACTAAGCAATTATTTTAACAAATAAATTTAAATATAATCACCATTAATGGGAGGCTTAAGAGTTAAGTTAGACACCCCCTTAGTGCTAGCCTTAGTTTTTTCCCTTGCATCCGCCATATGCTGACTAAAGACAATACATTAATATAAGAAAAGGCGTCGTTTGCCGGCATGCGTGGTGAGCAAGGACGAAAGAAGATGAAGATGGGTGAACTCGAAAATTCGGAAAACTATAAAGGAGGGGAAGAAAAACTGAACACGTTGATCTCCTTTAACTCTTGACAAATTGAACACTTTCTCTTCTCTCAAGTGGCGTGTTAGTTCATTCACCAATTTCTATGACTGCTTCTGCAATTCACATGGATCCCTTTGTTTCCACTTCATCATCCCTTCTTATTATAATTCTCCGATCTCCCATGTTTCCCTGCAAGAGGGCCTCAACAACCATATCAACGAGGCGCGCATCAGAACCATGCTTCATCGCCGAAGTTAGTTTCTTCTTGTTCACGGTCACAAATCGAGACGCGCCTTGCCGGAAGTTGCAGAAACAACCTTCACCAGCAACCTACGATTAATCCATGACGACCAGTTCCTCCGGTTGCGGGTAACGAATCCTGTCCGTCCATTATTTTGATTTTGTTTTAATCAAAAGTAAAACAAAGAAGAAAAAACGATTTTTTTTAGATATATTTGAATACTTGTGAGTCACTCATATAGAAATTTGTTATTATTTTATTTGATATTTTTTATTTCTTTTATATTTATATTAAAAAACCAAGTTGATATAGATAAATAATTTAAGAAATGTAAAGCAAGCTATTTACTTTTTATTGGTCGAAAATTGAATATCAAAAAGAAAAAAAAAAAGATTAACTTGACAAGTCATGAATACTAGTTGTTGGAGTAGTTGAAGCACCTTCCTGGACTTTTCTCCGAAAGTCATTTACTATTGCCAAGTGTCGAGCTATTTCCTAACTAGGACAATAATTAATGTATCGTCATGAAGGACAATTTCATGTGCTGCGCGTGGACCGCTGTTTTTATCCACGGAATACGCGCCCCACTTAAAACGCAAGAGGAATCTACGTTTAAAACCCAAAGTTTAGAACTCCAGCATGATGGGTTCTAAACTCCAACATCTTCCTTGTTACAGTCAAGTTTGTCATTTTTGTCAACTTGACCATTTAATTAAGGAAAAAAGATTTCGGCAGTTTACCAAATTCTCTAATTAATATTTAGTTAAAATTGTAAATTTGATCTTCCAGCTTATCTTTAGTAAGCATGTTGACCGCCATGTGTTATTGAAAGAATTGAAAAATATCCATTAAAGTACTAAGCAATTTCATTGAAGTTTCATCCATCAAGCCACTGGAAACTCAAAGGAAGAAGCCAAGGTAGATTCAAAACACATGGCTATATATAGCATGTTTCGCGCCTCCAAAGTTTTAATCTTTTCAATTGCAAATCTGACATTTAGTTTCAGTTTAATTTACCATTGCTGCTGCTCTTATTTTTACTGGATTGCATATTGTAAATAGTTTCATTAACCCGTTGTTCTACTTTCATCAACCAGAAGAACTAACTCGGCGAAAAAAAACCCAAATAAAAAGGAGACAGACATGAGCGATTATCTCAAAGGTATAATAACAGTATATGTTAAGATTCCTTGAATTTTGTTAATGTTTTGCCTGATTTCTATTCCAATCTGATACTATTTGGAACTTAAAATTTGAAAAGGAAAGATTTTCATTGTATCATTGATTCTGTCATGTGAGACTCTTTGTATCTATTCTCTGATAGAAAAATAAGGAACTCTCTCTGCCTGCATGTTAAATCTATGTATCTATTGCTCTTTTGCTTTCTGTGTTTTTTTTTTTTTTTTTTAATTCTTGTCTTTGTCTTAACAGTGTATATATAACTTGTTCCTTGTTTGATTGAACAGAGAAAGGAGGTCCCAGGTTGGTTATCATGGGAGAGACCAAACAACTTGTTACCCTTTTGACACGATTTCAAGCGGCAATGAAAATGATCAAGGACATAGTGGAAAAAAGTAGATCGAGTAAAAAGAGCAAACGATTACTGAGGAAAACCCTCAAGAATATGACTCCTCTGCTGCAGGAAATCAATCAATACAATGAACACTTGGAACCACCCCGAGAAGAAATCAACACTCTTATGAAAGAAAAAGATGCAGTGGAAGAGCTTGTGTGCTATTCCTGCTCCAGGAGTATTTGGTGGACCAAATTTCTCTCTTGGCTTCCGCTCTACGGGGACGGACTTTGGCATAACAAGAATAATCCCCTTGCTGCAGATGACAACCAAGTTAAGTATATCAAAAACACACTGTATGAGGTGAAAGAGGTTCTTGAGCTTCTAGACATAGAGAATTTTCAGCAGAAACTTAAAGGTGTTGGATCACCAATCAAGTGTCCTTTTGGTGTTCCTGAAAACCCTGGATTCACTGTTGGGTTGAATCCACTGTTGAGCAAGTTGAAGATGGAGGTTCTCAGGGACGGTATGTCCACCCATTTGTTGACTGGTTTGGGTGGATCTGGTAAAACAACTTTGGCTACAAAGCTCTGTAGGGATGAAGAAGTCAAGGGTAAGTTTTAATTCCTCTTTGGTTCTCTGATGCCTGACAAGTTCTTCTTATAGACAAAGTCTATTCCCATCATGAAATTTGTTTATCTCCTCATCAATGCTTTCATAACTACATTTGTATGTCCACTATCTCATATACAATACTCTATTGTAAACTAAAGATAGTACAAGATGCATGTTAAAAAGTTTATTGGAAATTTTCAAACATCTATGGAAGTTTTATCTGTAATAGATGAATATAGTGGCATGTGAAATGTTTTGAATCCCTATTTGGCTATTTCTAAAGCAGAGTTGAAGTTTACTCTATACAGATGTCTTTTGAGAGATTAATCCGTACGTGTCTTTACATCAGTAAGAACATATTATAAAACATCTCATATTCTTTGCAAATACTGTTTTAACAGAATAGAGAAGCGTTTTCGTTTGATCTGTATTAATTTATTTTCTATTCTGCTTGGTGTTCATTTAGTTATGTATTTTACAAGGCATTAATGAATTGCTCTGGCTGACAGATTTCTTTGCTTTCACCAGGTAAATTCAAGGAAAATATTTTATTTTTCACCTTCTCACAAACGCCTAAGTTGAAGAATATCATAGAAAGACTATTTGAACATTGTGGATACCACGTTCCTGAGTTTATAAGTGATGAAGATGCAATTAAACGGTTGGAAATTTTGCTGCGGAAAATTGAGGGAAGTCCACTTTTGTTGGTCTTGGATGATGTTTGGCCTGGATCAGAAGCCCTCATTGAGAAATTTCAATTCCAGATGTCTGATTATAAAATTGTGGTGACTTCTAGGGTTGCATTTCCTAAATATGGCACCCCATATGTTTTAAAACCACTTGCTCATGAAGATGCAATGACCCTATTCCGACATCATGCTCTCTTGGAAAAAAGCAGTTCACATATTCCTGACAAAGAAATTGTCCAAAAGGTGCTTATTTTGCTTTCTGACATTGGGAGTAATCTGTACCAGTCCTTTGTGTCTGAAGCCATTGTTGATTTAGAGAGTACAAAGTTGTGTTTTGACTCCTCAAACCAATATTATGGTAGATTACTTGCCACTTGGGCACCCAATGTAACAAGTTACAACCGTTTGTTTACTTACTTTATTTGCTTGTGCTGAAATGCAGGTTGTGAGATATTGCAAGGGTTTACCGCTTGCCGTTAAAGTGATTGGTAGATCACTCAGTCATCGGCCTATTGAGATGTGGCAAAAGATGGTGGAGGAATTGTCACAAGGTCATTCTATACTTGATTCTA
This sequence comes from Glycine soja, assembly GCF_004193775.1. Classification (NCBI taxonomy): domain Eukaryota; kingdom Viridiplantae; phylum Streptophyta; class Magnoliopsida; order Fabales; family Fabaceae; genus Glycine; species Glycine soja. The sequence continues at coordinate 17,066,167 of NC_041006.1, read as the reverse complement.
ATATTGAATTACTTACATGCTTCCAAAAGCTCTTGCATGTTTTGGAAGATAATCCCAACAACAAGGAGTGCTTCATGGACTTGGGGTTATTTCCTGAAGACCAAAGAATTCCTCTTCCTGTTCTTATTGATATATGGGCAGTGTTATATGGATTTGATGATGACGGCATAGAAGCAATGGACATCATAAATAAATTAGACTCCATGAATCTGGTTAATGTCTTAGTAGCAAGGTACAATGACTAGTTATTTTTTCTTCCCAGCCACTTAATATATATATATATATATATATATAACGTGAAATTGTAAATTATTCCCCAGAACAAATTATTCAATAGCATGTGCAGGTCATGTGAGAAGCGATTAGATCTTTATAAAATCAACCAAAATGACAATTTTGGAGTGAATTTAAAGTTCTTAGTTCTTACAATATGCAACTCTATACTTATTTTTATGAACTTATTCTGACAGAAGTTGAAATTTGTACTGAATGTATATGGTAGAGAGCATGTATTTTAATCTTGTGTGATAATTTCTCTTCCTAAGGATTTATTTATTTTTTTCTTACCAGGAAAAATTCAAGTGACTCAGACAATTACTACTACAATAACCACTACGTCATCCTCCATGATCTTCTAAGAGAGCTTGCAATCTATCAAAACAACCTGGAACCAATTGAAAAGAGAAAAAGACTGATTAATGACATAAATGAATCCGAGGAGAAGCAACAAGGCATGATAGCCCGCTTATTGTCAAAATTTTGCAGATGCAGTGTTAAACAGACACTCCAACAGGTCCCCGCCCGCACATTGTCTATATCAGCTGGTTGGTTATACTATTTCTAAAGTATATATACTCTTACATAGTGAAATTGCTAATGATTAAGTAACAGTGATTTTCCATTGATTACTCTTCCCCATCTGACATCATATGGGCTGTTATTGCAGATGAAACAAACACTTCATATCAGTCCCACATACAACCATCCCTAGCTGAAGTTCTGGTTTTAAATCTTCAAACTAAGAAGTATTCCTTTCCAGAGTACATAGAGAAAATGAGTGAACTAAAAGTTCTTATCATGACAAATTATGGTTTTCATCCGTGTGAACTAGACAATTTCAAACTACTCAGCTCTGTATCAAACCTGAGAAGAATCAGACTAGAGCGGATTTCTGTTCCTCACTTAGGGGCATTGAAAAATCTTGGAAAGTTATCCCTCTACATGTGTAGTAACATAAGTCAGGCTTTTGAAAATGGTACCATCACAGTTTTGGATTCATTTCCAAAACTATCAGATTTGAACATTGACTATTGCAAGGATATGGTGAAATTGCCTACTGGGATCTGTGATATTGTCTCACTAAAGAAGCTCAGTATTACTAATTGTCACAAGCTTAGTTCTCTGCCCCAAGAAATTGGACAGTTGTTGAATTTGGAACTCCTGAACATAAGTTCCTGTACTGATTTGGAAGAGATACCAGATTCTATTGTAAAACTTTCTAAGCTAAGACTTCTTGACCTCTCAAACTGCATAAGCCTTTCAAGTTTACCAGAGGACATTGGTGATCTATGTAATCTCAGGAATCTCAATATGACAAGCTGTGCAAGGTGTGAATTGCCATACTCAGTAACCAATCTTGAGAATTTGAAGGTGGTGGTATGTGATGAAGAGACAGCTGCTTCATGGGAAGCATTCGAAGCTATGCTTCCAAATCTGAAGTTAGAGGTTCCTCGAGTCGAGGTTAACTTAAACTGGCTTCATTCTATTAGCTCCTAAGACATGACCTGGTTCATGGGAAGCATTTGAAACTATGATTCCAAATCTAAAGTTTGAGGTTCCTCGAGTTGATGTTAACTGAAGCTGGTTTCGTTCAATTTGCTCCTATGACCTCTTTCTATAAATGTTAGACCAATGGCCGTGACTGTTTCATGTGTAATAATCTTGTTTAAAATATGGATAATAATGTGTATTCAAGTTGCTGTAGTAGTATTTGCATGTTTAGTGTAAACAGTACTATGTTACTTGAAAGAAGTTGGCGATTTTATTTGTTGTATGTGTTGTCATGAGTGAACATCTTAGCATGATGATGTCCACAAAATAATTGAACTATGGTAAGTTAAAAAGTTTGTTTTTATAAAGTATGTTTTCTAATATTCAAATTTAAGCTTTTGTCCCTCAAATTTTACGTTCTGATTCGGTTCCCGACTAATGTGATGTATGTAATCGCATATTTTTTTCAGCGTCGCAACACGCAACAAAATAAATCTTACGTGTTTAACGATTTCTTCGACTAATGTGAAGGTGTATACACCATCATCACTAGCATAAATTTGCTTTTACTCACAAAGTGCTTTGTTTCGTAACGATGCAAAAGATAGAGTTTCTAGTTTTGAACGTTAGTAGCGAATATTTTATAAACACTTGAGAAAATTTGTGAACAAGTTGATAAGCGAGCGACACCTTCTTTGTCGTCATATTGCGGACCAGATAAGCATTGGTACATTTCTCATGAGTCATGATTGTACAAGGACGTAATAATTATGCAACATAATTTAATATTATCAGTGGTCTAATGACGGAGTGTAGCAATGCAAAAATAAGATTGATAGAGTGATTGTGTTGTCTTTGTTGATTTTTATTCTTTTTTACTCATAAAACGGTCCGAAGGCCTGTCTTTGTAGCTATTTGGCATGTCTTTAATAATTTATTACAAAGACCGTTAAATAAAAATTAGCAACAACTATGAAGATAATTAATAATTTACTCTCCCCCAGTAGGGTGACCCAAGGATAAGGTAGTCTAAAGCTTAAGCTAGCTTAAGGTTCATCAATAAAAAAAAATTATTAGTTTTTATTAAACAAAAATGTCACATATATTAATAAAAAAAGTGCATATTTTAGCAAAAGATTCACTATATAACTCTCTCGTTTAAAGCTAAAAGAATCTCTGAAAATTTATTTTAGGTCTCACTCATTGTTGAGTCGGTCTTGTCTTTCGGTCTCAAATATGAGAAAAAAAAGGAATAAAACATGTTTTAGGTTCTCGATAAATTAACGAATTTTATTTTGGGTTCCTACTAAGTTGCATTTCTTAAGAAATTAAAGTTAATTGGTTAGGATCATTTACTTGTGTCAATTTCATTTAAAATATAATCTTTTTTCTTAAATTATTCTTCCTTGAAAACTTGATACCAAGAATAAAAGAGAGTGATTAAAAACAAAACCTCAATTAAATAAAGGAGTATTTCAAAAATTGTCTCGTTAAGTAAGATAGAATTAGTTAAAATTTGTTTATATTTAAGACTAATATGTTGGCAAATTTACGGCAGAGGGACACATTTATAAACTATTTACGGATTAGGGTCCCTTTTGAAAGAAATTATTGGGCGGGGGGGGGGGGGGGGGGGGTCTGTTTTCTATTGGATGCCGCCAGCTGCACCAGCGACTCCATGGATGCCGCCACTAGCTCTGGCGAGAATGGTGTTGACGTGGCTGGGTGCCGCCAGCACCAACAGCGTTACAGGGTAAGCCTCCAGTAGCTCTAGCGAGACAGCTGCTGACTGGGCAACCCGCCAATACCAATGGCGGGACACTTGCAACGTGGATCAGTCCCGCCATTGGTTCTTGCGAGACCTATGTGGACCTGCTTCTTCACACCTTCACACAGCTACAGCTAGGGTTCTGCCTTTAGCTTAGGGCACTGTTTGCATGTTAGGGTGACATGCAGCAGGCTAGGGTTCTGCTGATTTGCAGGCTAGGGCATGGCATGCTAAGGGTTCACATGGATACAATTTCATATTCACATGCATAAAGTTTTAATGCCCTGTAATTTTTTATTGTAGAGATGATCACATGCTGCATCGTGTAAATTGGCTTTAAATAGGAGCATTTGTAAGAACAAAATTTCACACTGAAAGCAAAGGTAGTCTGAAGAGAGAAACAAAGTAGTCCGAAGAAGAGAGAAAGAAAGGCAGTTTCGTGAAGTTTGCTGATTTTGCTCAAAGTTATTTATTTATTTAAAGTAAGGATATTTTGTATTTATTTAAAGGAATGATTTTTTATTGAGTCAATTTTTTAAAGCCTTCTTTCATTTTGTTTGAAGTGTAGTAATTTTGTGAATTAGATTTTTTATTTAAAAATTATTAGCAGTAATTATTTGTAAGCCTATTTTTTTATGGTTTTTTTGTTTGAAATTTTTTTAAGTGTAACCCTTCCATTTATAAGCCTTCCATTTTGTGTCTGAATTTTTTTTGAAGTTGAGGAACTTTTCATAGAGCAAGCAAATAGATTTTTTTTATTTTTATGATTGACAAAATATTTAATTGAAGTAATAATTGTTTTTTTAGAAAAAAATTTGAACGTGAAGTTTAAGCGTGTTAATTATTGTAATTAGGCCTTACAAATATTTACTTGATTCCCTTATAGTGTAAGCGTATTAATTTTGTGAATTAGATTTTTTATTTAAAAATTATTAGCAGTAATTATTTGTAAGCCTTTTTTTTATGGTTTTTGTGTCTGAAATTTTAAGTGTAATCCTTCCATTTATAACCCTTCCATTTTGTGTTTGAAATTTTTTTGAAGTTGAGGAATTTTTCATAAATTATTTAATTAGAGTAATTTTTTTAGAATAAAGTATGAATGTGTACTTTAAGTTTAATAGAGAAAGCAAATAAATATTTTTATTTGTATCATTGACAAAATATTTAATTGAAGTAATAATTTTTTTTGTTAGACTAACATTTGAAGGTAAAGTTTAAGCGTATTAATTTTTTGAATTAGAATTTTTATTTTAAAATTATTATGAGTAATTATTTGTAATCCTCTTTGTTCATGGTTTTTGTGGCTTAGAAATTTGATGTGTGACCGTTTCGGTTATAAACTTTTGTTGATGGTATTTGTGAGTTAAAACTATTTAGAGGTGACTCTTGAAGTTTTTGAAGTTAAGGAATTTTTTTTTGAATTATTTAATTTGAGTAATAATTTTTTTGTTAGAATGACGTATCAATGTCTAGTTTAAGTTTAATAGAGGAAGCAAATAGATTTTTTTATTTTTATAATTCTCAAAATATTTAATTGAAGTAATAATTTTTTTATTTAGAAACAAATTTTAACGTGAAGTTTAAGCTTATTAATTTTTGTAATTAGGTTTTTTACTTTGAAGTTATTTTAATAATGTTTAATTATTTACAAGCCTTTGTTCATGGGTGGACAGACCTTACAAATAATTACCCGATTCCCTTCTAGTTTTTTGAAGTTAGAATGAAATTTTAATCTGTAGTTTAAGTTTAAGTTTAAGTTAGTAGATGAAGCAAGCAAATACACTTATTTATTTTAAAACTACTGTTGTTATGATTAATTATTTTTAATTTTGTTCATGTAGGTATATCATGAATTCAATTATTACAGTGTTGTATTTCAATGGAAGAGTATATGAAGACAATGATGGTGTAATATTTGAAGGCAGTAAAAACGCGATTCAGATTAAACGCAGAATTAGTTTCAATGCTTTGAAAAAGAATTGGAGATAAGGTAAAGTTAGAAAATAATGAAATTATTTCTACTATAAGTTGTAGATTTTTAGTTTCAGGAAAATATGTTGCGTTGCAAATTTGTGATGACGAAGATGTTGAAACTATGATCGAAAGTTTTCAACAACAACAACAAATGTCAGTTCTAGAATTATACGTAGAAAAGGATGTTGCTGGTGGTTCTATGTTTCATGCTGCAAATTATGTTATGTCATGTGGACATAATGTATCTCATCATGAGTCGGAACTGCCAAGAAATATAAGCAATTTACATGACGATGAAGATGATGATGATGATGATTATCTTGCGTCTAACTCATACGTTGAAGAGTCTTTCGATGAAGGTGGTAGTGTTGATGGAATATCTGATACAGATGATGAAGTCACCGACATCGTTGAATTAGTTTCAATTGTTCACCCAACTGAAGGTAAATTTTATGAAATACAAAATTAGTTGAATACATCTATCTTTTTATCACAATTGTATTTAATGATAACTAAATACGAGTAGTTTGTTGACGTGATTTTTTTAAAAATTATTAGGTGTACCAGGAATTCAAAATCCATTTTGGAATGATGCTTTACATTATAATAATATCAATTGGAGTCATTCGGACGAGGAGGACATTTGTGGTTTGGACATGCCAACGAATTTTAATGTTGGACAAGAATTATATGTTGGCATGGATTTTGACAGTAAAGATGCGGTCAAAAATGCATTGAAACAATATGTGATGAAGGTGCATCAAAGTTTTAAGGTTGTTAAAACGAAATCACACAAATATATCGTTTGTTGCCCCAACAACAGCGCAGAGTCTCCTTGCCCTTTTTATATGAGGGCAATTTTATCTAAAAAAACTTATGCATGGAAAGTGACACAATGGGGTGGACCGCACACATGTCTAAATATGACTATGACACAAGACCATGAGAAGCTTGATTCAAATTTAATTGTGACTTGCGTAGTAGGTACGTTTTTGATGTTCATGTTATCCTACTTTTGTGTTATTTGTTATTTTATTTTATTATTTGAATTACAGGCATGATCAGAGAAGATCCATCAATAAAAATTTCTTTGATTCAAGAAAGGATAAATAATGAATTTTCCTATAAGGTTTCATACAGAAAAGCATGGATGACAAAACAAAAGGCGATTGCAATTGAATATGGCGATTGGGAAGAGTCGTATGCGAAACTCTCGTCATGGCTAACACACATGCAAAATCATTCTCCTGGCTCTTACTTTCAAATACTACATGACGATTTTATTGTTGGTAATAGGGTGAGTCGCGAACATCGTTAGTTTCATAGAGTATTTTGGACATTTGGTCAATGCAAAGAGGCTTTTAAGTACTGTAAGCCAATCATACAAATTGACGACACACATTTATACGGGAAATACTGTGGGACCCTGTTAATGGCCACATCGCAAGATGGAAATGGTGGTGTTCTTGCTCTAGCATTCGCCGTGGTCGAAGGCGAGACGTTAACAGCATGGTCATGGTTTTTGGCCCACTTGCGTGAACACGTCACAGATAAGAATGGAATTTGTCTAATATCTGATCGTCACGCGAGTATAAAGTCTGATGTCGCTAACGAAGTACCTGGTTGGCAACCTCCCCACGGTTATCATGTCTACTGCGCCCGACACATAGCCAGCAATTTCAATCGCAAATTCAACAACGCGAAACAAAAAGAAATTTTCAAGAAATTGGGTAAGGTTTATTTTATAAATTAAGTTTATTTGAGTTTCATATCTACGTACAACTTTTGATGGTAACAAATTTGATGCAGTGTACACTCCCTTCAAGCATGTGTTTGATCAAAACTTAGAAAAATTTCGTCAATTGAGTCCAGCCATAGCAAGATGGATTGATCGATTTTCAAAGGAAAAATGGAGCATGACTTACGATACATCTGGACGAAGATATGGTCACATGACAACCAACCTATCAGAATGTCTAAATAAGGTGTTGAAAGATTGTCGCAGCATTCCAATAACAACGTTGGTCAAGTCAACATATAGTAGGTGCCGAAAGTACTTTGTTGATCGTGGTCACCAAGCCCAAAGACAATTAAGAGAAGGCCAAGTTTATTGTTCTAAGCTTGTTACAGAACTTAGGAAAAATCAAGAACAAGCTTGTTCGCACATCGTTTGCGTGTATGATATCCACTCGACAAGGTTTGAAGTAGAGGAGACCTTCAATCCTATAACGCAACGTGGCGGACGAAAGTGGGCAGTTAACTTGAATGGCCATTATTGTCAATGCGGAAGGTATTCTGCACTTCACTATCCATGTTCACACATTATTGCAGTTTGTGGTTACGTGAGCATGAACTACTACCAATATATAGATGTTGTTTACACGAATGAGAACATCTTAAAAGCATACTCCGCACAGTGGTGGCCTCTTGGGAATGAAGCGGCAATTCCTCCTTCTGATGAGGCATGGACACTAATCCCTGACCCAACTACAATTCGTGCGAAAGGTCGGCCAAAATCAACAAGGATAAGGAATGGGATGGATTGGGTCGAACCATCTGACCACCGACAAAAATGTAGTAGATGTGGAGCAGAAGGGCACAATAGGCGCCGATGTCCAATGCAATCTGACCGTGGGAGTAATTCATTTAATTGATTTATGTATGTTAGATGAGTGACTTGTATTGCTTTAGGTTTTGTTCAATGTATTTAATTTGTGGTCTTCAATGAAATCGTCAGTTACTTATTTTTGAATGTGTACTTCAAATGAAATAAAATTACATTTAGAAGTTGAAATAAATGGAGTGGATCAATCCAGGTTGAGTGACATTGGTGTTCATCGTTAGTTAGAAACGTTAGTTATTTTCTTTTCTCTACCTTAGTTTTTTTTTAACTATCTATAATGACAAACTATGGACTTAGTCATTATGGACTATCTGGAACAAGGACTAAACCCAACACAATAAACATTACAGAATAAACCCTAAACACTATAGAATAACAGAAAAAAGTAACACATAAGCCTTAGGGTTTAAGGATTAGGGTTTATGGGCCTAAGCCTTAGGGTTTATGGTTTAGGGTTTAGTTTTTAGGGTTAAGGGATTAGGGTTTAAGATTTAGGGTTTAGTGTCTAAGTATTATGGTTTAGTGTTTAGGGTCTAAGCCTTAGGTTTTAGGGTTTAGAATTTAGGATTTAAGGGTTTATGGTTAAGGGGTTTGGGTTTAGGGTTTAAAATTTAGGGTTTAGAATTTAGTGTTTAGGGTTAGGGTTTATAATTTAGGATTTAGGGTTTAGTTTTTATATTTTAGGGTTAAGGGTTTATGGTTAAGGGTTTAAGGTTTAAAGTTTAGGTGTTAAGGTTTATGGTTTAGGGTTAAGAGTTTAGGATTTAGGGTTTAGAATTTAGTGTTTAGGGGTTAGGGTTTAGAATTTAGGATTTAGGATTTAGGGTCTAGGGTATAAAAGTTAGGGTTAAGGGTTTAGGGTTTAGTTTTTATATTTTAGGATTTAGGGTTAAGGGTTTAGGATTTAGGGTTTAGTTTTTATATTTTAGGGTTTAGGGTTTAAAAGTTATGGTTAAGGGTTTATGGTTTTAAATTTACCGTTTAGGGTTTAGAATTTAGGGTTTAGGGTTTAGGGTTTATTTTTTATATTTTAGGGTTGAGGGTTTAAAAGGTAGGGTTAAGGGTTTAGGGGGTTATAATTTAGGATTTAGGATTTAGTTTTTATATTTTAGGGTTAAGGGTTTATGGTTAAGGGTTTAAGGTTTAGGGGTTATAATTTACGGTTTAGGGTTAAGGGTTTAGGATTTAGGGTTTAGAATTTAGTGTGTATGGTTTAGGATTTATGGTTTAGGGTTTTGTTTTTATATTTTAGGATTTAGGGTTTAAAACTTAGGGTTAAGGGTTTAGGGTTTAGAATTTAGGATTTATTTTTTAGGGTTTATTTTTTATATTTTAGGGTTAAGGGTTTAAAAGGTAGGGTTAAGGGTTAATGGTTTAAATTTTAGGGTTAAGGGATTATGGTTTAATATGTAGGGTTTATTGTCTAACCCTTGTGGTTTAGAGTTTAGGGTTTAGGGTTTAGAATGCAGAGTTTAGGGTTTAGGGATTAGAATTCAGAGGTTAAGGTTTAGGGATTAGAATTTTGGGTTAAGGGTTTAGGGTTTGGTGTTTAAGCTGTAGGGTTTAGGGTTTAGTGTTTATAATTTAGGGTTAAGGGTTTCATGTTTTGAGATTTAGGGTTTGGTGTCTAAGCCTTAGAGTTTAGGGTTTAGTTTTTAGAGTTTTGGGTTAAGTGTTTATGGTTTAAGCTTTAGTGTTTAGTGTCAAGTCTTAGGGTTTACTGTGTAGGGTCTAATCCTTAGGGTTTAGGATTTAGGGTGTAGGGGTTATGGTTTAGAATTTAGAGGTAATGGTTTAGGGTCAAGTCTTAGCGTTTAGGGTTTAGGTTTTACGGTTTAGGGTTGAAATAAAATTACTCCAGACTCATATGCATCTAATGAAATAAAATTACATTTAGAAGTTGAAATAAATGGAGTGGATCAAGCCAGGTTGAGTGACTTTAGTTATCCATAAGTAAACCTTAATAAACTGAATACCATACATTACGTGTGAAATTCAAATGAGAAATATACAACAAAATATTTAAACGGAGACATGCAAATCATTCATTTTGGTGTTTGTGAGGATGTGCCACATGGTCGATCCCATCTTCATGCTTGGCGATCAGGATTTCTTCTGCCCCGATGCCTCCCCGCTTCTTCGTCAGCCTCCGCAGAAAATTCGTGACGCAAATCAACACCTAATAAGTCACCCATATTAGGTATTGGCCCTGATACATTCCATTGTGTTCCTAATGGGGCATTAGGTGTTGGAATTGGGCCATGATATTGCTGTGAAGGGGTCATAGTGGACCATGAAAAATGAGCTTGTTTTTCCGCAACACCACCGAACGAATGCTGGCTTGCAGAAGTATCAGTGTGATGACCCTGAAAAGGATACTGATACATCTGTGTCGGATACTGAGCAAATATATGTGGCGTGTAATACATTCCATGGCCACGCTCCGCCATTTGTTGGGAATATTCTTCAGCTTCAACAGCCTCCCTTCGTCTGTCTATGCCCTGAGTTTCAACACTTGACTGAAGAATGTGAAACTGTTGTACGGGAAATTGATGCTCTGATGCACGACCATGTGACACTGGCTCAGTGATTCTCTCTTGCTCTTCGGATAAAATTGTAATTTTCTCCACATAAGGCACGAGATCATCAATTGTCCATGTATTCCTCCCTTGAGGAGACACCATGTATTGTAATGTCTCTGCAACTTCAGCCTGCAATTATTAGGGTCAGAAAATTAATGGCCATCATGAAAAAAATGTTCAAGTTAAATATTCAAAAAAACTAAAAAATACCAATGTAGTCGTGTTTGCATTTTGTGGGTCAACAAACATCTTTGTCTTTCGCCTATACTAGACCATGTAGTCCGAGTTAAAGCTCAATAGGCCTTCTTGTCGGGGATAAGCGTCGACCCTAAAAGCATGGCGATTGTTCCACTGATCAATCATTGGGGCGAACAATTGCCCCCAATTTTCGTCATGTTTCCCTTTTAATGTTATACCATGAATGTTTAAGGGTTACGAAGGAGACTCTGGAATTGGTTGCTGCATCCCAAATTGTCTCAATACTTTGTCCGGTTGGTGCCACTCAATAACTTGGAAACAAATTAGTGGCACCACCGCGTACCACGCGACACTTCTGAGTACACAAATGGGAGGCAACAATGATATAACGGTTGCTGTGTAAGGCTCCCACACAAACTGCATATAACAACATAGTTGTCAACATTTTAGTAAAATAACACATATCATTTTTTATTTTACGAATACAATACCATGTTCTTACCTCATGACGTTTCATAATATCCAACTTGCGACGAAAAACTCTCACATCATCATTGCCGATATGTTGGTTTCCACGTCGTAGCCACCTACAAAGATTAAAATTTAATATACCCTAAAACCATTTATTCTATTGAAATGAAAGATGCTTTTAAAAATGACTAACCTGTGCCCCAGTGGTTTATTTTCTACTTGGGAAGGAGTCCTCTTTGGAGCCAAGGTTGGACATTGTTCCCATGCCCACATTTGTAGTAAGATGCACATACCCTAAAACCATTAATTTAGTTTTATAATCGGTGGCACTGCACATCTCTCTGTATAGAAAAGCAAGTACGGCAGCTCCCCATGCATATGTGCCACAGTCTTCAAAGTCACGTAAAAATTGAAGGTACCTTAGCGAAACTTTGTTACTGCTTTTGTCAACGAACAAGACACCTCCAATGAATCTCAGTATCCATACACAGGCAAACCTTCATACTTGTTCTTCGTTGTCATCGTTATTTATTTGTGCAAAATGGTGAGCCAACCAACTTAATTTAATCACACTACCTTTAATTTCACCTTCTTGTGGTCTAACTCCCAATAATTCCTCACATAAATCAGCCCAATTAAGATTTGTTGGACCGATTAATGGTAAACCATCCACACGTATACCTAACAATACAGAGATGTCTTGGAGAGTAATAGTACACTCTTCGCATCTCATGTGCAACGTATGTGTTTCCGGCCTCCATCTTTCTATCAAAGCACTGATTAATGAGACATTTATTTTTAAGTATCCCATATTCATAATCCAGTAAAAACCGGATTGTCGAAGAAAAGGAAAAATTTGCTCTGGAATTTGTTCTTCCCCTTGATACGTGGGGACAACTCGTCTGATATGTAATTTCCGATCTTCTTCCCCATTCCAAACATGTTCTGAGACATGCTTAGGTTGCATCCATAATACATCACTATCAATGGGGCCAGACTTAATTTTAATATGTGATGGACATGACGATGAAGATGTCATTGATACTGCAATAAATTCCCAAAAAAATTTATACATTATTTGTAGACAATATAAATAAAACTATGCACATTTATAAAAACGTTATTAAATATATATAAATAAATAAAGTTGGGCAATTTTAAATATATTCTATACATAAATTAAAATACATCTGAAGACAAATTAAAATAAATAACAAAATATATTATACAAATAATAAAATTTAAATATATTCTACAAATACTTTCAAATACATACACATAGACAAATTTAAATAAATAACATAATATATTCTACAATTAAAAAATAAATAATTAAATAAAATATGGACTACCAAATAGATTAAAATATAAACAAATATTGAAATGCAAAAAATTATTTAAACAAGTGTAATACAAAAATAATAATAATGTACAACGTATCATATATTTAATCATGTAAATTTTCTAAAACAAATAATATTAACCTACAAACTAAAACTAACAAATAACATATATATATAACATTCTAACTAAAAAAAATTAACTCAAATAATATTAACTTATCAATTCATTTATTTAAAATTGTATTATCTATATATAACATACTGTCGCAACATGCCCTTTTGCGAGCGAGTGAGGCGAGGCTCACGAGTGTGCTTTCCTAAGGAGGAAAGATGCGCGGAGTCGCCATCTACGTTTATTTGTGGAAAACGTCGGAAAAACCGAAGGAAACCGGTCAAAACGAAAATTCTAAGTTCGGGAGTTGTATTTACGTTTGAGGAAGGTATTAGCACCAATCACGTTTGTCTCAAAGGACAACAACCTATTTTTAGAATTGTGAAATTGTGTTATTTTACCTTTTATTTTTTATTTATTTTTGAGGTCGACAAAAGCGGGGCTCTTGCTCCTACGTACCCTCCATCGAAGAGGAAATCAGACCTACGTAGTTCTTCCTTAAGGGTGAATCAAACGATTCTTTTTACTTGGAAGGTGATCATTTTAAGGCGTTGGACCTTAAAAATGATCCTTTTTACTTGGTAAGAAAAACTGAGGTATTGAATCTTAAAATCCTTTTTAGTGATTTTTTTGTGGATGAGCTTGACTTTGTGGGTTGATTTTAGCCTTAGTTTCACTTTAGTTATTAGTCAATTCAATTAAGAACGAGAAATCCCAAAGAGAAACGTCCGATTGATTTTTCCGCTTTATTTTACTAAAAGGTATTTTTCGATTATTATATTATTATTTTACCTCTTTTTTGATTTCCAACGTGCTTATGGCACGACCGAACGGTCGGAATTCATTTTAACTGAAATTAACGGATATTGCAAATCAAATGATCGGTGGAAATTTATTTTATTTTTGATTAGGCGAGAAATGACTTAAATAAATGACTGAAACACGTCAAAAGGGGGTACAGAAAGTAAATGAAACGAGAATAAAAGTATACAAAACAAATGGGGACCACCACGGGTACATAGAATGAATTGAAAAGCTCGATTTGGAAACTTACCCGTTGAAGAACGAAGAACAGAGAATAACGGAGGAAAACCTTCACGGATTTGCTTACGGAAACATCTCGGAAGCGTTACGGAAGCACCTCAGCTTGGATTTTCTTCTCGGAAACAATTTTTTTCACCCAAAACAGCTGAAATACATCACCAGGGGGATCCGGCCCCCTTAGAATAGCCCCCTTCAGCTTATTTATAGGAATAAGGGGGAGGAGGAAGCAATCCAGCTTCAAAAATACTCAGGAAGGCCTAATTTCAAAATTTCAAAATTGCTATTTGCACCCCTCATTTTTGATAAGTTCACCCCCCTTCTTTCGTAATTTACGGAAAAGTTACGGAAGCCTATAGGACTTGATTTTGTTCTTTTTTATCTTCCTTCTCACCCATATTAAGTGAAATATGCTTATTTAGGATTATGGGAATTTTACGGAAGCATAACAGGTGTCCCGAAAGCCCCGGAAGCCCATTTTTTAACAAAACGGGGGAGGTGGTTGCCACCTAGCTCGCCCAGGCGAGCTTGGATGCTTCCACCTTAAGCAAGAAATTGGCCAGAAACCTCTAGAAGGGCCCAGATTCGAAAATTACTATTTGCACCCCCATTTCACTAAATACACCCCCTTTGCTTTTTTTTTGTGATTCTTTTTCCGTAACGTTACGAAACTTTACGAATTTTGTAAAGATACTTATTTTATTTCCGTAAGGTTACGGAACCTTACGAATCATGTATTTACTCTTTTTTAGCTTTCGAAGAAGTTACGGAAACTCACGGATTGCGTAACAATACTTCCTTTTGGTTTCCGCCACATTACGGAATTTCACGGATCGCGTAACCATGCTTTCTTTTGATTTCCGACGCATCTCGGGACTTCACATATTGCGCAACAAAGGGTGCTAAGTATTTCGAAGCGGTCAATCAAAGGTTGCATGCCATCAAGCAACAGTCCCCGGACGAAATTAGGGTATAACAGTTGCCCCTCTTTACTTACCTTTTATCGGAGATAAGAGGAAAGTAATGATAAAAACACTGATTTTGTCCGTCTTTGCCCTTTCCGTGATTAGTCTATGATGACTCTCGTTTCTACTTCTTCTTTTTTCTGCACAACACAAAAACAAAATACAAACAACAACAACAACAACAACATAATACACATATATACACATGTTTAGCGAAGGAATCAATCGGGAAAATAAAAAAAAACACATTTCCCAGTCACCGGAGGCTCCGCACTTGACGGCGAAGGACACATGAACAGCGCTAGGCAATCAATTCATGGGTCTCCGAACAAAAGTGGAGAATGGAGAATTGCACTAGGCAATCACTTCGCGTGGCTCCACACTCGTTGGTGGAGAATGCATGAACGACAATCAATTCATGGGGCTCCGATATAAAAGTGGAGAATGGAGAATTGCGCTAGGCAATCACTTCGCGTGGCTCCAGACTCATTGGTGGAGGATGCATGAACGACAATCAATTCATGGGGCTCCAAATAAAAGTGGACAATGGAGAATTGCACTAGGCAATCACTTCACGTGGCTCCAGACTCATTGGTGGAGGATGCATGAACGACAATCAATTCATGGGGCTCCAAATAAAAGTGGAGAATGGAGAATTGCACTAGGCAATCACTTCGCGTGGCTCCAGACTCATTGGTGGAGGATGCATGAACGACAATCAATTCATGGGGCTCCGAATAAAAGTGGAGAATGGAGAATTGCACTAGGAAATCACTTCACGTGGCTCCAGACTCATTGGTGGAGGATGCATGAACGACAATCAATTCATGGGGCTCCGAATAAAAGTGGAGAATGGAGAATTGCACTAATCAATCACTTCGCGCGGCTACAGACTCATTGGTGGAGGATGCATGAACGACAATCAATTCATGGGGCTCCGAATAAAAGTGGAGAATGGAGAATTGCACTAGGCAATCACTTCGCGTGGCTCCAGACTCATTGGTGGAGGATGCATGAACGACAATCAATTCATGGGTCTCCGAATAAAAGTGGAGAATGGAGAATTGCACTAGGCAATCACTTCGCGTGGCTCCAGATTCACTGGTGGAGGATGCATGAACGACAATCAATTCATGGGGCTCCGAATAAAAGTGGAGAATGGAGAATTGCACTAGGCAATCACTTCGCGTGGCTCCAGACTCATTGGTGGAGGATGCATGAACGACAATCAATTCATGGGGCTCCGAATAAAAGTGGAGAATGGAGAATTGCACTAGGCAATCACTTCGTGTGGCTCCAGACTCATTGGTGGAGGATGCATGAACGACAATCAATTCATGGGGTTCCGAATAAAAGTGGTTGGCAGGACCGAATGGTCCGCCGGGTTTTTTTTCACCTAAAAAGGCAAACATGCTTTTTGCAAAGAAAAATAAATCATTCGCGAGAGCACCATATCTTAGAGAAACAATATACTCATGCCAAGGGTAATCTTCCTTGTAACCGAAAATGAAGGGCAAGATGTCAACATTTAGCTTTTAAATGAACATTCAGGGGAAACATTGGGTTAAGCTGAAACTGGGAATAAATCACTCATAGTGTATAAAAAACTCACACAGACAAGTGTTTTATCCTAACCCCAAACCATAACTGCACCATGACTTTATTTTGCACACGATTTCCTATCGAATCAAAGATCAACACGTACGATCATGGATCAGTAGGATTTTCTCGAGGGTAGTGTTTTTTTTTGGAGAGGAAGCTGGGTGTTTCGGTCTTTTCCTCTTTGTTTATGTGGGGCGGGATATCGCCAGTCGAGAATGACTTTGAATGGCAATTCGAAAGGAAGAACCACCAAAAATGGGTTTTCCTTTGCCCGCAGTCACTTACCTTGCCGAAAATTTATCTGGTTTGAAGATTTTCTGTTCTCTTTCTTTCATTGATAGGAAATTATTCTGTTTTCCTCCGATTTCCTTTTTACTTCCTTCCGATCTTCGATCGGGAATCCTTCTTTTCCTTTCTTGTCATTTTTTCCTTTTCTTTATTTTCATTTCTTCCTTTTCTTTCTTTTCATTTCTTCCTTTTCTTTCTTTTCATTGGGAAATCGGGTTTTAGCATTCTATTTGCTCTCCCTTGAGGAGATTCCACTGTCCTTTGCTTCGGGGAAAGGATGAGGATTCTTTTTATAGGCCAAGGTTCAAAATAGTCTAAGGTTGGGTCTCAATGGGGTCTTTTATTGTGGGAGCCCGATCTTGATATCTGGGGCAAAGCAAATTCGTGTGTCAAGGTGTTGTTCTCGGGCCGAACTTCCATATTATTCCACAAGGCACGTGCAACAGTGATGATTTGGAAACAACGTGCAAAATTAGTCATGGCCACAACCAGGTGGGCACTCAAGCATCCCGTTTATGGCATTGTGATACTACGGTTGGGAATTTACACAAACAGACCCAACGTTTCCATATTATGTTCATCCATTAGTTCAATGAATTCATCCATTCTTATCTCGGTTATTCAGGAAAATAAACTCTTAGCGTCAGTCCCTTGTTTCCAGAAGATACGTTTGCTCTCTACGAATGATTTATGCTTCCTAACCATAACATGCCGACCTTCGAGGTCTTTCTTTCTTTTTCCTTTTTTTTTTTTGAAAAATGATGTGTCTATCGGGGAAGGAGAGTATGCTGATGAAATTTTCTCATAACCATAAATGAGATTTTGGATGTTAGCATTTCGTTTCTAAACGACCATATAGAGGAAACACTGGGTCCAACAAAGATAGGAGAAAATCACTCAAAGTGTATCAATCTCACACAGGTAAGTGTTTTATCCTAATTCCGAACCATAAATATGTCATGACTTGATTTTGCAAATCATTTCCTATCAAATCAAAGATTACATGCGTGATCATGGATCAATAGGACTTATTTTGGGAATGGTTTTTGGGTGGGGAATTTGGCTTTGAGTGTTTTTCCCTTTTTCTCTTCTGTTTTTGTTTAGTGCGTGGCGAGAAAGTCGCTAGCACACAGGATTTTGTCGGCAATCAAAGGGAGAGGACCACTTTAGGTCGTGGTTTCCTTTTTCTTGTTTACTTGGTGACAATTCTGTATTGTTCAGATATTGTCTGGTCCAAAGACCTTTCTGGATGTTTCTTCTATTTTCTTCCGATCCTTGATCGGGAATTTTCTTTCCTTTTTTTGCTTTCTCCCACTCTTTGATTGAGAATTTTTCTCTTTTTTTTTGTTGTTTTCCGAGGGCAAGGATTGACATTCTCACCCTGGGTCAAAGTTTATGATAAGTTGGGATTTTGGCTCAAGGCTTGTAGAATGGGTGGTCATGATATATGTCAGGGTTTGGCCAGCGGTTTGGGAATAAAGGGGATGTCCTACATTATTTACATGATACACATGCAACAATGATGATTAGGAATTTTTATGCAAAACTGGTCATGCATGCACCCATGTGGACACTCAAGCATCAAGTTTTTATGGTCATGTGACACTAGGGCTCAGGATTCATTTTCCCCATTTTAAGTCAACCCAGTGTTTCCAAAATATGTTCCTTTATCAAATCATGCATTCATCCGAGTCCATTTTGGGCGTTCGGAAAATTTTCACAGCAATCACTCTTCAGGTGTATACACATTTTTTTTTTCAAAAACTGGTTAAGATCAGTAAAATCTTTCAAAGAAAAGTTGGAAATTATCTTTTTTCACAAGCATGTTGTTTTTTAGCTAGACAACTTTTATTTTTTTATTTTTTTTATTTTATTTTTTATTTTCTTCCTTCCTTCTTTTCTTTTCTTGCTAGCTCTTTTTTTTTCATGAGGTATTTTGCTATATACATGCGTGTCCAAGGTATCTTGCTACCTAAACATGCATATATATGTTTTGTGAGATATTTTTGCTATATACACGCATATCCAAGGTATCTTGCTACCTAAACATACATATATATATATTTTGTGAAGTATTTTTGCTACATATATGCATATCCAAGGTATCTTTCTACCTAAACATACATATATATATTTTGTGAAGTATTTTTTGCTACATACATGCATATCCAAGGTATCTTTCTACCTAAACATACATATATATATATATATATATATATATATATATATATATATATATATATATATATATATATATATATATATATATATATATATATATATATTGTGAGGTATGACTACCTTCTGAGCTTGTGCTTGTTTTATTTAAATTCCTATGATCATGAGCAACTAGGTGTGTCCTGCTATGACTTGAGAAACAAAAGTGATCAAATAACAAGCAGAGATTTAAAAGGTACTAGGTTGCCTCCTAGTAGCACTTCTTTAACGTCTTGAGCTGGACGCGTGATGGCTTGTCGGTCACGGACCTAGTACTTTGCTTACCTTTGGCTTTGGACTTGGTCGCCTATTGGTCGGCCATGGGTCGTAAGCAACGCTCTAACCTTTTTGTCGATGAGCTGAAGTGAACTCTAGAGGTGACTGCGGTGCTTCTGTTGACCGCTGCCGGCCATCCCCAGGCTGCTGTGGTGTTTTGCCCTGCGCCTGCCTGGGGACGTAGTACTTCTTGATGAAAGCTCGATTAGTAGGGGGCCTGATGATCTTGCTGGGGGCGACAGACACTCCGTAGAACTGACAGAGGCCCGTAATTAGAGCTTGGAAACTTCAAGACCCTGTTGGACTTCTTCGGGTCCACTAGGTGTCCTGCGGGCGCGATCCCTGCAAACAATAGATGAAATCAGAAATCAGTTGAGCGATGTGCATACTTACCTATGTCATGATGACGTGACCTTGCCGGGGGAACGGGCACCCTGTAGGACTACAGAGGCCCGTAACCAGAGCTGGAAACCCTAGGGCCCTGTTGGACTTCTCCGGGTCCACTGGGTGTCTTTGTGGGTGCGATTCCTACAAACAATAGATGGTATCAGAAATCAGTTGAACCATATGTATACTTACCTATGTCACGATGGCATGACCTCGCTGGGGGAACAGGCACCCTGTAGGACTGACAGAGACCCGTAACCAGAGCTGGAAACCCCAGGGCCTTGTTGGACTTCTTCGGGTCCACTGGGTGTCTTGTGGGCGCGATCCTTGCAAACAATAGATGACATCAGAAATCAATTGAGTCACATGCATACTTACCTATGTCATGACGGCACAGACCAACTGATACATCTGCAGGGGGAGATTGGCATTGTGGTCGCTGGGCAGAATGTTGCTAAATAACAACGTCATCCATATCCATGTAAGAGTGGTCATGTTGGTGCGCATGATCCGCACTCGTCTTTTTGCAGCGGCACGGGTGAAATCTTTCCCCGGTATGCATAGTAGATGCGTGATAGCCTCCCTCTCTGGATGCGCTCGCACAGTTGGTCACCCTCCAATATCAGGGGGTGGCCCAGGAACTAATAAAAGGAAACTATTGGCCCTTTAACTGGGAGCGCATGTCTCGTTGAAGCATCTTATATTCTCTTAAGGTGTGGATATGGAGCACACTAAAAATGAGGTCGCGTAGCCCTCTAAAAGCGAGGGCGTGCAGCCCTCTGATGGCGAGGACATATAGTCCTCTAAAGGTGATAGGTACTAGTACCCAAGGGTCCACCTTTATGAGAAAGCAAGAGATCGACTCATCGAGAGGGCCGGTCATCCAAAAAGATTGGACACGAGATGTAGGAGATCTATGCAGTTAACATGATTTTTAGGGATGCAGACGCATGCAACCTTTGTCGTGAAATTTGGTAATGCTGACCTCATATGAAACAATGCAATGCAATGGAAAGTTGTACGATGTTCATGACATTCTTTCCATACTTTGTGATTTTGATTTTGATTTAATTTTTTTTGGAAAACACAGATTGACTGTCCTTTTGAAAAAGGTGATAATTCATGCAACCTTATCCTATCTTTTGCAAATATCTCTGGGAACTCCCTCAGAGTGTATGTTCTGTTTGATTTAGTCACTTGACCATTTTGGAGTGACGGCAATGGAGCCGTTTGATGTTTAATCGATCTATTGAAATTCCATGGCTTGTCTCCCTTTTTTTTCTTGTTTAAAAACATCGATGGGTGAGAACTTTTGATCTGCGCCTATGTTCACTTGAGGCTCATGCACGATGCCCCTCATTGCCCCAGTGTAAGGCTTTGAGGTACCAATCGTTGTCTTTCGTCATGACCTTGTAGCAAGGAACCTATTGGGTGAGAACTTCTAATCTGCCCCTAGGTTCGTTTGAGGTTTATGCATGATGCCTTTCATTGCCCCAATGTAGGGCTTAGAGGTACCAATTGTTGTCTTGTTTTCACAACCTCGTAGTGAGGAAGAATGAAAGAAGTAGTTGATTCTTGCAAAAAGAATTTTCCAAGGACGAGAAATAGTTGAAGGATTTTTTAGTTGATGGATTAAGTCAAATGACTCCTGTCATACCCTAATTTCGTCCAGGGATTATTACTTGATGACATGCAACCTTTGATTGGCCGCTTCGAGATACTTGGCACCCTTTGTTGCACAATATGCGAAGTCCCGAGAGAGAGTAAATAAGTATCGTTACGAAAGCTGAAAAAGAGTAAATACATGATCCGTAAGGATTCATAACCTTACGGAAAGAAAATAAGTATCATTACGAAATTTGTAAAGTTTCGTAACGTTACGGAAAAAGAATCGCCAAAAAGGGCAAAGGGGGTGTATTTAGTAAAATGGGGGGGTGCAAATAGTAATTTTCGAATCTAGGCCCTTCTAGAGGTTTCTGGGCCATTTCTTGCTTAAGGTGGAAGCAATCTAGCTCGCCTAGGCGAGCTGGGCGGCAACCTCCTCCCCCTTTTTCCTATAAATAGGCTGAAGGGGGCTGTTCTAAGGGGCCCGGATGCCCCTGGTGAGGTATTTCAGCTGTTTTGGGTGAAAAAAATTGTTTCCGTGAAGAAAATCCAAGCCGAGGTGCTTCCGTAACGCTTCCGAGATGTTTTCGTAAGCAAATCCGTGAAGGTTTTTCCTCCATTATTCACCGTTCTTCATCCATTCTTCGTTCTTCAACGGGTAAGTTCCTAAATCGAGCTTTTCAATTCATTCTATGTACCCGTGGTGGTCCCCATTTATTTTGTGTACTTGTATTCTCGCTTCATTTACTTTCCGTACCCCCTTCTGACGCGCTTCAGTCATTTATTTAAGTCATTTCGCGCCTAATCTAAAAATAAAATAAATTTCCACCGATCATTTGAATTGTAGTATTCATTAATTTCTGTTAAAATGAATTCCGACCGTTCAGTCGTGCCCTAACCACGTTGGAAATCAAAAAAGAGGTAAAATAATAATATAATAATCAAAAAATATCTTTTAGTAAAATGAAGCACAAAAATCAATCGGACGTTTTCTCTTTGGGATTTCTCATTCTTAATTGAATTGACTAATAACTAAAGTTAAACTAAGGCTAAAATCAATTCGCCAAGTCAAGCTCGTCCACCAAAAAATTACTAAAAAAGGATTTGAAAGTTTTATCTCAGCTTTTTCTTTCCAAGTTAAATGGATCATTTTTTAAAGGCCCAACACCTTTAAGTGATCACCTTTCAAGTAAAAGAATCGCTTGATTCACCTTTAAAGAAAGAACTATGTAGGTCTGATTTCCTCTTCGATGGAGGGTACGTAGGAGCAAAAGCCCCGCTTTTGTTGACCTCAAAAATAAAAAAGAAATAAAAGGTAAGATAACACAATTTCACAATTCTAAAAAATAGGCTGTTGTCCTTTGAGATAAACGTGAGAGGTGCTAATACCTTCCTCAAACGTAAATACAACTCCCAAACTTAGGATTTTCATTTTGACCGGTTTCCTTCGGTTTTTCCGACGTTTTCCACAAATAAACGTTGGTGGCGACTCCGCGCATCTTTCTTCCTTTGGAAAGCGCACCCGTGAGCCTCGCCTTCGCTCGCCCGCAAAAGGGCACGTTGCGACAGTTGGCGACTCCACTGGGGACTGTTTTTTGTGAGTTAGGCCTATTTTAAAGAATTGTGGAATTGTGAAACTTTGTGTGTGCATTTGTTGAACTGTGTAAAATGTAATAACTGCTGTCTTTTCACATTTTTACACTGCATTCTAAGCACCCACGGGTTTGAGTAAAAAAGGGGCCCTATACCCGGGTTGATGGGAATCTAAGAAGTGGAGGTGAATCTATAATCATGCTAGGTCTCCGACTTGCTTGATAATAGTGAAACCTCGTCTAGAGCTTTCTCTCTTTATAATGTGTTGTCGCTGGTAATCCATACCGCCACGATATTATTATCTTGAGTGATGATACCTCTAGAAAACAGCCGTGTGAGTTACGAATCTTTGGGAGTAGTTATTAGAGACCCCTAGATATTATCCTATAGGTTCCCAAATAGGGGCATAGAGCAAACACGCTCCGTGCCATTTGTTCTCATGCATTTTTCTGCGAATAGCACGTTTTGCTAGTGATATTTTGTTTCTCTAGAGTAATACATCACTTTTTAATACACACGTTGAGGCGCCATAATGCCTAAAACGTAGTATTAAAAAGATGGTTTTTTCTGGTCTCATATATGTAAATTACCCCTTTGTTGTGTTTTCTTTCCATTTCATGCATGCGCATCTGCATCATACCGTCACACATGCGTTGTATGTGGGTCTCATCTTTTGTCGTGGGAAGTCGGAAGATCCATACCGTCTTCTTAACTACACACATGGGGCACCGCACCCCCAAATGCGCAAGTAAGGAGAGATGATTTTCCGGGCTCTCGTGTCCGTAAATGCATTCATATCATGCATCGTATAAACATCTCTTCAGCAGCATAATGAACATATCGTTCCTGCATTTGTCCGTTATCACATTCTAGCCTCACATTTTGCATGAGTCATTGCATCATCATGCATATGCGTTCAACATACTTTTTGTTCTACATGTTTGCTCATACATGATCCTTGTGTTTTCCTCTACAAAAAAAAAACAAAAAAAAGGGAAGCATGAAAATTCATGATGCATTCTTAGTTGCATGTGTTAGGTACCATGAGCAAACCATGTTGGGATCATAAACCCATTTCACTTAAAAACAAAATGATTGAACATGATACCTAATGCATGGTTAACTAAGAAAGGATGTTTCTTCGGGCATCTCAATCTCATAATTACATTTTCCATGCATATCATGCGTATTCCCAAGTCTTTCATCCCTATGAAATGTTGATGAAGTATTGGCGATCAAAATTGCCATTCCCTGGGTTATGGGGTTGAACCAAGCTCGTGTTGTTACGAAAAGGTTCATCGAGTCAAGTTGAAGGATGGAAGTAACCATCTTGCAAAAATTGGGGCAAAAGATGGATCGTGTTACATCATTGCTTCGTCTACTGTCAAACATGTTTAGGATTGTTGATATCCTTGTTACTTCCAGTTTCACCTTGAGAAAGATGTAATGGACCATGTTGAAAACCTAAATTGATTCAACCCCATGTCCTGCGTAAAAATTCGCAATACTTCAACTATGCATCATTCGCATACATCCGTGCTTTTCATTGGTTGCATTGTTCATTGCATTCTTTCCTTAAAAAAAAAAAGAGAACTTAATCATTGTTATAAAAAAAACATGTGTTACGGTGCCCTCACCGAACCTGTGCTAGAGCTAGAGTAATGGGTGAAGTAGAGGAGGTACAAAGAGAAGATGAAGGCCGACATAGAGGCCATGAAAGAGCAAATGGCCACGATGATGGAGGCCAAGATGATCATGAAGAAGATAATGGAAGCCAGTGCGGTTGCAGTTGTCGCTACCAGCACTGTTGCTAAGGTGAACCCGATGCCCCCATCTGATCTCAACCAACGAATCATCCAACCTCAGATATGGTAGGCAAAGATTTAGGAAGTACGGACGACCCCATGATGTGAAAATTCAAAACGAGCATGCCTTCCCGCCACATGGCTTGCCTCCCAACTATACACGACCCAATGTGGTGTACACTCCCAATGAGGATGTCAATAAATGCTCATTGAGAGCCGACAACCTCATCATATACATGTCTCTCAACCGATGGGGGAGACACATGAAATTCCCCACCACAATCAAGCCGACTTCGGGCCTTGCCTCGGATATGCCACTGAAGGGCAAGCAGTTGTTGGTGTACCCCTACAAAACCCTTTGGAGGGCCCTCAGTATCATCCCCAACTACACCTCTTGCATTCCACAACAAGTGAAAACCCTCATGCTATGGCAGAAATGGGAAAGTTGGATCATCTAGAGGAAAGGCTCAGGGTCATTGAAGGAGGTGAAGATTATGCCTTTGCTAACCTAGAAGAGTTGTTCCTAGTACCCAATATCATCACCCCTCCCAAGTTCAAGGTGCTGGACTTTGACAAGTACAAGGGGACTACTTGCCCCAAGAACCATCTAAAGATGTATTATCGGAGGATGGGGGCATATGCAAAAGATGAGGAGTTGCTGATACATTCCTTCCAAGAAAGTCTTACTGGGGTAGCTGTTACCTGGTACACTAACTTGGAACCTTCTCGAGTCCATTCTTGGAAGGACCTAGTGGTTGCCTTCGTTAGGCAGTGTCAGTATAATGTCTTCGGATAGGATGCAACTACAAAACATGTGCAAAAAGGGGGCACGAATCTTTCAAAAAAATACGCCCAAAGGTGGAGAGACCTGGCAGCTCAAGTGGCACTTCAATGACGGAGAAAAAAAAATGATGACAAAGATAGTAGACACATTACCAGTATTCTACTATGAAAAGATGGTGGGCTACACACCTTCAAGCTTTGATGATATGGTCTTCATCGACGAAAGGATCAAAGTGGGTCTAAAAAGAGGCAAATCTGATCATCATGCTTTGATAAATGCAAAAAAAACTAGGGCAAATGAAGAGGGTGAAAATGAGGGAGAAGCCCATGCTGTGACTGCCATTCCTATACAGCCAAGTTTCCCACCAACCCAACAATGTCATTACTCAGCCAATAACAAACCTTCTCCTTACCCACCGCCCAGTTATCCACAAAGGCCATTGCTAAATCAATCACAAAGTCCGTCTACCGCACTTCCAATGACGAACACCACCTTTAGCACGAACCGAAGCACCAACCAAGAAATGAATTTTGCAGCGAGAAAGCCTGTAGAATTCACCCCAATTCCAGTGTCCTATGCTAACTTGCTCCCATATCTACTTGATAACTCAATGGTAGCCATAACCCTAGCCAAGGTTCATCAACCTCCATTTCTCCGAGAATACGACTCGAACGCAACGTGTGCTTGTCACGGAGAAGCCCCGGGGCGTTCCATTGAGCATTGTAGGGCTCTGAAGCGTAAGGTGCAAGGTCTAATTGATGCGGGCTGGCTGAAATTTGAGGAGAATCGCGTGAAAATCCTGAGATTGACAAGAGATGCCACACATGGGGCAATTTTGAAAGCTGTTGTTAGATGTCTCTAATGACCCATCAGGATTTTCAAGTTTGTACCATTATTGTAAACCACAGTTACAATGTTAAATGAAATGGATAAAGTTGATATCTTTGTCCCTCATCCTCTCACAAACGCATCTTTGCTTATTCAACTTTCACCGGAATGTGGGTGCAAGCCATTGGTCAGTTTGCTCAAGCGACCTGTGCTCCTGAGTTTGGACTTCCAAGACCGTTCAATCAGAGATTACTCCTCTTGCACGTTGGTGTGGGTGCCGTAAAACAACGAGTAAAGTTCAAAACAAATAAGTTTCAAAATAAAAATAAAAAAGGGATTTCAAAAAAAAAAAAGCAAAAAAAAAACATTTGATTGATTGTGTTTCCAAGACGTTCATGTGACCTCATTCCGAAAAGTTTGTCTTATAGAGAGAAGTGAGTTATCAAGAATAGGATGTTGGAAAAATGGCCTCAGTTACCTTAAGAAAAAAGGGGGGTTGAATTAAGATACAAAGATTATTCCCCAATTAAACTTTCACTCTCTCTTTTCGGATTAACAATGCACACAGGGACAACCCTTCCCTTGTGTTCAAGAATCCCCTACAACAAGAGACCCACGGTCTCTTAATCCCTTTTCAGAAATAAGAAGAAGAGAAGAAGAAATCTCTCTTAAAAGAGATAGATTGTAAAATGAAGATCAATCAAAATTCCTTATTGAATATACAAGTGGTTGACCAAGGAATCTTTTTGAGAGGATAAGACATTTCAGTTAAGAAAAACTCTTAATCTTTTGAGAGGATAATACTTTTTGGGCAATGAAAAATCCCTTTAAATTCATGTTTCCAAGTCACCTTTGATGGCCATTCATAAACTATTTGAATAGATGTGACTCTTGGAAATTATTTTCTGAAAATCCCCTCTGGTAATCGATTACAAGACTTGTGTAATCGATTACAGGCTTTAAAATTTGAATTAAAACGTTCAATAAACTGTTGGTAATCAATTACCATCCATGCGTAATCAATTACACATTATAAATTTTGAATTCAAATTTCTAGTGACTGTGATAAACATTTTCAGCTGCTGGTAATCGATTACCAGAGAGAAAATCTCAATTTGAAATGATAGAATTCTTTGGTTAAACCTTTTGTTTTTTCAATTTGGAAACTTCTTCCTAAAGATTCTAGAGATCAACTTGATCATATATCTTGATTTTCTTGGATTCTTGTCTTGAATAAAACTTAGAAGCACTTGATCCTTTAGCATCATCAAGACATCAAAACATCTTGCTTCTACATAGGAGTCATTTGACTTAATCCATCAACTGAAAGATCCTTCAACTATTTCTCGTCCTTGGAAAACTCTTTTTGCAAGAATCAACTGCTTCTTTCATTCTTCCTCACTACGAGGTTGTGAAAACAAGACAACAATTGGTACCTCTAAGCCCTACACTGGGGCAATGAAAGGCACCATGCATAAACCTCAAACGAACCTAGGGGAAGATTAGAAGTTTTCACCCAATAGGTTCCCAGCTACAAGGTCATGATGAAAGATAACAATTGGTACCTCAAAGCCTTACACTGGGGCAATGAGGGGCATCATGCATGAGCCTCAAGTGAACATGGGGGCAGATCAAAAGTTCTCACCCGTCGATGCTTTTAAACGAAGGGGGAGACAAACCCTGGAATTTCAATAGATGGATTAAACGTCAAACGGCTCCATTGTTGTCACTCCAAAATGGTCAAGTGACTAAATCAAACAGAATATACACTCTAAGGGAGTTCCCGAAGAGATTTGCAAAAGATAGGATAAGGTTGCATGAATTATCACCTTTTTCAAAAGGACAGTCAATCTGTGTTTTCCAAAAAAATTAAATCAAAATCAAAATCACAAAATAGGGAAAGAATGTCATGAACATTGTACAACTTTCCATTGCATTGCATTGTTTCATATGAGGTCAGCATTACCAAATTTCACGACAAAGGTTGCATGCGTCTGAATCCCTAAAAATCATGTTAACTGCATAGATTTCCTACATCTCGTGTCCAATCTTTTTGGATGACCGGCCCTCTCGATGAGTCGATCTCTTGCTTTCTCATAAAGGTGGACCCTTAGGTACTAGTACCTATCACCTTTAGAGGACTGTATGTCCTCGCCATCAGAGGACTGCACATCCTCGCTTGCAGAGGGCTGCACGCTCTCGCCTTTAGAGGGCTACGCGTCCTCATTTTCAGTGTGCTCCATATCCACACCTTAAGAGAATATAAGGTCCTTTGCCCTTAGATGCTTCACCGAGACTTGCGCTCCCGGTTACGGGGGCCAACGGTTTTGTTTTAACGGTTCCTGGGCCACCCCCTGATATTGGAGGGCGACCAACTGTGCGAGCACATCCAGAGAGGGAGGCTATCACGCATCTACTATGCATACCGGGGCAAGATTTCACCTGTGCCGCTGCAAAAAGACGAGCGCGGATCATGCGCACCAACATGACCACTCTTACATGGATATGGATGACGTTGCTATTTAGCAACATTCTGCCCAGCGACCATAATGCCAATCTCCCCCTGCAGATGTATCAGTTGGTCTGTGCCGTCATGACATAGGTAAGTATGCACATGGCTCAATTGATTTCTGATGTCATCTATTGTTTGCAGGGATCGCGCCCACAAGACGCCCAGTGGACCCGAAGAAGTCCAACAGGGCCCTGGGGTTTCCAGCTCTGGTTAGGGGCCTCTGTCAGCCCTACAGGGTGCCCGTCCCCCCAGTGAGGTCATGCCATCGTGACATAGGTAAGTATACATATGGATCAACTGATTTCTGCTACCATCTATTGTTTGCAGGGATCGCGCCTTCAAGACACCCAGTGGACCCGAAGAAGTCCAACAGGGTCTTGAAGTTGTCAAGCTCTAATTACGGGTCTCTATCAGTTCTACGGAGTGCTTGTCACCTCCGGCAAGGGCATCAGGCCCCCTACTAATCGAGCTTTCATCAAGAAGTACTGCGTCCCCAGGCAGGCATAGGGCGAAACACCACAGCAGCCTGGGGATGGCCGGCAGCGGGCAACAGATGCACCGCCATCACCTCTAGAGTTCACCTCAGCTCATCCACAAAAAGGTTAGAGCATTGCTTACGACTCATGGCCGACCAATAGGCGACCAAGTCCAAAGCCAAAGGTAAGCAATGTACTAGGTCAATGACCGACAAGCCATCATGCGTCCAGCTCAAGACGTTAAAGAAGCGCTACTAGGAGGCAACCTAGTACCTTTTAAATCTTTGCTTGTTATTTGATCACTTTTGTTTCTCTAGTCATAGCAGGACACACCTATTTGCTCATGATCCTAGGAATTTAAATAAAACAAGCACAAGCTCGGAAGGTAGTCATACCTCACAAATATATATATATATATATATATATATATATATATATATATATATATATATATACGTATGTTTTAGGTAGCAAAATACCTCATGGAAAAAAAGAGAGCAAAAAGAGAGCGAGCAAGAAAAGGATAAGAAGGAAGAAAAAATATAGAAAATAAAAAGATATAAAAAATAAAGTTGTCTAGCTAAAAAACAACATGCTTGTGAAAAGAGATAACTTCTAGCTTTTCTTTGAAAAATTCACTGATCATAACCAGTTTTTGAAAAAATGTGTATACACTTGAAGGGTGAGTGCTGTGAAAATTTTCCCGAACGCCCAAAATGGACTCGGATGAATGCATGAATTGATAAAAAAACATATTTTGGAAACACTAGGTTGACTTAAGTAGGGAAAATGAATCCTAAGCCCTAGTGTCACATGACCATAAAAACTTGATGCAAGAGTGTCCACATGGGTGCATGCATGACTAGTTTTGCATAAAATTTCCTAATCATCATTGTTGCATGTATATCATGGAAATAATGTGGGACATCCCCGAACCGCTGGCCAAACCCTGACATATATCATGACCAGCCGTTCTACAAGCCTTGAGCCAAAATCCCAACTTATCATAAACTTTGACCCAGGATGAGAATGTCGATCCTTGCCCTTGGAAGGGAAAAAAAAGAGAAAAAAAGAAAAGAAAAATTCTCAATCAAAGAGTGGGAGAAAGCACAAAAAGGAAAGAAAATTCCCAATCAAGGATCGGAAGAAAACAAAAGAAACATCCAGAAAGGTCTTTGGGCCAGACAATATCTGAACAATACAGAATTGTCACCAAGTAAACAAAGAAAAAAGAAAGGAAACCACGACCTAAAGGGGCCCTCTCCCTTTGATTGCCAACCAAAATCCTGTGCGTCGGTGACTTGTTCACCTCACACTAAACAAAAACAAAAAAGGAAAAAGCCAAAAATACTCAAAGCCAAAGTTCCTACCAAGAAAAACAAACCATTCCCAAGAAAAAGTCCTATTGATCCATGATCACGCATGTAATCTTTGGTTTGATAGGAAATGATTTGCAAAATCAAGTCATGACATATCTATGGTTCAGAATTAGGATAAAACACTTACCTGTGTGAGATTGATACACTTTGAGTGATTTTCTCCTATTTTTTGTTGGACCCAGTGTTTCCTCTAAATGGTCATTTAGAAACGAAATGCTAACATCCAAAATCTCATTTACAGTTATGAGAAAATTTCATCAGCATACTCTCCTTCCCCGATAGACACATTGTTTTTCATATAAAAAGCATATGTTGCTCTGATCAGTTGGAAGTTTTGTCTCTTTACTAAAGTATGTTCGCATTTTGGTGAAGAAAACACTGAGACTATTTTTAGTCTCACAGTTAGCAAGAACTACGTAGGTCTGAGTTCCTCATCACAAATTGAGGATACGTAGGAGCAAAAGCCCTGCTTTTGTCGACCACCCCACTTTTTGTTACCGTGTCCCAAGAGTCCGGTGGCATGCGGAGCCACATGACCGTGGGATCCCCAAATTCGTATGTTCCATCATTTATCATTTGTATGTTATCTTGTTTCTATGACTTGAGGGACTAACGTTTGTTTTTGTTGTTTCGATTGTCTTTTGTTTTGTGCATACATTTTGTTTGGACTATTGCGTTAGTGCTTACTTCGTTGTTGTCAATAGTGATTGTTGAGATTCCGGAATCGTGTAGAGTTTTTTTCATTTTTAGGAACGTCGTCCTAAAAATAAAATGAACCAAAATCATGATAAAAAGAAAGAAGCGTTGTGAATAAATGTCGTGTTCATAAAGAAAAGAAAAAGGTTTTTATTTATTTATATATACGTAAAAGGAAAATGTGTATAAAAGAATTTTGTGTGTGTAAATAATGTATGGAAAGAAATTCTGGTGTGTGTGAGCGACGAGTGTATATAAAGAAACCTTTATATAAACTACGGGTGTGTGTGGAAAAATGAAAAAAGAAATCGTTGAACATGAATAGGGTTTGTATATAGACCGTGTGACATAAAGAGAAAGAGTTCTAATGCGTATACAGAAAAAGTTCGTCATGTATAGGAATGAAAGTGTAAAAAGAAAAGTTTTCTCGTAAATAGCAATGGATGTATATTTTTTGTGAACATAAAAATGAAACAAAAAGAGAAAGAAAGAAAGACCTCGAAGGTCGACATGTTATGGTTAGGAAGAATAAATCATTCGTAGAGAGCAAACATATCTTCTGGAAACAAGGGACTGACGCTAAGAGTTTATTTTCCTGAATAACCGAGATAAGAATGGATGAATTCATTGAACTGATAAAAGAACATAAATGGGAAACGTTGGGTCTGTTTGTGTAAATTCCCAACCGTAGTATCACAATGCCATAAACGGGATGCTTGAGTGCCCACCTGGCTGTAGCCATGACTAATTTTGCACGTTGTTTTCAAATCATCATTGTCACACGTGCCTTGTGGAATAATATGGAACTTCGGCCTGAGACCGACACCTTGACACCAAATTTGTTTTTCCCTGGATATCAAGATCGGGCTCCCACGATAAAAGCCCCCATTGAGACACAACCTTAGACTATTTTGGACCTTGGCCTATCAAAAGAACCCTCATCCTCTCCCTCGAAGCAAAGGACAGCGGAATCTCCTCAAGGGAGAGCGAATGGAATGGTAAAACCCGATTTTCCAAAGAAAGGAATGGAGAAGAAAAAATGAAAATAAGGAAAAGGAAAAAAAATGAAAAGAAAGGAAAAGAAGGATTCCCGATCGAAGATCGGAAGGAAGTAAAAAGGAAATCGGAGGAAAACAGAATAATTCCCGATCAATGAAAAAAAAATGGAAAGTCTTCGGACCTGATAAATTTTCGGCAAGATAAGTGACTACCGGAAAAGGAAAACCAATTTTTGATGTCTTTTCCTTTCGAATTGCCATTCAAAGTCATTCTCGACTGGTGATATCCCACCCCACATGAACAAAGAGGAAAAGACCGAAACACCCAGCTTCCTCTCCAAAAACACTACCCTCGAGAAAATCCTATTGGTCCGTGATCGTACGTTTGATCTTTGATTCGATAGGAAATCGTGTGCAAAATTAAGTCATGGTGCAGTTATGGTTTGGGAATAGGGTGAAACACTTGCCTGTGTGAGTTTTATACACTATGAGTGATTTATTTTCAGCTTAGCCCGATGTTTCCCCCGCATGTTCATTTAAAAGCTAAATGTTGGCATCATGCCTTTCATTTTCGGTCACAAGGAAGATTACCCTTGGCACAAGTATACCGTTTCTCTAAGATATGGTGCTCTCGCGAATGATTTATTTTTCTTTGCAAAAAGCATGTTTGCCATTTTTAGGTGGAAAAAACCCGGTGGACCATTCGGTACTAACAACATTTTATTCGGAGCCCCATGAATTGTGTTTTCGTTCATGCATCCTTCACCCAAAGAGTTTGGAGCTATGCTTCATGATTGACTAGTGAGGACCCTCTAGTGCAATCCTCCATCCTCGCCTTTTTTTCGGAGCCCCATGAATTGCGTTTTCGTTCATGCATCCTCCACCCAAAGAGTTTGGAACTATGCTTCATGATTGACTAGTGAGGACCCTCTAGTGCAATCCTCCATCCTCGCCTTTTTTTCGGAGCCACATGAATTGCATTTTCGTTCATGCATCCTCCACCCAAAGAGTTTGGAGCTATGCTTCATGATTGACTAGTGAGGACCCTCTAGTGCAATCCTCCATCCTCGCCTTTTTTTCGGAGCCACATGAATTGCGTTTTCGTTCATGCATCCTCCACCCAAAGAGTTTGGAGCTATGCTTCATGATTGACTAGTGAGGACCCTCTAGTGCAATCCTCCATCCTCGCCTTTTTTCGGAGCCCCATGAATTGCATTTTCGTTCATGCATCCTTCACCCAAAGAGTTTAGAGCTATGCTTCATGATTGACTAGTGAGGACCCTCTAGTGCAATCCTCCATCCTTGCCTTTTTTCGGAGCCCCATGAATTGTGTTTTCGTTCATGCATCCTCCACCCAAAGAGTTTGGAGCTATGCTCCATGATTGACTACTGAGGACCCTCTAGTGCAATCCTCCATCCTCGCCTATTTTTCGGAGCCACATGAATTGCGTTTTCGTTCATGCATCCTCCACCCAAAGAGTTTGGAGTTATGCTTCATGATTGACTAGTGAGGACCCTCTAGTGGAATCCTCCATCCTCGCCTTTTTTTCGGATCCACATGAATTGCGTTTTTGTTTATGCATCCTCCACCCAAAGAGTTTGGAGCTATGCTTCATGACTGACTAGTGAGGACCCTCTAGTGCAATCCTCCATCCTCGCCTTTTTTTGGAGTCCCATGAATTGCGTTTTCGTTCATGCATCCTCCACCCAAAGAGTTTGGAGCTATGCTTCATGATTGACTAGTGAGGACCCTCTAGTGCAATCCTTCATCCTCGCCTTTTTTTCGGAGCCCCATGAATTGTGTTTTCGTTCATGCATCCTCCACCCAAAGAGTTTGGAGCTATGCTTCATGATTGACTAGTGAGGACCCTCTGGTGCAATCCTCCATCCTCGCCTTTTTTTCGGAGCCACATGAATTGCGTTTTCGTTCATGCATCCTCCACCCAAAGAGTTTGGAGTTATGCTTCATGATTGACTAGTGAGGACCCTCTAGTGCAATCCTCCATCCTCGCCTTTTTTTCGGAGCCCCATGGATTGCGTTTTCGTTCATGCATCCTCCACCCAAAGAGTTTGGAGCCATGCTTCATGATTGACTAGTGAGGACCCTCTAGTGCAATCCTCCATCCTCGCCTTTTTTTTCGGAGCCCCATGAATTGTGTTTTCGTTCATGCATCCTCCACCCAAAGAGTTTGGAGCTATGCTTCATGATTGACTAGTGAGGACCCTCTATTGCAATCCTCCATCCTCGCCCTTTTTCCGGAGCCACATGAATTGCATTTTCGTTCATGCATCCTCCACCCAAAGAGTTTGGAGCTATGCTTCATGATTGACTAGTGAGGACCCTCTAGTGCAATCCTCCATCCTTGCCTTTTTTCGGAGCCCCATGAATTGCGTTTTCGTTCATGCATCCTCCACCCAAAGAGTTTGGAGCTATGCTTCATAATTGACTTGTGAAGACCCTCTAGTGCAATCCTCCATCCTCGCCTTTTTTTCGGAGCCCTATGAATTGCGTTTTCGTTCATGCATCCTCCACCCAAAGAGTTTGGAGCTATGCTTCATGATTGACTAGTGAGGACCTTCTAGTGCAATCCTCCATCCTCGCCTTTTATTCAGAGCCCCCATGAATTGCGTTTTTGTTCATGCACCGTCCACCAAAGTGTTTGGAGTCGTGCTTCATGATTGACTCGTGAGGACCCTCTAGTGCAATCCTCCATTCTCCAAAGTTTTTCATCGTCAAGAGCGGATCCTCTTGACTGGGAAATGTGATCTTTGTTATTTTCCTGATTGATTCCTTTGCCAAACGTGTATATGTATATTATATTAATGTTGTTTTTGTTGTTATTTGTATTTTTTTTGTGTTGTGTAGAAAAAAAAAGGAGTAGAGACGAGAGTCGTCATTGACTAATCACGGAAAGGGCAAGACGGACGAAATCAGTGTTTTTATCTTTACTTTCCTCTTACCTCCGGTAAAAGGTAAGTAAAGACGGGCAACTGTCATACCCTAATTTCGTCCGGGAATTATTACTTGATGACATGCAACCTTTGATTGGCCGCTTCGAGATACTTGGCACCCTTTGTTGCACAATATGCGAAGTCCCGAGACGCGCCAGAAATAAAAAAGAAGTATTGTTACGCAATCCGTGAGTTTCTGTAACTTCTTCGAAAGCTAAAAAAGAGTAAATACATGATCCGTAAGGATTCGTAACCTTATGGAAAGAAAATAAGTATCGTTACGAAATTCGTAAAGTTTCGTAACGTTACGGAAAAAGAATCGCCAAAAAGGGCAAAGGGGGTGTATGTAGTAAAATGGGGGGTGCAAATAGTAATTTTCGAATCTGGGCCCTTCTAGGGGTTTCTGGGCCATTTCTTGCTTAAGGCGGAAGCAATCTAGCTCGCCTAGGCGAGCTGGGCGGCAACCTCCTCCCCCTTTTTCCTATAAATAGGTTGAAGGGGGCTGTTCTAAGGGGTCTGGATGCCCCTGGTGAGGTATTTCAGCTGTTTTGGGTGAAAAAAATTGTTTCCGTGAAGAAAATCGAAGCCGAGGTGCTTCCGTAACGCTTCCGAGATGTTTCCGTAAGCAAATCCGTGAAGGTTTTTCCTCCGTTATTCACCGTTCTTCATCCGTTCTTCGTTCTTCAATGGGTAAGTTCCTAAATCGAGCTTTTCAATTCATTCTATGTACCCGTGGTGGTCCCCATTTGTTTTGTGTACTTTTATTCTCACTTCATTTACTTTCCGTACCCCCTTCTGACGCGCTTCAGTCATTTATTTAAGTCATTTCGCGCCTAATCTAAAAATAAAATAAATTTCCACCGATCATTTGAATTGTAGTATTCATTAATTTCTGTTAAAATGAATTCCGACCATTCGGTCGTGCCGTAACCACGTTGGAAATAAAAAAAGAGGTAAAATAATAATATAATAATCAAAAAATATCTTTTAGTAAAATGAAGCACAAAAATCAATCGGACGTTTTCTCTTTGGGATTTCTCATTCTTAATTGAATTGACTAATAACTAAAGCGAAACTAAGGCTAAAATCAATTCGCCAAGTCAAGCTCGTCCACCAAAAAATCACTAAAAAAGGATTTGAAAGTTTTATCTCAGCTTTTTCTTTCCAAGTTAAATGGATCATTTTTTAAAGGTTCAACACCTTTAAGTGATCACCTTTCAAGTAAAAGAATCGCTTGATTCACCTTTAAAGAAAGAACTACGTAGGTCTGATTTCCTCTTCGATGGAGGGTACGTAGGAGCAAAATCCCCGCTTTTGTCGACCTCAAAAATAAAAAAGAAATAAAAGGTAAGATAGCACAATTTCACAATTCTAAAAAATAGGTTGTTGTCCTTTGAGACAAACGTGAGAGGTGCTAATACCTTCCTCAAACGTAAATACAACTCCCAAACTTAGGATTTTCATTTTGACCGGTTTCCTTCGGTTTTTCCGACGTTTTCCACAAATAAACGTTGGTGGCGACTCCGCGCATCTTTCCTCCTTTGGAAAGCGCACCCGTGAGCCTCGCCTTCGCTCGCCCGCAAAAGGGCATGTTGCGACAACTCCTATGTAGAAGCAAGATGTTTTGATGTCTTGATGATGCTAAAGGATCAAGTGCTTCTAAGTTTTATTCAAGACAAGAATCCAAGAAAATCAAGATATATGATCAAGTTGATCTCTAGAATCTTTAGGAAGAAGTTTCCAAATTGAAAAAACAAAAGGTTTGACCAAAGAATTCTATCATTTCAAATTGAGATTTTCTCTCTGGTAATCGATTACCAGCAGCTGAAAATGTTTATCGCAGTCACTAGAAATTTGAATTCAAAATTTATAATATGTAATTGATTACGCATGGATGGTAATTGATTACCAACAATTTATTGAACGTTTTAATTCAAATTTTAAAGCCTGTAATCGATTACACAAGTCTTGTAATCGATTACCAGAGGGGATTTTCAGAAAATAATTTCCAAGAGTCACATCTATTCAAATGTTTTATGAATTGCCATCAAAGGTGACTTGGAAACACTAATTTAAAGAGAGTTTTCATTGCCCAAACAGTTTTATCCTCTCAAAAGATTAAGAGTTTTTCTGAACTGAAATGTCTTATCCTCTCAAAAAGATTCCTTGGTCAACCACTTGCATATTCAATAAGGAATTTTGATTGATCTTCATTGTACAATCTATCTCTTTTAAGAGAGATTTCTTCTTCTCTTCTTCTTATTTCTGAAAAGGGATTAAGAGACCGTGGGTCTCTTGTTGTAGAGGATTCCTGAACACAAGGGAAGAGTTGTCCCTGTGTGGTTCAGACTTTGTAAAAAGAGTTTTACAAAGAGAATGGAAAATCTCAAGTGGGTTGCTTGAGGACTGGACGTAGGCACGGGAAGTGGCCGAACCAGTATAAATCAAGTTTGCATTCCTCTCTTCCCTTAAACTTCTTTTATTTATTGCTATTTATCTTTTGCTTTAAATAATTTATTTTGAATTGTCTTTTGAGTAATTCATGTTAAGGGTGCATTGTTAATCCGAAAAGAGAGAGTGAAAGTTTAATTGGGGAATAGTCTTTGTATCTTAATTCAACCCCCCTTTTTCTTAAGGTAACTGAGGCCATTTGTCCAACATCCTATTCTTGATAACTCACTTCTCTCGAAAAAGACAAACTTTCCGGAATGATAGAATGAGGTCACATGAACGTCTTGAAAA
The DNA here is from genome assembly GCF_004193775.1 of Glycine soja. Taxonomy (NCBI): domain Eukaryota; kingdom Viridiplantae; phylum Streptophyta; class Magnoliopsida; order Fabales; family Fabaceae; genus Glycine; species Glycine soja. The sequence goes on along the minus strand of NC_041006.1, from coordinate 17,028,180 downwards.
CACAGTCAATCAAATGCTTTTTTTTCTTTTTGAACTCTTTTTTTTTTATTTTGAAACTTATTTGTTTTGAACTTTACTCGTTGTTTTACGGCACCCCCACCAACGTGCAAGACGAGTAATCTCGGATTGAACGGTCTTGGAAGTCCAAACTCAAGAGCACAGGTCGCTTGAGCAAACAGACCAATGGCTTGCACCCACATTCCGGTGAAAGTTGAATAAGCAAAGATGCGTTTGTGAGAGGATGAGGGACAAAGATATCAACTTTATCCATTTCATTTAACATTGTAACTGTGGTTTACAATAATGGTACAAACTTGAAAATCCTGATGAGTCATTTAGAGACATCTAACAACAGCTTTCAAAATTGCCCCATGTGTGGCATCTCTTGTCAATGTCAAGATTTACACACGATTCTCCTCAAATTTCAGCCAGCATCAATTAGACCTTGCACCTTACGCTTCAGAGCCCTACAATGCTCAATGGAACGCCCTGGGGCTTCTCCGTGACAAGCACACGTTGCGTTCGAGTCGTATTCTCGGAGAAATGGAGGTTGATGAACCTTGGCTAGGGTTATGGCTACCATTGAATTATCAAGTAGATATGGGAGCAAGTCAGCATAGGACACTCGAATTGGGGTGAATTCTACAGGCTTTCTCGCTGCAAAATTCATTTCTTGGTTGGTGTTCTTGGTTTGTGCTAAAGGTGGTGTTCGTCATTGAAAGTGCGGTAGACAGACTTTGTGGTTGATTTAAGGATTGCCTTTTGTGGATAACTGGGCGGTGGGTAAGGAGAAGGTTTGTTATTGGCTGAGTAATGACATTGTTGGGTTGGTGGGAAACTTGGCTGTATAGGAATGGCAGTCACAGCATGGGCTTCTCCCTCATTCTCACCCTCTTTATTTGCCCTAGTTTTTTTTTTTTTGCATTTATCAAAGCATGATGATCAGATTTGCCTCTTTTTAGACCCACTTTGATCCTTTCTTCGGTGAAAACCATATCATCAAAGCTTGATGGTGTGTAGCCCACCATCTTTCATAGTAGAATACTGGTAATGTGTCTACTATCATTGTCATCATTTTTTTCTCCGTCATTGAGGTGCCACTTGAGCTGCCAGGTCTCTCCACCTTTGGGCGTATTCTTTTGAAAGATTCGTGCCCCCTTTTTGCACATGTTCTGTAGTTGCATCCTATCCGAAGACATTATGCTGACACTGCCTAAGGAAGGCAACCACTAGGTCCTTCCAAGAATGGACTCGGGAAGGTTCCAAGTTAGTGTACCAGGTAACCGCTACCCCAGTAAGACTTTCTTGGAAGGAATGTATCAGCAATTCGTCATCTTTTGCGTATGCCCCCATCTTCCGATAATACATCTTTAGATGGTTCTTGGGGCAAGTAGTCCCCTTGTACTTGTCAAAGTCCAGCACCTTGAACTTGGGAGGGGTGATGATATTGGGTACTAGGAACAACTCTTCTAGGTTAGCAAAGGCATAATCTTCACCTCCTTCAATGGCCCTGAGCCTTTCCTCTAGATGATCCAACTTTCCCATTTCTGCCATAGCATGAGGGTTTTTACTTGTTGTGGAATGCAAGAGGTGTAGCTGGGGGGTGATACTGAGGGCCTTCCGAAGTGTTTTCAAGGGTTATACCACCAACTGCTTGCCCTTCAGTGGCATATCTGAGCCAAGGCTCGAAGTCGGCTAGATTGTGATGGGGAATTTCATGTGTCTCCCCCACGGTTTAGGAGACATGTGCATGATCAGTTTGGGCTTGTTGGCTCTCAATGGGTATAGGAGTGGAGTTATTGACATTCTTATTGGGAGTGTACGCCACATTGGGTGGCGTATAGTTGAGAGGCAAGCCATATGGCGGGAAGGCGTGCTCGTTTTGAATTTTCACATCATAGGGGCCGCCCGTACTTCCCAAATCTTTGCCTACCATATCTGAGGTTAGATGATTCATTTGGTTGATGCCGGATGGGAACGTCGGGTTCACCTTAGCAACAACACTGGTAGCGGCAATTGCAACCGCATTGGCTTCCATTATCTTCTTCACGCTTATCATGGCCTCGATCATTGCGGCCATTTGCTCTTTCATGGCCTCCATGTCGGCCTCCATCTACTCTTGTACCTCTTCCGCTTTACCCATTACTCTAGCTCTAGCACGGGTTTGGTAAGGGCATCGTAAAGCATGTTTTTTTTCTTTTTTTATAACAATGATTAAGTTCTTTTTTTATTTTATTTTTCAAGGATAAAATGTAATGAGCAATGCAACCAATGAAAAGTATGGATGTATGCGAATGATGCATAGTTGAAGTATTGCGAATTTTTACACAGGACATGGGGTTGAATCAATTTAGATTTTCAACATGGTCCATGACATCTTTGCCAAGGTGAAGCTGGAAGTAACAAGGATATCAACAATCCTAAACGTGTTTGGCAGTAGACGAAGCAATGATGTAACACGATCCATCTTTTGCCCCAATTTTTGCAAGATGGTTACTTCCATGCTTCAACTTGACTCGATGAACCTTTTCGTAAACGCACGAGCTTGGTTCAACCCCATAAGGGAATGGCAATTTTGATCGCCAATACTTCAACAACATTTCATAGGGATGAAAGACTCGAGAATACGCATGCTACGCATGGAAAATGTAATTATGAGATTGAGATGCCCGAAGAGACATCCTTTCTTAATTAACCACGCATTAGGTACCATGCTCAATCATTTTGTTTTGTTGTTTGTGTTTTTTTTTTAATTTTAGAAATGAGTTTATGATCCCAACATGGTTGGCTCATGGTACCTAACACATGCAACTAAGAATGTATCATGAATTTTCATGCTTCCCTTTTTTTTTGTTTTTGTTTTGTAGAGGAAAATACAAGGATCATGTATGAGCAAACATGTAGAACAAAAAGTATGTTGAACGCATATGCATGATGATGCAATGACTCATGCAAAATGGGAATGTGATAACGGCAAATGCAGGAACGATATGTTCATTATGATGCTGAAGAGATGTTTATGCAATGCATGATATGAATGCATTTACGGACACGAGAGTCCCGAAAAATTATCTCTTCTTACTTGCACACTTGGGGGTGCAGTGCCCCATGTGTGTAGTTAAGAAGGTGATATGGATCTTCCGGCTTCCCATGACAAAAGAAGAGACCAACATACAATGTGTGTGTGACGACATGATGTAGACGCGCAAAAGCATAACACGGGGATGCATAGAGTACGACAATATCCACAAATAATTACAAACAACAAAGGCGTACATGACATTTAGGTTATATGCATGACAGTGTTTAAAAGGCACGCAACGTGTTCGCTTCGTGCCCCTATTTTAGGGACCTATAGGATAATATCTAGGGGTCTCTAATAACTACTCCCAACGATTCATAGCTCACACGACTCTTTTCTAGAGGTATCATCACTCAAGATTATAAAGAGAGAAAGCTCTAGACGAGGTTTCACTATTATCAAGAAAGTCGGAGACCTAGCATGATCATAGATTCGCCTCCACTCCTTAGATTTCCACGAACTCGGGTATAGGGCCCCTTTTTTTACTCAAACCCGTGGGTGCTTAAAATGCAGTGTAAAAATGTGAAAAGACAACAGTTATTACATTTTACACAGTTCAACAAATGAACACACAAAGTTTCACAATTCCACAATTCCTTAAAATAGGCCTAACTCACAAAAAACAGTCCCCAGAGGAGTCGCCAACTGTCGCAACATGCCCTTTTGCGGGCGAGCGAGGCGAGGCTCATGGGTGCGCTTTCCAAAGGAGGAAAGATGCGCGGAGTCGCCACCAACGTTTATTTTTGGAAAACGTCGGAAAAACCGAAGGAAACCGGTCAAAACGAAAATTCTAAGTTCGGGAGTTGTATTTACGTTTGAGGAAGGTATTAACACCTCTCACGTTTGTCTCAAAGGACAACAGCCTATTTTTAGAATTGTGAAATTGTGTTATCTTACCTTTTATTTCTTTTTTATTTTTGAGGTCGATAAAAGCGGGGCTCTTGCTCCTACGTACCCTCTATCGAAGAGGAAATCAGACCTACGTAGTTCTTCCTTAAGGGTGAATCAAACGATTCTTTTTATTTGGAAGGTGATCATTTTAAGGCGTTGGACCTTAAAAACGATCCTTTTTACTTGGTAAGAAAAACTGAGGTATTGAATCTTAAAATCCTTTTTAGTGATTTTTTTGTGGACGAGCTTGACTTTGCGGGTTGATTTTAGCCTTAGTTTCACTTTAGTTATTAGTCAATTCAATTAAGAACGAGAAATCCCAAAGAGAAACGTCCAATTGATTTTTCCGCTTCATTTTACTAAAAGATATTTTTTGATTATTATATTATTATTTTACCTCTTTTTTTATTTCCAACGTGGTTACGGCACAACCGAACGGTCGGAATTCATTTTAACTAATTAACGGATATTACAAATCAAATGACCGGTGGAAATTTATTTTATTTTTGATTAGGCGAGAAATGACTTAAATAAATGACTGAAGCACGTCAAAAGGGGGTACGGAAAGTAAATGAAATAAGAATAAAAGTACACAAAACAAATGGGGACCACCACGGGTACATAGAATGAATTGAAAAGCTCGATTTGGAAACTTACCCGTTGAAGAACGAAGAACGGATGAAGAACGGTGAATAACGGAGGAAAACCTTTACGGATTTGCTTACGGAAAAATTTCGGAAATGTTACGGAAGCACCTCGGCTTGGATTTTCTTCACAGAAACAAATTTTTTACCCAAAACAGCTGAAATACCTCACCAGGGGGATCCGGCCCCCTTAGAACAGCCCCCTTCAGCCTATTTATAAGAAAAAGGGGGAGGAGGTTCCCACCCAGCTCACCCTGGCGAGCTGGGTTGCTTCCTCCAGAAGCAATCCAGCTTCGAAAAATACTCTGGAAGGTCCAATTTCAAAATTTCAAAATTGCTATTTGCATCCCCCCATTTTGATAAGTTCACCCCCTTTTTTCGTAATTTACGGAAAACTTACAGAAGCCTATAAAACTTGATTTTCTTATTTTTTGCTCTTTCTTCTCACCCATATTAAGTGAAATATGCTTATTTAGGGTTATGAGAATTTTACGGAAGCATAACGGATGCCCCAAAAGCCCCAGAAGCCCATTTTTTAACAAAACGGGGGAGGTGGTTGCCACCTAGCTCGCCCAGGCGAGCTTGGTTGCTTCCACCTTAAGCAAGAAATTTCCCAGAAACCTCTAGAAGGGCCCAGATTCAAAAATTACTATTTGCACCCCCCATTTTACTAAATACACCCCTTTACTTTTTTTGGTGATTCTTTTTCCGTAACGTTACGAAACTTTACGAATTTCGTAACGATACTTATTTTCTTTCCGTAATGTTACAGAACCTTACAGATCATGTATTTACTCTTTTTTAGCTTTCGAAGAAGTTACGAAAACTCACGGATTGCGTAACAATACTTCCTTTTGGTTTCCGCCACATTACGGAATTTCACGGATCGCGTAACCATGCTTTCTTTTGATTTCTGGCGCATATCGGGACTTCACATATTGCGCAACAAAGGGTGCTAAGTATTTCGAAGCGGTCAATCAAAGGTTGCATGCCATCAAGCAATAGTCCCTGGACGAAATTAGGGTATGACACATACAAAATCATAATACTAAAAAGATAAATTTACATGTGTTCTCACATCTTCCTTTCTTTAACTTCCTTTGTTTTTTGCTGAGATTTTTTTCCTGAGATTTAACTTTATTTTGTTAACACTTTTCTTTAAGGCACAACTACTTAGGATGATCATTTCCACAATGGAGCTCATTTCCATTTTTTTTATCTGCCTTAAGATTTGAACTTTTTAGAAAATAATAAAATAAGAAAGTAAAATTAGAATAAATACTTTACTCTCCGAAACGTCACATTTTAATTTAGACTTTTATTACAATTATTTATTTACGTGTCAAGTATTTAATATTACAAAAACTAAAAATTTAGGTGTGCCTAAAATTTACAAATATATACCTAAAGCTAATATTAACTTGTGTCCAATACTACAAAAGCTAATATTATAATATTACGTGTGCCTTGACTAAAGGGTCATATGTGTATATATATTTATTTGGCTAAAGTATCATGCGTAAAAATATATACCTAATACTACAAAAGCTAATATCACATATATAAAATCTAAGAATATATACAACAACTAAATAATATTTTCATACTAACTAACCAAATAATATCTTCATATTAATTAACTAAATATTATTTTCAACCAAATAATATTTTAACACGCACGCACGCACGCACGCACGCACGCACGCACGCACGCACGCACGCACGCACGCACGCACGCACGCACGCACGCACGCACGCACGCACCCACACACACACACACACACACACACACACACACACACACACACACACACACACACACACACACACACACACACACACACACACACACACACACACACACACACACACACACACACACACACACACACACACACACACACACACACACACACACACACACACCACACACACACACACACACACACACACACACACACACACACACACACACACACACACACACACACACACACACACACACACACACGTATAATATCTAAGAGTATATACAACAACTAAATAAATTTTTCATTTTAACTAACCAAATAAATTTTTCATACTAACTAACTTAAATATATAATATTATTAACAAAATATATAAATACTAACACAATATCTATTAATACTAATTATATAAAATTTATAATATTATTAACATAATATTAACACAATATCTATTAATACTAATTAACCTACTATTTTTATAATATTATTAACAAAATATACAAATTGTATTTACTTTAGAAACACTTACCAGGAATTTATGGAGGATAAGGGCACACACCAAACTTGAAGGAAACACAGCAACCACCAAGGACAAGCTCACAGCAAGAAAGGAAAGCAAGGAAGTACAACACACAGCAAGGAAAAGCTCACACTCAAGAAGAAAGAGAAAGAGAACTCAGCTAGTGCAACCATTACGTTGATGAGCATTTTTTTATAGGTGAAAACGTTCACAAGCAACGTTCAAAATTTAACGTTCACCTCCTCCAAAATAGCCTTTTCAGACTGCAAACCCTAACCTGCAATCCTATACACTGCCATCTTCAGAACTGTGGCATCTTCAGACCTGTGCATGGCGTGAACGTGTCTCACAGGAAGGAATGGCAGCATGCCTTACGTGGCATGCATCTCGCCAATGGGAGCAGCGAGATAGCATGCATATCGCCAGTGGGAGCAGCGAGACAGCTTCCACGTCAGCTGTCTCGCCAACGGCAATGGCGGCACCATCTTCTCTCCACCAGGTAACACGCGTCTCGTTGTTGTGAATGGTGGCATCGTGCCTAGTCAGCATATCTCGCTATTTTGAATGGCGGCATTAGTGCATGTCAACATCTTTCTCGCCATTGCAGATGGCGGAACACCTATGTCGCCAATTCTGCTGGCGGCACCACCGCAGGAACAGACCCGCTCCGTGAATTGTTAGAAAAGGGACCCCTTTACGTAAATAGTTTGTAAAGGGGACCCTCTACAGTAAATTTGCCCTAATATGTTTATGGGCGAAGAGAGAAAGAGTTTTCCTTTGATTAATGAATAGAGTGGCAACTTTCTTGGGGATTTCCTCCCATCATCATGAAGAGAAATCAATATTTGCTTTGGAGATTGGACAAATATCCTTTAATAAGAACATAATGAAACTTTACATCCACAAAGCTCAGAGTATTAGGATATTTTCCAACAACTAAGAAAAGAAAATAATTCAGTAGGGCCTTTAGAAATGCACCTAAAATGCTCTTTCTTTCGATGATGGCTTTGAGCGACCACCAGAGCCCCATCTTACAAACTATTTTTATGGCTTAATTTTGAGACCGGAAGGAACATCAATAACTTTATATCTTCCAAAGAAACTCATCAAACAAATCTCTAATTCCTCAAAATCATGTATTAAATAAAAAGTTAAAGAGTTGATATTTTAAATAGGCTCAAATAATTTTTAGTACCTGTAAAATAGGAGGTTTTATTTTGGTGACTAAACTTTTATTTTATTTTGATACTTGAAATTTTTTTATTTTTGAAATGACTACTTACCATAAGGAAATCTCTGCTAATTAATGATGTGGTTCACGAAAGTTATGTTATCAAGTCCAAATCATTTAAAAATTGTTGACTCACCAATCAAGTCATCCACAACAAATATCTTTTTCAAAAAAATAAAAATTTGTCAGGTATCAACACAAAAATGAAGGATAGGTACACAAATCAAAGCACACCTATTTTATAGATACCAAAATTTTATTTTAAGTCTAAAATAAAAAAATATCATTGTCAATGCACTACACAGACTTGAATGACCATTTTATCAGGACGTAATTATCGCATTTTTTATACATTCAAGAACTAAATCAGAATTTTCATTCTTTTAGAAACTAAATTATCAATGATTTACACATTCCATGATCAAAAGTATCATTTAACTGACAAAATATAAGAAAGAGAGAAAGTAGTGCACAAAAGTTTTTTTTTATAGGCAAAATTGCAAAATTGGTACCCCACTTTATCTCCAATTACGGATTTGATCCCCCTATAATTTAATTCACAAATTTGGTCCCCAAGTTTTATAAATCCTTGCAAAATTGATCATAGAAACCCGATTTGGACGTTGACTGTTAACCTCAGACGTTGACTGCCACGTGTGACTGCCACGTGTCAACGTCTGAGTGGTTCCTTGTAAAGGCTTCATTTTTTGTAGGTAAAATTATACTTTTGGTCCTCCAGTTTTACTCCAATTACGATTTTAGTCCCCCTATAGTTTAATTCACACATTTGGTCCCCCAGTTTTATAAATCCCTTTATAAATTGTTCCTGCAAAATTGGTCTTTTGAATGGTTTAGCCACTGGTGCTAGAGACATGGTAGGTCTTGATAAATCTCGCACTTCTTTTTCATCGCAAGTTTTTCACTCACTTGAAACCTAGAGAAAAATCACTCTTTGTCTCTCTCCCACTTTCGGGGTTGTTCAACTTGGGAAAGTGGCGCATGAATCCCAACCTGGGTCTGAAATTTTCAGATCTCTTACTTTAACAGGTTCTGTAATAACCCCCTCTTTTTTTTTTCTTTTTTTGCTCCCCCATGCGATATTATATGTATATGACTGCTTAAGTAACCTATGTATGACAATGATATTTTTGTTTGAAATTTGAAATATAACTTCTCCAGTAATGAAATTTGGCTGAATTTATAAAGGGATTTATAAAACTGGGGGACCAAATGTGTGAATTAAATTATAAGGGGACCAAAATTGAAATTGGAGTAAAACTAGAAGACCAAAAGTGCAATTTTACCTAAAAAAATGAAGCCTTTACAAGGAACCACTCAGACGTTGACACGTCGCAGTCATACGTGGCATTGACATGTGGCAATCAACGTCTGAGGTTAACGGTCAACGTCCAAATCGGGCTTCCAGGACCAATTTTGCATGAATTTATAAAATTAGGGGACCAAATTTGTGAATTAAATTATAAGGGGACCAAATTCAAAATTGGAGATAAACTTGGGAACCAAAAGTACAATTTTACCTTTTTTATATTGGTTATTTTCACAATTTGAGACTATATTTAGTGCATGACTATCAACCAAAATTTCAACTATTAAGAGATACAAGCAAAAAACCTATTTCCTCATCACCTAAGTGTTCTTTACAATAGTCATTTCAGGAACTTTTCCAAAGTATAAAGAGATATAAACCAAAAGTTATTGTTTGTTTAGGAACAACAATAAATACAAATAGGTATATGTAGTTTTAAATAGAACCTCCTCTAAGACATATATACAATAAGTTTAGAGAATGTTTACTCACTAAACTGAAAACAAATGTGTACATTAACTTCTTCATAGCAAACTATATTGACTATTTATAAACATTGGAAAATGGTCATTAGAGAGAACTTTTATTTCATCATGAGTTGAAGTTATTCCCATTCAACACTAGAAAATAGGAATGTTGGAGCTCATAATGCAACATTAAATGTTATTCTCATTTTGCTAGATAATCAAAATCACAATTATGCTTTCTTTTTTTCTTGCGGTATTGTATTTTAGTAGCCTGTAGGGGGAAGTCTCCATTCCTAAGAAGGGTGCACTAACTTTTCTAAACAGTTATCTTTTCAGCTTCAATTTTTCTGTCAAGCACACTTCTCAATATCACTCCTTATGCAGGAGTAGGACATTTCAATTATTAGGCTCTTTTAAGCTAGACTAAAGACACTTGAAAGCTTGTATGATATCTTTGTTAGACTTTTGATGACGCATTAGGATGCGAAAATAAATGTTAAAGTTGTGTGATGATGAAAGTGTAGTTGGATCCTCTGCTGCGGTTCCAAACTGGGTACTTGGTGGAGATGAACTGCATAATAGAGATGACGAGAGAGTGTGCATGGCGATCACCACAAAGCTATTGATGGATGTTCAAACCTTTGCAACAAGTGCTAAGTAAAAATTAAGACCTAATTTTTCTTATTAATCCTAAATATAACGCTCACCATTAATTGACTTCATTTACTTTTTGTTGTACAATGGTGACAACAAAGTTTGAACCTAAGACATCCAATAAGTGTAGCTAATTAATAGCACACCTTAAGTTTATGGAAAAAGGACCTAAGTTCCATCTCTTAGAATATATTCTTGGAGAGGGACACAAAGTTTTAAGTGTAACTAAACTTTGGACCAATGATTAGTTGCATAACCAACCTAAAAAACCAAAGCTTGTGAAGATACATCAGAATCTCACCAAAGAAACAAAAGCTCTAATTATAGTGGTTATCAAAATAAAGGTTTAAATAGACGTTCTACACACTACTTAACTCGATCTCCCATTAGGGTGACCCATGACCCTAATGGGTTTATTGATTTTGTTTGATACTTTTTGTTAGAAAATATAATGTGACTCATATTATGAATTGATTTGATATTTAATATTATAGTTAATTATTTGATAACGAAGAGTTGTTACAGAATAATAAAGTAATTGTGACAACAACCATAATAAACATTTTATTATTCTTAATAGAGGAACTAGTGAGAGTTATTATGTTTTGGTAAGGAGAAGGATTCACTAATCTTGCCTATAAAATGTGTGTAAAACTTCATTGATTCACACACTTCACCGAAGATAAAGGTAAGAGGATCTCTCTCTATTTCTAAACATTGATATAATATGCATTTTTTACTTATAAGAAAACATATGATAGAGTTTGATAGCAATGACAACAATTAAAAAGTATACTTTTGTGTACGGATTTGCTTATTGAATAATTTATTCTTATTTATATAAAAAATTAAGGTTTTAATTTTCTTACACTTTTTCATAAAAAAAGTTATTTTTTTAAAAAATTCATGTGTTTGTTACAACTTTTCAAAAAATTAAAAAGTTAAAATTATAAAAATTGATTAAAGTTGTAAGATTAACTTCTCACAGAAAAACAAACTCATACTAAGTTGTGTATCTTTAATCTTGACCACTCATTAAACAATTATTGATATATTGAATTGCGACAATAAATCTAGTCCAAACTCAAAAGGTCAATCACACAATATGCATCACTTTAATTTGCACTTATCCACCCCAACAAAGAAAAAGGAAAAAAAAAGTTAAGATTTAAATATTTTTTTAATTTAGTATTTTTTTACTTTTAGTTATTTAGTTATTGTAAAATTATTTTTTTGATTTTAGTGTTTTCAAATTATATTTATTTTATTTTTAGTTATTAAAGTATTTTAAATAATATTTTGAACAATAAAAAATATTATTTAAAATGTTACAAGAACGAAAAATAAAAAATATAATTTTTAAGAATTAAAAAATAATGATTAATAAAAAATAAAAAAGTAAATTATAAGAAATAAAAAGATATTTAAGTCATAAGTTAATATATAAATCTTGGGTATTACTATCTGAGGTGGTGCTCGTCAAAGTTAGCAGTGACGCAAAAGGGTTGTTGTACCGTATCGTTTGTTCTACTTTCTTCCAAACAAAAGTGTCGAGTGACGCAAAAGGAATAAAAAATATAATTTTTAAGAATTAAAAAATAATGATTAATAAAAAATAAAAAAAGTAAATTATAAGAAATAAAAAGATATTTAAGTCATAAGTTAATATATAAATCTTGGGTATTACTATGTGAGGTGGTGCTCCTCAAAGTTAGCAGTGACGCAAAAGGGTTGTTGTACCGTATCGTTTGTTCTACTTTCTTTGTCGAGTGACGCAAAAGGGTTACTGTGCGTATCATTGTAATCACTAATCAGATGCATCCGGTGCCAAATCTAGGAAAAGCAACCTTGAAGTCATCGAGATTTTATAGTCTGACATCTGGAATTTAAATGTCTCAACAAGGGCGTTAGATCCAACAACGTTCCACAATGCTAATGGGAGAATTCAAATTTGGGACCTCTCTCTCATTTCTTCTCCTTTCACGCTTTGAAACAAATAAAGGACACCCGAGATCCCCGTAGAAGCTCTTGTTGGAAAATTTAGATTTCAAATGTCAGATTATAAAACATGGGTGACTTCAAAATGTGAGTTTCACAAATCCATGTTTTCGTTCCTAAGAGCGATAATAAAAACTGCTCGCAGATTGGAACGTAAGCATAACACTTTTTGTTCTTGAGTTTATATGCTTGCTAGCCCTGAAATGCAGGTTGCGAGAGAGGATGGAGTGGAGGATCGCTTTCCCTTAAAGTGATAGGAAGATTGGGATCAACAAGTGACCACAATGTTAATATATTTTTCATTCTTGTTTAGTTACAAATTTTTATTTAGAGTAATGATACATGAACCATTATCCGATCCAGGCATTTATTTTCCTTTCCGTTATCAAGGAGTGCTTATTTTACCCCTCTCCCTAATCTGGATAGTGTTTCACATACAGGGTGTGGCAAAGCAGACTAACCTGCCTAATTCTTTCTAAAGAAGGGCAGGATGAGTTGGCCCATCATGAAAAGTGGGTTGCAAAATACAACTCACCCTGTTTAGATGATGAGAAGATAGAAACAATCAACGTTATGGACAAGTTAGACTCCATGAATTTGTCTAATTTCTAGTAGCATGGTACAATAACTATTATCAACAATGGCATTTATCCACAGGTTAGGCTCTATGAGTTTGTCTTATCTTATGTGTTCTTTCGGGCCTCTTAATGCCAGTATAAATCGTGAATTCGTGATGGTACATTATACCGACATATGAAGCCCATTATTGTTTGGTGGCTTATTTGAGAAGCACTTAAATCCTTAGATAATAATATTTCTAAATGGTCATTTATCTAAACTTCTCACTTTATGCAATCATTTGTTCTTATGATCTTATTCTGAGGACAAAAGTTGAAATCCATAATTAATCTATCTGATATAGAACTTGTTCAAAAAAACATTTATCTGATACAGAACATGTATTTTGTCAGGGGTTTTGTCACTTTGAATAACTGATTGCTGCCCATTTGCAAGGAAAAATGCAACAAACGCTGGTAACTACTACCACGTTAAACACTTTACCATGGTGTATTAGATGGTGTGTCGAGCAAAAGCCACAACAGGTACCTTGTATATTCACTGGTTAATTATTGTTCTTACCTTTTTCTAGAAGCAGGGTAGTGCATGCTTCAATCCATAATGTGTTTACATGAGTCCCGGGAAGAAAAGGAATTAACTAAAAGTTCTCTAAGATGTATCCAGAAGAAAGTATTCTAAAATGTCACTACGTTTTCACTTCTTCATAAAAGCCTAAAAACGTTCGTTTTCAGATTTGGGTCTATTTTTTGAAAATATTTTCTTCTAAATTTAAACAAATATATTTTTACTCTTATTTTTTATTTTCTTTAAAAATAAAAACAAAAAACACTCAAATCAAACGTCATCTAAATTTTTCCTTTTATAAAAAAGAATTAACAACACTTAATTACATATTATGTGATGATGAATCAATGACCTAATAATTTCTCCAATAGTGAATAATGAAGAGTATATTTAAAAGAATGTGTTACTCCCTCTCTCCCATAATATTTGTTGTTATAAGTTTTTTTATAGATATCAAGAAAAGCTAATAAATAGATAAAATATAATAATAATTTTATAAAATTAACCTTCTTATATCATTAGTTCATTACAGGTAGCAGATAGCTAGAGATACAAATACACAATTGCAATATTGCCATAGACGTCCTCCAAACATGTAACTGTATTAGCTTAAAAGCTTATTGAAATTATTTGAAGTGTGACAAACTATAATTCTGAAGTTGATAATGAAAGTGAGATGAGAGGTTCTAGGAGAGACTTTGGGAGAGGGTCGAGAGTAAACACGGGAAGGGGTTGCAATGGAGACAGGGTTGAAAATCTGATAGAGGAAATACTCGATGATTTTGATGAGACTAAACATTGGAAAATCTTCCAGAGATATGGGAAAGTTTGAGGAGTGTATATTGCTTGGAAGAGAAATGTCAGGGGGATAGATACGACTTCATTAGGTTTATTGAGGTAAAATATATTCGTGCTTTGGAGTCGCAGCTTGACCAAATACGCATTAGGGAGACAAAGATGTTGGTCAATATTCCAAGGTACCAGAAGCAACATTGGAGTAAGGCAGAAATAACAGGGAGTGAAATGATACAAAAGCACAAGTGTAAAGAAGAAACATCAGGGAGTGGAAGAGCACAAATTCAACTAGGGAAAAGCTTGGAGGACAAAAACAAGGATGAACAAAAAGGAGGCCATGGAAGAAATGTAGACGGAATTCAATGGAATCAACTTGCTAATAGAAGAAATACTCATGTTAATGAAGGTAGATGGAGGAAAGGCAAACAAAGATGACATGTTAAGCGGAGAAATCAGGGGAAGGAGGAGGAAGAATGGACAGGGATAAGTATTGAGGTTCAGGGGGATAAGAAGGCATGGTTGAAGGAGTGTTTGGTGGGATTCTTAAGTGATCTGAAACTGTTTGAGATCTCATTTGAAGCTAAAATATTTTATGACAGAAGGGAGATAAGATTACAGTACATGGGGAGTGACATGGTATTAATCTTCGAATCTTCAAAAGAAACAGTAACAGATTTGTTCATAGGCGAGGAGGAAATTTGGGGATGATGGAACAAAATATATGTTTCATACAATAGTCAGGTGGTCACCAAAATTGGTGATGGCGAACCGGTTGATTTGGGTTAGATGTACTAAGCTACCTTTACATGCATTGGAGGAGGAGATCTTGGTTAAAGTTGTTCTGAGTTTTGGATCCCTGGTGACTGTGGATCAACACACACAAAGTATGGAAAAAATCTAGTACACATGCAATTACCATTTTCATCCTGTTCGAAACTCAAAATTGATGTGAAGGTGCATACTATTAAAGTCAGTGAGGAGATATTCAAGCAAACCATCTCAGTGCAGGTGTTGGGAGTGGAAATACCAGAAGTCTACCATTGATGGGTCTTCAAATGGCAGTGAGATTGGTGTAGACATCCCTTCGGAGTTTGCTGAGTACGAAGACATGACACATATAGGGTTGGAGGAATTGATCAGAGAAGACAAAGACAGAGCAGACCAGCAAGACAATGAGCGTTGTGTAATAGGGTCACAAACTACAATACAAAAACCAGGGGATATTTCAAAATACCCGTTATGAGGATGTGGTAGTGGGACAAAATAGAAGTTTGATGGCAGAGGTCAGGAATAAGGACAACCTAGGGACTGGTAGGGGGCTAAAGGTACGAGGGTGAGTGACTAGTCATCGCATACACACGAAAATGGAAGTGATGTGGGAGACATAGGGAAATCTATGGCAAGGGGTGATACTTTGGGTTGTGAAAAGGAGATTTTTCAAACAGAAGGAGATATTGAGGTAAATGGGGAAGGGATCAAGGAAAATGGGGAGTCAAACTTTGGTGTTGTGGAGGATATTGAATTAACGAATGGAAACAAACGGGGAAAATAATTTGGCTGGATGCTTTCAACCAGGCCCAAATAAATACAATTGATTGTGCTAATAAAGGTGGGATGGAGTCTGAAAGGAAATATGGGTTGTCTAAAGCCCAATCTTGTATTGAGGGGGAGGGCCACTCTCGTCAGAACCCAATCAAGGAAAGTGCAATTATTTTGAATGAAGTACGGGGTGTTAGTAGTAATACACTTAAGGATTAGGAGCTAGGGGATGCAGTGTCTTGTGGGCCTTCTTATGTAGCTAATACATCATTGTCTACTCTTAATGGGTTAAAGACGGATGAAAATAAAAGCAGGAGGAGGAAGCTTAGATTCAAAATACATTCCCTAAACAATAACATTGCAAATGGAGGGATAAGGAATGGTAAGATACTTGAGTACTAAAAGTGAGGAGGAAGGTGTGACTATCGTATGGGGAGACTGCTCAAAATCCTTGTGTAAGCTATGGTGGGAGAGGAGAAGCTATGTGCAAAAGAATCATGGACATGGAAAATAGAGACAAACATGCAACTTCATCTTCTAGTAGAAGTCAAAATGAAGGGGATATAGCTAGTTTACTATGAAGTTATTATCATTCAACGTGAAAGAGTTGGGGGCAGGGTGAGGAGTAAGGTTGTTAGAAGTTTGGTAGGTAAGGAAGAGTTACAAATGATGTGTCTTCAAGAAACAAAAAATGATGTGATTGAGAAGAAATTTTGTCAAGGGTTGTGGGAGGAAAATGATGTATAGTGGGTCATGAGTCCAACAGTGAATTCAACCGGTGGTTTATTATGTATATAGGGTGCAAATTTTTTTGAATGACCTCATTATTTCATTGGGGAAGGTTTCATTTCTTTACAAGGAAGATGGAAATAGAAGGGGATCGATGTAGTGATGGTTAATGTTTATGCTTCATGTGAAAGAGTAGCAAGAAGAAGATTGTGGGAAGATTTGAAGCTATGGAAAGAAAATTCAGAGATTAAGGAGTGGTGTGTATTGGGAGATTACAATTGTGTAAGAAGGGCGTCAGAGAGACAAGGTGTGCATAGTAGGGATAACAAGGGAGGAGAAATGAGGGAGTTTTTAATTTTATTCATGAAATGGAGTTGGAAGAGGTACCGTGTGCGGGGAAAAGCTTTGCATGGTATCGACCAAATGGTAAAGCAAGGAATAGACTTGATAGAGTTTTGGTCTTAAGGGAGTGGCACAATATGTTGGAAGTTAGCACTCAATATATTCTTAATAGGAACATCTTCGACCATTGTCCTATCTTGTTGAAGAACTTGGTGGTGGATTGGGGGCCTAAACCTTTTAGGATTGTGGATTGGTGGTTGGAAGAGAAAGAATGTGTGGCACTTGTGGAAAGAGAATGGGGTAGCATGGAAGCATATGGGTGGGGAGCGTTTGTTCTAAAGGAAAAAATTAAAAGAAATGAAGAAAAAAAAAATTAAAGAGATGGAGTCTTGAGAATGTGGGGGATCTTCAAAATCAATGTCAAAGACTTGAAAAGGAGATGAATGACTTGGATAGAAAGGAAGAAGCACAAGCACTCAATGAGGAGGAAATAAATGCTAGAAGAGAAAGCAAAGAATTATTTTGGAAGATGGCTTTGCAATATGATTTATTGATGTGGCAAAAATCTAGAGCAAAGTAGATAAAAGAGGGAGATTGTAACTCCAAATATTTCCACCTTGTGGTGAATTGCAGAAAGAGAAAATATCTCATTAGAGGGTTGCATATTGATGGTGTTTGGGTGGAGGAAACCTAGGGTGATGAAAGAATCTTTTTCTATCTAGATTCATTGAAGGAGATTGGGAAAGACCTTTGTTGGATGGAGTTCATTTTAACACGATCTCTCATGGGGATAATAATATGCTTGTTGGATATTTTGATGAAGCGGAAATCAAGGAAGCAATTTGGGATTGTGGAAGTTCAAAGAGTTTGTGGCAGGATAGGTATAACTTCAAATTCATAAAGAAATTTTGGAGTACACTAAAGGGTGATATTATGAGGTTTATGGAGGAGTCTCATACGCATGGTGTATTCCCAAGGGGTAGTAATGTCTTTTTTATTAGCCTTATACGAAAGTCTCAAAGTTCGCCAAGGATTAGAGGATTTTCACCCTATCTCCATGGTAGGCTGCATGTACAAATCATAGCAAAAGCAATAAGAAATAGGCTCTAAAAGGTTCTTAATGGTGCGATTGACAACCGTCAAAGTGCTTTTTTGGGAGGAAGGTCCCTTGTACATAGTGTCTTAGTGGCTAATGAAGTGGTGGATGAGGCAAAAAGGTTGAAGAAGGAATGGATGGTTTTCAAAGTATATTTCGAGAAGGCAAATGATTTCGTATGTTGGAAATTTCTTCTTTACATGCTCCGTAGATTGGATTTTTTTTATAAATGGATAAAATGAATAAATGCTTGTTTGACTTCTAGCTCATGTTTGGTGCTTGTGAATGGTAGTCCATTTAGTGAATTTTATCCTAAGAGAGGACTTAAACAAGGTGATCCATAAAACCTTTTCTCTTCACAATTGTGGGAGAGGGTCTAAGTGGTTTGATGAGGGAGGCAACTTCTAAGAGCCTTTTCAAGGGATTTTGCATGGGGAAGGATAATATTGAAGTCAATCTTTTACAATATGTGAATGACACCATATTTGTTGGTGAAATATCTTGGAGGAATGTAATGACTATCAAGTACATATTGAGAAATTTTAAACTTGTCTTTGGGCTAAAAGTCAATTTTTTGAAAAGTAGATTTGGAGGTATAAGGGTGGAAAATGGGAGGGTAGGGGTTGTTGTGGAGTTCTTCAATTGTAGAATTCTCTCATTTCCTTACACATACTTGGACCTTCCAATTGGAGCTAATCCTAGAAAAGAGCTGACATGGGAGCCTATCATAAAAAAAGGTGAAAAAAAGATTGGCGTCTTAGAAACACAAATACCTATCTTTTTTAGGGAAACTTTGTTTGATAAACTTGGTATTGTCATCCTTACCACTATTCTTTATGTCTTTTTTTTTTAATTCAAAAAATAGTGGCTAGGAAGATCATTAGTTTACAAATAAATTTCTTGTGAGGTGGTGATTTGGAGAGAAAGAGGATAGCTTGGGTGAGTTGGGAAAAGTTATGTAGACCTAAGGATCAAGGAGGCATAGGCATCAAAGATATTGTGTCTTTCAAGGAAGCACTTCTACTAAAATGGAAATGGAATTTCTTTCATCAAAGGGATTCCTTATGGGAAAAATTATTTTTTTCAAAATATGGTGATGGTAGAAATCTTGGGTGGAAAACACTAGTATTAAGTCATCATTATGGTGGAGGGATTTGAATTTGGTTTGCGGAAACATGGTACACAATTTGTGGTACGATGATTGGACTAATTGGAAGATTAGGGATGGAAGTCACACAAATTTTTGGTTAGATAGATGGTTGGGTGGGGAAAGTTTGGCTCACAAGTACCCCGAGGCTATTTGTGAATTCTCAACAACAACAAGAGGTTATATCAAATATGGGTCAAGTAGTGAATGGCAGGTGGAGATGGAATTTGATTTGGAGAAGATCCTGATTTAAGTGGAAGAACCCAATGTTACAAAGTTTTACTCAAGAGGTGGAAAGGATTCACTATGGAGGGAGTGGTAGGGATCACTGGGTTTGGTTGGACTCAAAAGGCATATTTATTGTTGCATCTGCATATTTGTCTCTCTTTGATATAAAGTTTGGTTGCTAACATGATGACAGAGTTAACAAGGTGCGGAGGCTCAAGATTCCAACTAAGGTCCAGTTTTTTGTCTGGAGAATTATCCTAGATAGGTTGTATACAAAATCCAATTTAAGGAGAAGAGGTGTGTAGTTACAAGATGGTAATTATTCCTGCCCGTGGTGTCATGAAGAAACTCTATCATGTATGATTTTCTTGTGTAGGGTGATGACAAAAGTGTTGAATGAATGTTATAAATGGGCAGCTTTATTGACATTATTACTTGAGGAGCCACTCATACACTTTCAAAACCACTACCAAGGAAGCGTCTTCAAGTCTAACGAGGGACTTGGTATGTTGTATGGTGTGCTACGACCTTGTCAATTTGGAATGCTAGAAATGGTTTGATTTTTAGAAACAAGCCATTGATGGTTGACTCGGTAATGCATGACATTCTTTTTAGCATAGCGGACTAGGCTTTCATTATTCCTTCATGCAATGGCAAAGTCAACCAGCTGCATGTCTCTGTTAATCGATTCAGTGTGCAGGTTTATACGGGTTTTGGATCACGTGTTGGTGGAATAGATGGGAGAACATCAATTCTGTGATATTGGAGTTGGTGGACACAGATTTGTGGAAATGCTATTAAATGCTTGGCCTAGAAGGATCTGTTATAAGTTTTGATTGGTGGAGTACAAGAATGATGTTACACGAATTGAGATTCTTTTATATTCATTGGTTATTTCTTATTTGCACACTGGTTGTTGTGTTAATAGGTTATATCCAGTGGGAATATTATATATTATATTTGTTTTATATGTATGAGTTATTGGTACCCCTTGTACATTCCATCAATATATCAATTTTATTTGTTGATAAACAATTATTAGTTCATTAAAATTTTTATTGTCTATCATTAAGGGAGCGTTGGGTAGAGGAAAAGTTTATTCATTCCTGAAAATCATAATTCCTAGGGGGAATTACAAGTCCTAGAAATCATGATTTATGGGAATACTTAAAATATGTTTGATTAAAACTAATATGTTTCTTGAAATTAAAGATTTCAATGTTTAGTTATATTACAATTTTCATGAGTAAATAGGATTTATTTTTACAAAATTATCATTTATTTAAATTACTTTGTTAAATATAATTTTTCACTCAAATCATATAGTACAATTTCAAAAATTGAAGGCACAAATAGCAGGTCATGACAAGATGCAATCACCTAATATATATACAATATACATATACCACTTCACCAAAAAAATTAATGTGAACAAAAGGGAAAGGGAAAGAAACAAAAAAATAATTTATACAAAAGATTGACTAGATAAACAAAATCAGGTTGACACAAAAGTTAGAGGTTTGCACTAACACGATGCAAATTGAAATTTTTGGATAAAAATGAACCTAGTTGGTGCTTATTGGTTTAAGAGAAATAGTAAATAAATAGATTGGAAATAAAATAAAGAATTTATTTGATTTGAAAACAAATAAAAGAAGAAAATAGATTATTATTAAAAATTCCATTTTACCCTTACAAGACAATTTTTCGGGGCCCATAATCACATTTTGGGAACCATTTTGTTGAAAACATAATCGATTATATAGTTAATTGATAATTGATTATATATGTAGGCATAATTGATTATGGGTGACCATGATCAATTATTGTCCAATTTGTTAAAATTTAAAAAACAAAGAACTTTTAGAAAAGATGGATTTTAAAAAAGTGATTTTTTAAGAAACAAATAGGATTTTATTTAAAAAAAAACAAAAAAAAAACTACTATTTTTTTAAGCATACACGATTTAAACAAACACATAAGAAAAGCATAAAACTACATTTTATTAAAAAATATTTTTTAATAAATAAAGGTAAACAAACAAACCCTATGTCACACACATAATGAGAGTTTGTTTAAACTTTAAAATAAGCAATTTTTATATAAGCTCTTTTTAAGAAAGCGATAGGATTTGCTTCTTAAAAAAAAAAGCAGAGAATTGACCTAAGTATGTCTAAAATAGCCTAGCCTTAATTGAGGTCGGCCAAAAATAACCATAGCCTAAGTATGTCTAAAACAGCCTTAGCTGAGGTCTCAAAAAATAATCATAAACGAGATTGACCAAAAATAGTCATGACCGAGAAAATATCCTTAATTGAGGCTAGTCAAGAATAACTCTATTTGAGGTTGGTTGAAAATAATCCTAACCGAGGTTGGCCAAAATTAACCCTAATCGAGGATGGCAAAAAATGGCACCTACTATGGTCGGCCGAAAATAACCCTAGCCAAGGTCAACCGAAAATAATCCTAGTCAAGGTTGGCCAAAAATTAACCCTAGCCAAGGTCGGTCCAAAATAGCTTTGGTTGATGTCAATAAAAAATAATCATAGCTAAGGTTGACCAAAAACAACTTCAGCCAAGGTTGGTCGAAAATAGCTCAGGCCTAGATCGACCAAAAATACCCCTAACGAAGGTCGACCAAAAATAGCCTTGGTTAAGGTCAACCACAAATAATCCTAACGAAGTTTGCCAAAATTATACATAATTGAGATCAGCAAAAAATGGCCTTGACAAAGAAAATAACCTTAGTTAAGGTGGATAACAAATAACTCTAGTCAACATTGGCCAAAAACAACGTCAATCAAATTAAAAATATATATTTTGTAGAGTTGAAAAATCATTTATAAAATAGCTTGACTCATGGATAGTTAAGTGGGGTTGTATGGGTTAGGACCTGGTAGGGCCTCTCATTAGGGGGCCTAAAACCCCCTAGGCTCATAATGTAAGGCCAAGTGGGTTATGTTGAGTCCAAAACCCTTGGTGTGTTAATTATAACAAACCTTTCAAACACAAATCATAAGCCTTCTAAGTTTTTTTTCCTAATGATGAGTTTACTTAAGTGTATTAAAAAAAGACAAGTTCTAAAGAATAACAATTGAAGTAAACTCAAGGCTATCATGAGTCCCTAAAAAAGGATTATTAGCTTGAAAAGTCTAAAGAAGACTCAAAGTATCATTGGTTGTGTACTACAATAAAGAAGTCAACATACTCACTAGATGAAGAGAAAAACTTCAAGCCAAGAGAGGTAATAAGCAACTAAAGGACAAGAAAAATTTTCTAGACATGAAGATTTGTGGAATGAACATGACATGAAGAACAACCTTGCTGCAACACACTCATAATGAAATTTCATCAATAGAATGAGTTCATTATGGACATTGTATTTGAAGTTCCAAAAATTCAATTGAGTTGTTCTTGGTGGCTATGGAATGCTTGAAGAATGTTTTTCAAATTTCATGAACAAGTCATGGTTTGATACAACCTAAATCATGGACAAAATTGAGCTTGAAGTTGCAAACGTTAGTATGCCTAAACAGCTTTATATGTGTACAATAATTTGAAGATTTCTTGAGCTACAAAAGTGCATTTCAAATTATCTTAGTGGTTGTGGAAACCTAAGAGAAATATCTACATCTTTCATGAAGAAGTTGTGTTCTAATAAGGCTAGAATCTTGGAAGAAACTAATCATGAAAATAATGATGTCATTTTGTCCTCACAATATAACACAATTGTAATGCTTTGAAGATTGCTTATGCTATTGTGATCCAAATGAAATGAGACCAGTGCCTGAATGTCAAGGATAGAATTATCTACAACTTTCATGCAGACATAAAAAGCTAGTTTGGCCATTCAAAGGGTCAAAGAAATAAAGAAACAGTAGCAATCATAATATGCTACAACAAGCTCACACCAAAATGTTTGAAATACAAGTCTGTCATGCCATCTCATTAAAGTATTCTTATAAGGAGAGACGGGAACGAAATTTTGAGAGAAAAAAAAGGAGAATGAGGTTTGAAATTTGAAGTCTAATTTCTTAAATGATCAAAGTTCCAAAATGCACACACAAGGTCTCTATTTATAGCCTAAGTGTCACACAAATTTGGAGAAAAATTTGAATTTCTATTCAAATTTCACTTGAATTTGTAGAGCCAAATTTTCACTAATTATGATTAGTGAATTTCAGCTATGATTCAACCCACTAATCCAAGATCAAATCCAAGATTCTCCACTAAGTGTGCTTAGGTGTCATGAGGCATGCAAATCATGAAGAACATGCACAAAGTGTAACTATATGATGTGACAATGGGGTGTATCAAGCAAATGCTCACCTCCCCCTTAGGCTGGTGTCATACCTTAATTTCATTCGGGGACTATCATTTGTTGATCTTTTGATTTTTGTTAGTTGACTTACGATTTTGAACGCTAGTTACAGTGCGAAACAAATGATCATTTAATGTTTTAATCAAGAATGCCAAAGATACGGAAAGAGAGGGGCAAAAGGGTCATTTCAGGGGGTTTTCTGAACCCTGGCTCACCCAGGCTAGCCTCTGGCTTGCCTGGGCCCCCAAATAGCTTATGGGTGAAGTAACTAGCTCGCCTGGGCGTGCAAGGTTACTTTAGGTTGTAGCAACAACTCGCCTGGGTGAGTTGCCATGACCCCTAATGCCATCTTTTGCTATAAATAGGCGTGAGGGAGGCTGAGTAAAGGTTCCAAGGTCCAACATTGAGAGAAATTGAGAGAAATCAGAGAGAAGAAGAAGAAAGAAGATAAAAATGAGGCCAAGGCGCTATCGAATTACGACCGTAATCGACTTCTACATCGTTCTTTGTTCGTTCTTCGTTCGTCATCCGGTTAGTTTTTGTTTTAAGGATTTGAATGCGATCTATGCACCCTTAGGGGTCCTTTTTTGTTTTGTGCATCTTCATCTCCTTCTTCTATCATCAATAATTCCATTTTATTCTTGTAAAGTAAGTTTTAACTGATCATTAGTACTCCAAGTTATCTTTAAAAAAGGTTGAAGGTTAATAAGCAAAACCAAAATAAAACCAACTCATAAACTTCTTCATTTCATTAAATATCGCTTGAGATCATTTCAAGGTCCAATGCCTTAACGATTCTCTCCGCTCTTCATTAAAATCACTTGAGATTGTTTGAAGGTCCAACGCCTTATCGATTCTCTCCGCTTTTCATCAAAACATCACTTGAGGTCGTTTCTGTGGAAGCAATGTCTTCCAAGGTTATTTTGTTGATGCCAATGATGCCAAAGAATCAAGAGTCAAGCAAATTCCAAAGATTCAAGAATGAAGTTTTCAAGAATCAAGTTTCAAGAATAATCAAGATCAAGATTCAACACTCAAGATTCAAGAATCAAGAGAAGAATCAATCAAGATAAGTATTAAAAAAGCTTTTCAAAACATTGAGTAGCACAAGAAGTTTTTCACAAAATCATTACCAAAGAGTTTTACTCTCTGGTAATCGATTACCAGAATGCAGTAATTGATTACCAGTGTTTTTAAAACATTAAGATTTTCAAAATTCAAAATGAAGAGTCACATCTGTTGATGTGTAATCGATTACACCTTAATGGTAATCGATTACCAGTGACTGTTTTCGAAAAATTCATTTCCAAAAGTCACAATTCTTCAAGTGACTTGTTTCTGAAGATTCTTTCAAAAGTCATAACTTTTTAAGTAATTAGTTTTAAAGGAATTTCCAAGAGTTACAAGTTTTGACTTGAGTCATCAAGAAACTATAAATATGTGACCTTGGCATGAAACATTATCTCATTCATATCCATCATCTCTTTCAATCATTCTATCTTTCAATCTATCTTTCAACATCTTCTTTCATATCTTTCAAAACTTTGTTATTTCATCTTCTCTTTATCTTTCTAAAAGTTTTTGTTCAAAACTTTCTCTTACAAGAAAAGTTCTTTGTTCAAAAACTTGTGCTATTCATCTTTTTCATTCCCTTATCCCTTTGCCAAAAAGAATTCGCCAAGGACTAACCGCCTGAATTCTTTTTGTGTCTCTCATCTCCCTTTTCCAAAAGAACGAAGGGCTAACCGCCTGAATTCTTTTGTGTCTCCCTTCTCCCTTGTCAAAGAATTCAAAACGACACAGTCTGAGAATTCTTTTGATTCTTCCCTTTCCCATAAACAAAAGATTTCAAAGGACTAACCGCCTGAGAATTCTTTTGTTTCCCCCTTCACAAAGTTTTGAAGGACTAACCGCCTGAGAACTTTGTCTTAACACATTGGAGGGTACATCCTTTGTGGTACAAGTAGAGGATACATCTGCTTGGGTTGTTGACTGAGAACAAGAGAGGGTACATCTCTTGTGGATCAGTTCTAGTGGAGGGTACATCCACTAGGTTGTTCAAAGAGAATAAGGGAGGGTACATCCCTTGTGGATCTTTGCTTGTAAAGGAATTTTATAAGGTTGAAAAGAAATCTCAAGGACCGCAGGTCGCTTGGGGACTGGATGTAGGCATGGGTTGTTACCGAAACAGTATAAAACTCTTGTGTGTTTGTCTCCTTCTTCCCTACTCTTTTAATTTCCGCTGTGTACTTTAATTCCCGCTTTTACTTTTGGTTAAGTTTCTTTTCTATTCTTTATTTTCTTAACAACATAGTAAAAGCCTAAGAAGGGTAATTTTTAATTAGTAAAGGTCTAGTAATAATTAATTCAACCCCCCCTTCTTAATTATTCTGAGGCCACTTGATCCAATGGTTTCAAGGTCCAATGCCTTAACGATTCTCTCCGTTTTTCAAAGTTGAAAACATTGTTTCAAGGTCCAACACCTTAAACGACTTTTGTTTACAATTAAAATCGATCTTTCATAAAACATAAAATCAATGTAACACATAAACTTTCAGACTTAAAGAACTATATAGGTCTGAATTTCTCATTGCACCTGAGGATACGTAGAAGCAAGGGAAACACCCTTGTCGACCCAAAAAAAATAAAAATATAAAAAGGGAAAATACAAAATTTTGAAGTCATGTTTTGCACACTCGATTAAAGGCTGTCGTTCCTTGTGACGGGTGCGTGGGGTGCTAATACCTTCCCTATGCGTAAACAACTCTCGAACCCTTATTTTCAAAATCCACAAACCTTCTTATTTTTGGTTTTTTCAACATTTTCCTTGAATAAATATTGGTGGCGACTCCATGTGTTTTCTTCATGAGAAGACGCACCATTTTTACCTTTTGCCTCGCCCTCCCGCCGAAGGGTAGGTTGCGACAGTTGGCAACTCCACTAGGGACTTGTTAGAGAGTTAGGCCATTCAGTCAGTGTGCAATGTTTTTATCATGACTTCTTCTTTATTTATGTTTCCTTTTCCCTTTTGTCTTTTGTTTTGTCCATATTTGTATATAACCTTTGCTATGATGTTGTGTTTGGTGTGTGTCTGTCTATCTATTAAATTCATAGTTAGAAATATTTTTCTATACACACATGGCACCTACACGCACACATGTTGAGATATTAGGCCCTATACCCGGGTCTATGTGAGCCATAAGGAGTGGAGGTCGATCTGTGGTCATGCTGGGTCTCCGACTCGCTTGATAACAATGAAGCCTCATCTAGAGTTTTCCTCTTTTGGTGATGCATTGTCACTGATAGTCCCTATCGCCATAATGTATTATCTAAGAGGATGATATCTCTAGAGACTGGTAAGGTTACATGAAAGTACCCTTGGGAGTTATCACTAGAAGTGAACTTTTGGATCTTTGCCATTAGGTTCTTGAATTAGGGGGCACATAGCAAACTCACTCTGGCTTGTTCCTTGATCGCATCATGCATCTCTTCATGGCATCATAATGGACATATCATTCCTGCATTTTCATTTATCATATTCATGCATTACATTTGCATAAGTCATTGCATTATCATGCATCTTCATTTAGCATGTTTTTGTTTTGCCAACTGCATACATTCTATTTTCATTGTTCGCATGTTATGTTCAATCATGCATGATCCTTGCATTTTTCTCTAAAAAAAAAAAAGAAAGAAAAGAATGTTTGATTGTCTGTGTTTCAAATAAAAAAGTACAAACATTCATGTGACCTCATTTTATCATTCTTAAAAGTTTTCTTTTTGAGAGAAAAGTGAGTTATCAAGAACTAGAGTCATTTAACTTAATCTGTCAATTGAAAACCCTTTAAATGTTTCTCGTCCTTGAAAAAAATTCATTTTCAAGAATTTGCACAGTTTCTTTCATTTTTCCTTGCTACAAGGTCATGACAAAAGACAACAATAGATATCTCAGAGCCTTACACTGGGGCAATGAGAGGCACCGTGCATAAGCCTCAAGCAAACCTAGAGGTAGATCCAAAGTTCTTACCCAGTAGGTCGGGAACCCGAAAGGGCGGCCTAAGCAAAAGTTAGGGTTAATAAACAAATAAAAAAAAGAAAAAAGAATTAGGAGCATGTTTACCAGAGGTTTTGTCCCAAAATCCAAACTACAAAAGTATCTAGTTAAGATTTGAAATGACACATGGCCGTGTTTTAACATCCCAAACACTAATTTATCCCTTGCTACCCCCTTTGAGCCAAAGCATATTTGTTTTCTAAAAACAAAAAAAAAAAATAGCAAAAGCAAAATAGAAACCCTAAGAGGGAACCGCCGCTAAACCGGCGGGAAGAGCAATGCAAGGAATACATGCATAAAGTTGGGCAACAATGAAAGGAAAAAGAAAACAAAATCTGCCAAAGGCGAGTGAAGAAAAAAAAAAGAGACAAAGGATCTCCAGATTTTACAAGGAAGGCTCAAAAGGTGCAATAAGGATTAATGTATAAGACAAAAGGAGTAAAGCTCAACTCAAAAGTTGAAATGAATAAAATACAAGCAAGACTCTCAAGGTTCTTACTCAATATAACCCTCAAACACTCTTTGAGCCTCTTTGATCTTTTCTTTCATAGCCCTCTTACCCCTGACCACATTACAAGCCCAATAAAGCCTATGTGGATCAAGGAATGACTGATTTTGCTTTTAAGTTGGGATTCTGGAATGGAACCCATACACGCTTGTGATTGTTGAAATATATATATATATATATATATAAGAAAAAAAAAGAGAAATCCTCGAGGTTTCGCACTTGCACATTTGAGAATAAAACTCATTCGACCAGGAGCTCGTGGAAAATGCCCAAAGACAATTGTGATAATAGGGTACATTTGATGTTAGTCGCTCATGCAAACTCCTTATGATTCCTTTTGAATCCAAGGGTGGCCTTTGTTGTATAAATTCTTTCGGGATCAGCCCATGTCATCAAGTTTCAGCGGGATTGATAGATCCTTGGCATCACTCTATGACCTTAAATCAGGAAAGTTTCACTTGGTCACATACCAAAGTGTGACAATTCATTGCCATCCTTCAATGGGGCGTACGATCGATCCCAAAGCCTTATGTTTTCTTGCTATGCAGAATAATCGAAGTTTCTAAAAAAGAAAAGGGGAAAACCCTATGATCAATACCCAAAATCTTCAAGTGACTAAATCAAACAAAACATACACTTTGAGGGAGTCCCCAAAGAGATTTGCAAAAGGATAGGATGAAGTCTCATGAGTTATCACGTCTTTCATAAAGAGACAGTCAATCTGTGTTTTCCACAAAAAGAAAAAAAATCAAATCAAAATCAAAATCACAAAAATAGGAAAGAATGTCTTGAGCATTACACAATTTTTCATGATTCAAAACCTTTTGCAGGTTGCATGCATCTGCATCCCAAAATCATGTTCATATTAGGCTATGAGTGCATAGATTTCTCTTTATATACCACTTTCCCAAATCTAATCTTTTGAGTTTAGGATGAGAGGCCCTCTCAAAGAGTCAACCTTTTGTTTTCTCATATGGTTAAGCCCTTTGGACTAGTACCTATTGGCTTCTTTCATAGGACTCAAAGTCCTTGCTTTTATGCTTTCATAGGACTCAAAGTCCTCGCATTTATGCTTTCACAGGACTCAAAGTCCTTGCTATCAAAGTTTTTTTTATCTTCAATGTCTTCTTCCCTTTACATTTCAAAGACTATAAAAGTCTTTTGTCTTGCAGAGACTTCAATGTCTTTTGCCCTTTACATTTCAAAGACTATCAAAGTCTTTTGTCTTGCAAAGACTTCAATGTCTTTTGCCTTTACATTTCAAAGACTATCAAAGACTTTTATCTTGCAGAGACTTCAATGTCTTCTGTCCTTTATATTTCAAAGACTATCAAAGTTTTTTGTCTTGCAGACAGTTCAATGTCTTCTGCCCTTTACATTTCAAAGATTATCAAAGTCTTTTGTCTTGCAGAGAGTTCAATGTCTTCTGCCCTTACATTTCAAAGACTATCAAAGTCTTTTGTCTTGCAGAGACTTCAATGTCTTCTGCCTTTACATTTCAAAGACTACTAAATTCTTTTGTCTTGCAGAGACTTCAATGTCTTTTGCTTTTACAATTCAAAGACTATCAAAGTCCTTTGTCTCGCAGAGACTTCAATGTCTTCTCCCCTTTTCATTTCAAAGACTATCATCAATGTCTTTTGTCAAGACTTCAATGTCTTCTTTACATTTCAAAGACTTTAATGTCTGCAGTCATTTACGCTTTTGAAAGATGACAATGTGTTCACTTACATTTCAAAAGACTTCAATGTCTTCAGTCATTTATGCTTTCAAAAGACAACAATTTCTTTATTTAGATTTCAAAAGACTTCAATGTCTTAAGTCATTTACGCTTTCAAAAGACGACAATGTCTTCATTTACATTTCAAAAGACTTCAAGGTCTTCAGTCATTTACGCTATCAAAAGACCACAATGTCTTCATTTACATTTCAAAGACTTCAATGTCTTCAGTCATTTACGCTTTCAAAAAATGACCATATCTTCATTCACATTTCAAAAGACTTCAATGTCTTCAGTCATTTACGCTTTCAAAAAGTTACAACGTCTTCATTTATATTTCAAAGACTTGAAAGTATTTTGTCTTTTATAGGACTCAATGTCCTTGTTTGTACTTCATAGGATTCGACGTCCTCTATTTCTATGCTTTTTTTTAAAAAAAAAAATGAGGAAGAAAAAAGAAGAAAATAAAAGAAGAACATCAGATGTCTTCTGCTCTACAGAACTTCAATGTCCTCATGTTTTCTCGGTTTCACTTCCTTGGTTTTCGCCAGTTGTCCGGTCGAATAGCAAGATTGCTCGAACGAAATTAGTGTCCTTTCTTTACTTCCCTTTTATTTCCATTAAAAGATAAGTAAAGAGGGGCAAATGTCATACCCTAATTTCGTTCGGGGACTATCGTTTGTTGATCTTTTGATCTTTGTTAGTCGACTTACGGTTTTGAACGTCAGTTACAGTGCGAAACAAATGATCATTCAATGTTTTGATCAAGAATATGAAAGATACCGAAAGGAAGGGGCAAAAAGGTCATTTTAGGGGGTTTTCTGAACCCTAGCTCGCCCAGGCTAGCCTCTGGCTTGCCTGGCCCCCCAAATAGCTTAGTGGTGAAGTAACCAGCTCGCCCGGGCAAGCAAGGTTACTTCAGGTTGAAGCAACAGTTCGCCTGGGCGAGCAAGGTTACATCATTTCCATGAAAAATTTGTCCCTTCGTGTCATGTATGTTATTTTATTAATAATGATAGACAGAAGTTAACAACCGAATATATTTATCGCACTTTTTACACTTTTAGGGACTAAATTTTGTATTTTCATCCTTCAGAAATGCATTTGTTAGCGAATTATACATTGAGGAACAAAAGCGACTATTTACCCTTTTTCTTTAATATTACTTTCGTAAAAGAAGTCTATGTTTCGTGTGGGGTTTGTAGAGAAAGTCTCCAAGAGGAGGGGAAGAAATTTCTTCGAAGGTGGTCTCTCAGTGATACTGTTGTTACTACCTACCGTAGATTCTAGGAGTGTGTGAGAGAGTATTGGACTTTGATGCATATGGAAAGAGCAATAGGGAGGGTTTGTTTATCTTTTTTTTTTTTTGGTTTTCTGAGATTGAAGTTTTTGTGTGCAGCTTTTCAGTTGATTCAAGTTATAGGAACAGACCTGTTCAAAGGGGCTGCCCTTGGAATTACGCTTCAAGAAGGGCCAAAGCAGGTAGCAGGGCTGGTCTCCAAGGCTTTGAAGTTCAGATCCACCCACAGAAACCTCGGATTCGCTATGCAGCGTGCGATTCCAGTGGTGCAAGAAATGAAACGCCTGAACCAGGGATTGGAGCTCCCAGAGGTAGAAACTGCTGGTTGGCTGGAAGATCTGCAAGAGGTCGAAAACATTTTCAACGCACACTCCAATGTCCCCTGGTGACAGTGTTGTTGCTTGTGTTGGAGGCGCTGACCTGGGATGTTTACCAATTAGGATGAGTTGGTCTTGGTAAAAGCTGATCATAAGATCCTTAGGCGGGAAGGGTAGTTAGAGGTTTGTTAGTTAGTTAGGGTTAACAGCAACTAACCACTTGCGGTTAGATATGGTTTCACGAGCATATAAATAAGCTGTAAAACTATAAATGAGATATAGAAAAATATCCATAAGCTTATTCTTTCTTCTCTAGAGTTCTTCTCTTCTTCCCTGAACTCGCGTTCTCCCTCTCTGTGAGTTTCTCAAGCTTCCTTAGGGTCTCGTATATCGCGGGAGGTTCCCTAGCCCTCGAAAGCTAGGTATCATTGGCGCTTTCATTGAGCACGCGATCACAAGTATGGCTGAAGGTACTAGATCAAAAGCTCTATCATCGGAAAAATTGGAGGAATTATTTGCAAAATTTGCAGCGACAGTTGAAGCGAAGATGGAGACCTTATCAGAACGATTAGCACATCTAGAAGCAAACCGATATAATCCACAGCAAGCACAACCTGAGGCGACTTCGTTCCCAGCATCAGGATCACACACAGCACCGCATCGGATGAAGCTCGATGTGCCGAGATTCGATGGCTCCGGCGCCACAGGCTGGATCTTCAAGATAACGCAATTCTTCGAGTATCACACAACACCAGATCATGAAAGACTCACGATCGCATCATCTATATGGAAGGCCAAGCATTAGCATGGTTTCAATGGATGCACCGAAATGGTCAGTTATCATCTTGGATGGCATTTCTTCATGCTCTTCATTCACGATTCGCATCAACCACATATGAAGATCCAACAGGATTACTATGCAAATTGCAGCAGCAAACCACGGTAAATAACTACCTCTCTGAATTTGAAGCTTTAGCAAATCGAATCATTGGATTACCTCCTTCAATGGCCTTGAGTTGCTTCAGTTTGGGCCTTAATCCGGCGATCCGCCGAGAGGTCCAAGTATTGCAACCAATTTCGATGAGTCAAGTAGTGGCATACACCAGGTTACACGAAGAAAAACAAAATGACGCACGAAAGACATTTAGACCCTCGTCAGTGACAGGAGCTTCCTCAAGCTCCCAGCAACCACTATTACCCACGTCGTCCACCAATCCTCCACTATTACCAACACCGGCACGAACAACTTCTTCCAACGTTCCTTTCAAACGACTCACTCCGGAGGAACTAGCCATACGACGAGAGAAGGGACTGTGTTTCCAATGCGACGAAAAGTACTCCAGAGGACATAAGTGTTCCTCTTCCCTTTTCCTAATCATTGTTGAAGATAATGACACGGCGTCGGAGTCCCATGAGCAACAGCTGACCCTACCAGAACTCGTTCCAGACCCACCACCAGCACAGCTAAGCTTTAATGCGTTGTCAGGACAAGTGGTACCTGAAACACTGCGCATGCAGGGATACATTCGCGGGGAACCTGTGAGTATATTGATAGATGGAGGTAGCATGCACAATTTCGTGCATCACAGGGTAGTTATGATGTTGGGGCTAACCACGACTACGACTTCTCCATTAAGGGTCACTGTTGGCAATGGCGATGAGCTCCAATGCCAACAAACTTGTTCCAACGTCGAGGTAACTATTCAACAGCACCCCTTTGTTATAGACTTCAATGTTTTACCTATCTGTGGTGCTGATTTGTTCTTGGGAGTGCAATGGTTGAAAACGTTGGGGCCGGTATTGACGGATTACACCACGCTAACAATGAAATTTATGGCCGCCGGCCACCTTGTGGAGTTACACGGTGAGCATGAACAAGCCTTGGAATCCATATCCTCTTCATAGTTACGTCGCATTTTACACACTGATGGGACCAGCATGATGTTTCACATTCGATTAGAGCCACACTCACTCTCGCAGCAGGAGATTATCCCAATACCTTAGGAGATCGAGGAGTTGATTGACCGATATTCGCAGTTGTTCCAACCATTAGTGGATCTTCCACCCTCGAGGGCCACTGATCACGCCATTAACATCCTACCCGAAGCAACACCCATAAACGTGAGACCGTATAGATACCCCCACTATCAGAAGAAGGAAATCGAAGATCAAATAAGTTCTATGCTGGACAAGGGATTCATACGAACCAATGCCAGTCCATTTTCGTCTCCAGTGTTGTTAGTGAAGAAGAAGGACGGGTCATGGCGGTTTTGTGTCGATTACAGAGCTCTCAACGCCATAACGGTACGAGATAGATTTCCTATACCAACAATAGATGAGTTACTAGACGAGCTGGGTGGAGCACAGTGGTTTTCGAAGCTAGATTTGATGCAAGGGTACCACCAAATTCTGATGAAGGAAGAAGACATCAACAAAACCGCATTCCGAACGCATCAAGGGCATTACGAGTTTAGAGTAATGCCCTTTGGACTGTGTAATGCACCATCTACGTTCCAAGTGACCATGAACCAGCTTTTTCAGCCCTTCCTGTGCAAGTTCATCATCGTCTTCTTCGATGATGTGCTCGTCTATAGCAAGACGATGACAGACCACCTGGTTCACCTGGAAAACACGTTTCAACTCTTGATCTCAGGGAAATTCTCTTTGAAACGTACAAAATGTACTTTTTCTCAGAAATAACTCGAATATTTGGGGCATATGGTCTCCGGAAGAGGCGTAGAACCAGTGCGGAAAAGTTGCACGCGATTCAAGCATGGCCACTACCGCAAACAGTCAAGGCATTGAGAAGCTTTCTAGGTTTGGTGGGTTTTTACAGGAGGTTCATCAAAGGTTACGCTAAGTTGGCAGCACCTCTCTCCCGGTTGCTGTGCAAGGGCCAGTTCCGATGGTCGGAGATGGCTACTGAAGCATTCAACACCTTAAAGAGAGCAGTCTCCACCGCACCAATTCTTGTGCTGCCCAACTTCGACATTCCATTTGTGGTGGAGACAGACGCGTCTGGCACCGGCATAGGGGTGGTCCTCTCTCAGGCAGGCCATCCCATTGCATTCTTCAGCAAGGAGTTTTGCCCCAAACTCCGTGCATCTTCCACCTATATTCGTGAACTTGCAGCCATCACGACGACCGTTAAAAAGTGGCGTCATTACTTGTTAGGCTACCTCTTTGTGATTCTCACTGATCACCAGAGCTTACGGGACCTAATGACTCAGGCAGTGCAGACACCGGAGCGGCATCGGTATCTAATCCGATTGTTGGGATTCGAATACACCATCCAATATTGCCCAGAACGTGAGAATAGGGTGGCGGACGCGTTGTCCAGGGTGGCCAGAGAAGAAGACAAGGCTTCCCTATACTTACTCTCGGTGCCACAATTCCCTTTCATTGCTGACCTTAAGCAAGAACTAGCTACAAACCCGAAATTTCTGACATTGCAGGAGAAAATCCACAAAGACCCAGCCATAGCCTCTGAATATAAAATCGAGAATGGATTGATTCTCCACGAGCAACGCATTTGGCTACCCATGAGATCTTCCGTCATTTCGTTATTAATGGCGGAATTTCACAGCATGCCGATGGGAGGCCACTATGGAATTCAGAAGACACTCTAAAGATTACTGGAAAACTTCACATGGAACTCCATGCGCAGCGATGTTCGTACGTTCGTCGCAGCAGGTGAAACGTGTCAGCTCACGAAATACGACAACCGCAAACCAGCAGGGCTATTGTGCCCCCTCCCGGTACCGTATCGGCCATGGGAAGATTTAAGCATGGACTTCATCGTGGGGTTACCAACGTATAAGGGCCATACATCTATTTTCGTAGTCGTGGATCGCTTTTCGAAGGGGCTACATTTAGGTATGTTACCTACTAAGCACTCTGCAAGGAAGGTAGCAGAGCTGTTTACATCCATGGTCACTCGTCTTCATGGGTTGCCTCGTAGCATCATATCGGACATGGACCCATTGTTCGTGAGTAGATTCTGGAGGGAACTATTTGAATTGAGTGGACCAAGCTTAGGCTCAGTTCGTCGTACCATCCACAAACAGATGGTCAGACAGAGGTTGCGAATCGGATTGTGGAGCAGTACTTACGGGCCTTGGTTCACCGCAAGCCATCGTCGTGGGGGCGATTCCTGTTATAGGTTGAGTGGTCATATAACACCTCATGCCATTCTGGTACGGGGATAACACCGTTTGAGATCATTTACGGCCGAAAACCACCAGCTATCCCTGAGTATTTGGGTGGAACATTGTCAATAGAAACAGTTGATGAGATGCTCAGTCAAGGAGAAGAGGTTTTGAAATTGCTTCGTCGGAAATTGCTCAAAGCACAACAGAAGATGAAACAGACCGCGGATGCGCAAAGACGGCCTCAAGAGTTCAATATCGGGGATTGGGTTTTGGTCAAACTCAGACCACATCGCCAAATCACGACTTCTGAAACATCATACTCGAAGTTGACAAAGAGGTACTATAGGCCGTTTGCGGTGGTGGAGAGGTTGGGCAAGGTTGCGTATCGTCTGAAGCTCCCCACCCACAGTCGCATTCATCCTGTCTTCCATGTCTCATTACTCAAAGCCTTTGTGGGAGATCCCGAGGCGGCAAACGCGGATCCTTTACCTACCATGGTTAGTGACGAACCAGCAGCAGCTCCCTTGATAGTCATTGACTCCAAGCTAGTTCCTTCCGAAGCTGGTCCCAGACGGATGGTGTTGGTGCAGTGGGAAGGCTTACCCCGAGAAGATGCCTCGTGGGAAGATTGGCAACAGCTGAAGGAATGCCACAACCTTGAGGACAAGGTTTTATCTGAAGAATGGGGGAATGATATGAACAAGGAAGATGAAGCCAAGCAATAGAGACGCTCGAGGAGAGTGAAGTAGTTACCCAAGCACTGGGATGTTTACCAGTTAGGATGAGTTGGTCTTGGTAAAAGCTGATCATAAGATCCTTAGGCGGGAAGGGTAGTTAGAGGTTGGTTAGTTAGTTAGGGTTAACAGCAACTAACCACTTGCGGTTAGATATGGTTTCACGAGCATATAAATAAGTTGTAAAACTATGAATGAAATATAGAAAAATATCCAGAAGCTTCTTCTTTCTTCTCTAGAGTTCTTCTCTTCTTCCCTAAGCTCTTCCCTGAACTCGCATTCTCCCTCTCTGTGAGTTTCTCAAGCTTCCTTAGGGTCTCATATATCGCGGGAGGTTCCCTAGCCCTCGAAAGCTAGGTATCACCGGGTCATTTAATGAATAACAAAGCTCACCTAAAGAAACAAAGGTTTGTCATTGTTGTACACTTCATATTGGTGAGACAAAAGTTTGCTATTGTTTTACAATTTACACTTCATATTATATTTCACTGAATGTATGTGCTTATATCGAAACCTCCGCTACTAATTTTATTTGCTTACATTAAATTCAGATGGCAAGTGCTTGCTACAGGGTACCACTTTTACTTGAACCGGTTGGTGGGTTTCTCAAGAGAAAGCGTGTCAAAGTATGGAGACAAAATAAGAAGTTGTCAAAGGTTCTGGGTTGTGATACTAAATCGTTTACCAGTATCAAAAAATATTTGGATGATGTGTTGGAAGATAAGCCCATCATCAAAGAGTGCTTCATGGACTTAGGTTTATTTCCTCAAGACCATAAGATATCTATTGCTGCCCTCGTCGACATTTGGACAGAACGACAGCACAAACCTGATGATGATTTGGACCTAAGACAACTAGATGAAGACCATGCAATGAACGTTGTCTATGACTTAACCGACTGGCATTTGGCTAACATTGTCGTGAGAAGGTATATGCCGAGTACTTATTTTTACACTATAATTATGTATATGGAAAATTATTCATGGAGATGTCAAATGGTAATAGACACCTAGTGAGAGAGATAAGTGAAAAAAGTATAAATTTTATAGGCAGTATGATTTGATATGAAGGGAAAGATAGAAAGAAATGATGGATATTTATTAGGTATTTAAAAGACATGGGTGTTCATGTATCATGATTCTATGTACATTTATCTTACAATCTTGAATTTTGATTTATTTTATATTTTTACTTAAATTTAAAAGTTTTCATCAGCAATGACAATGTCAATCATGGTGGAAGGGACAATGGTGGTGGCGATTATGACAGTCATGGTAGTAGTGGTCACCATGATGATTATGTATTTGAGATATTTTAAATATGGTTATTAAAATCTTTTAGATATTTGATTTTGTTTAAAAAATATTTTAGAGATCAATTAGTTATGTGACATTTTAAGTTGAATTTAAAATATTTTTAATTTAAGTCTTTTATTTTAATCTAACGATTGATGTGAATCATTTTATTCTTTTATTTCTGTGATTGATAAGAAATGAAAATAGTGTTATAACATTTTTCGTAATTCATGCAACTTACTTAATCAATTAAACAAAAATTCGTTGACAATCATTTTTTTTCTCATATAAGATAATTATTATCGTGATAGTCACCATCAATTTGTATATGTAATACTTTATAATTTGTATACCTGTAGGTCACTGAACTCTAGGGACAATCTTGGATAAAAAAAGTGTAATAGTTAAATTTTAGACTTTATGAAAACACAGTTACAATCTTTTTTTTTTCTTTTTTAAAGCATTACAATATCTATTTTTGTATATATAAATTACATTATTCAATCTTAAATGAGATTCTTGCTTCTTTTTTTTCATTCTCTTTTCATTCTTAAATAATTCCCTATTTATATTTTCCTATATTGAGTGTGACTTTCATTCACAATTTTTATCTTACACTCTTTATCTTCATTTTGATTTATTTTTATTTTACATTATAAAAATTAAAACTATAAAATTATTTATAAATTAAAAAGCCTTATAACAATTTATAATATTATCCTTATCGATCTAATCATCTCATTTTTTATTTACTTAAAATGTACTAAATTAATAAAAAATATAACATTTTAAAATTTAATTTTCTCTTATCCATTAGTTAGTATTCACGTTATTCTTTTTATTTTATTTTAATTACAATAAGAAAGTAATTAATAAATTGAAAAGTATTTTTATTCATTGAATGCTTTTATTTAAAATTTTAAGCAAATCATTTTTATATTTTTTAGAAGAATTAATAAAATATGAAAGTTTCTCACCCATTATATGCCTAAAATGCTAGAAAACAAAAAAATAATGCTAATACTAGAAAAATAAATAAAAAATGTTAATATTATAAAAATACCAAACATACTTCTCAAAATTGATTTTATTATTGGAAATAAAAGATATAGGGAAAAAATAGAGAGAACGTAATAGATGTAATAAATGTTGGATAAAGTGGCCTCGAAATAATTAAGAAGGGGGGGTTGAATTAATTATTAATGAGCATTTACTAATTAAAAATCTACCATTCTTAATGTTGCTAGATTTAATTAGGCTTTTACTACTAAGTTAAGAAAGTAAAGAACATGAATTGAAACTTAACCAAAAGTAAAAGCGATAAGTAAAGTGCACAGCGGAAATTAAAGAGTGTAGGGAAGAAGAAGACAAACACAAGAGTTTTATACTGGTTCGGCAACAACCCGTGCCTACATCCAGTCCCCAAGCGACCTGCGGTCTTTGAGATTTCTTTTCAACCTTGTAAAATCCTTTACAAGCAAAGATCCACAAGGAATGTACCCTCCCTTGTTCTCTTTGAATAACCTAGTGGATGTACCCTCCACTAGAACTGATCCACAAGAGATGTACCATCTCTTGTTCTCAGTCACAACAACCCAAGTAGATGTATCCTCTACTTGACCATAAATGATGTACCCTCCAATGTGTTAAGACAAAGTTCTCAGGCGGTTAGTCCTTCGAAACTTTGTGAAGGGGATACAAAAGATATCTCAGGCGGTTAGTCCTTTGAAATCTTTTGTATAAGGGAAAGGGAAGAATCAAAAGAATTCTCAGACTGTGTCGTTTTGAATTCTTTGACAAGGGAGAAGGGAGACACAAAAGAATTCAGGCGGTTAGTCCTTTGTTCTTTTGGAAAAGGGAGAAGAGACACACAAAAAGAATTCAGGCAGTTAGTCCTTGGCGAATTCTTTTTGGCAAAGGGAGAAGAGAATGAAAATGATGAATAACACACTTTTGTTTTCAAGGTTTGGAAAACCAGAAAACTTTAGAAAGACTTTGCAAAGGAAGAAGAAGAAGAAGAAGAAGAAGAAGATGTTCAAAGAGATTCAAAGGTTGTAAAAGAATATGTGGAAAAGTTGTTTGTAAAGGTTGTAAGTTATTGTTTTCTAAATCAAGGTCTTGCTTTTATAGACTCTTCAAGTCTGGTCAAGAAAACCATTGGAAGAGTTATAACCTTTAGAAAAATCATGGAAGAGTTACATCTTTTGATTTTTGTTTAAAACTTGTCACTGGTAATTGATTACCAAATCCTTGTAATCGATTACACAAAGCATTTCATGAAAGGATGTGACTCTTCACAATTGAATTTGAATTCCAACGTTCAGATACACTTGTAATCGATTACCTACACCATTTTTAAATCAATTGGAACGTTGTAAATTCAGTTAAAAGCTTTTGAAATCAAACTTTGCCACTGGTAATCGATTACCATTCCTGTAATCGATTACCAGAGAGTAAAAACTCTGGTAACTTAGAAAATTTTGTGAAAACTCTTTTGAAAAACAAAACTGTGCTATGTTTGTTTTTTGAAAAATCTTTTCAATACTTCCCTTGTGAAGTCTTCTTGATTTCTTCTCTTGGAACTTGAATTCATCTTTTCTTGAATCTTGAAATCAAACTTCTCTTGATTCTTGAATTTGTTCTTGATTTAATCTTGAAATCATTCTTTGGGCTTTTTGTCCACATCTATGTCATT
The DNA here is from genome assembly GCF_004193775.1 of Glycine soja. Taxonomy (NCBI): domain Eukaryota; kingdom Viridiplantae; phylum Streptophyta; class Magnoliopsida; order Fabales; family Fabaceae; genus Glycine; species Glycine soja. The sequence goes on along the minus strand of NC_041006.1, from coordinate 16,987,503 downwards.
ATCAAAACTTCTTGAATCAACTTGATTCATCATCATGAAGCTTGCTTCTAGAATAAATAATGTAAAGAGAAGAAATAAGGTGAAAGTGAGAGATGAAAGAAAATGAGTAAATCTATGATGATGATGATACTTAATATTAATAGAAAATGGTTTAGGGCTTTTTCCTTTTTGCATCTAACATTTCCTCATGAATCAAGGAAGGTGCAAGTGACCTAGATGATTACTATTGTGACACCCTCTACCCCAACATACATATTTATATAATATCATACATAAAAATACAGAATTACATAAAATGATTTTATTCAATAAACATAAAGGAGCTCACGTGGGTAAAAGGTTCTCATTCGAGTTAATCACCAAATTAAAAACTTATCAAATAAAGGTATGAAACACACCTCTCTAAGCCGATGTGTGAAGTTCAGGACCCCACTCAACCATGTCCACCCTGATGTGTCACGGTTCCAGATTTTGGTAAGAACATTTGGCGCCCACTGTAGGGCCGCGGTAAAACATACCCCAAGGCCTCTTGTCAATCCTCTCACAACCATCCATGGTTAGCACTTGGTCTGGCCTCAGATACGAGACCCCCCTCACTGACTCCCATCCTCGTCCGACAGCTATGGTAGACACAAACACTCTACAACAACTCCAAAACCCCATCGTGGAGACAGAGTAATGCCACGAGGAAGAGTTGACAAGGCTAAAGGATGACCATGACCAGCTAGAGGCTCATGTCAAACGTCCCCAGGGCGACGAGCAATCCGCTTACACCTTACCTGAAAGCACGTAAGGGGAAACGCACCCCTAACGCATAGGCAACACTGGAAACGACCTAAGTCTCTCCTATATGCACTGTCAAGCAGTACGGATTGTTCATCAGCATCCTTTTGTCAGCTGCATTATGGAGGTAGAAATACCCTTGGGGTGAAAGCCACTCAACCTCGAGCGATATGATGGGACAATAGATCCAGACAAGCATCTGAATGCCTTCCTGACACAAGCGAACCTCTACACCAACTATGACGCAATTTTATGTCGTTTCTTCCCTACATCTCTCAAGTAAGAAGCATTGACCTAGTGCAATGGACTTCCACCTAGGTCCATAGACAGCTTTGACACCCTCATCGAACGATTCAATGCATAATACACCACTAGTAGGTCTCACCACATGACCCCGACCACCTTGGCCAATCTGTGACAGGCAGATGACGAGTTCCTCAGAAAATTCACGGACAGATTTGGGCGCACAACCATCCAGATTCGAAATCTCAATCCCGAGGTATCATTGCATTCCATGCTCCTCGCCTTATGCCGTGGCAAATTTGTAGACAGCCTGTGCAAAAAAACCACCTGATAGCTTGGACGAACTACGCGAACAAGCCAAGGGCTACATTCAGATGGAAGAAATGTCCAAATTTCATAATGAAGTCTGCGAAGCCGAACTAGGTTCGATGTTGTAGAAAGGACACAAAATTTCAAACGGCCTCAACATTTCCTAACTTTTGGGTGGAGCTGGGAAGGGGCCACATTCAAGTGCTCCAACAAAGCACACTGAAAAGCGGTCAAGGGTAGAATGACACTTAGGACCTCTAACTAACATCTATACATGAAGATGAAGGGAGGATGACTAGGCACCACCCTAAAAAATGGGAAGTCATCACTCTCGCAAGCCTAAACGACTAGCTTACAAGAGTCCTCAGGGTTTGCCAGCTTCACCTCGCACTGAAGCCCAGTGACACTTGCTACCAAAGTCAGGCAGGACTTGTACTTCAACACATTATCCCTCACCCACTCATATCCAGCAACGTCCAAGATGGACAACGGTGACCCAACACTCACGCTAGGTCATACGCGGGGAGACAACCTCACAGAAGGAGGGAGGATCATAGTAACTGGGACTGGCTCCCCAAAATCCGTAGAAGGTCATGCCCTTCTGCGAAGGAGAGAAGTGCTCCCACCAGTTCGGCGCGAGGTCCTCACTCTCTCAAAGAAGGAGGACTCACTATAAGAGGCACCTCGGCGAGTATCTTCAAACGAGGAACCGCCTATCGAGATAGCCTCTCGATCCATGATAAGTTGCTCAATCGAGCCCCTAGAATCACTGCCACCTAGCCCAGTGGTAGAATCAGACAGAAAAGAAGACATTGCGGTGGACAATAGTACGTTTGAAAGTTGGAGGAAGAAGAAAGGGAAACCTAAAGCCATAAAGCACAAAAGCAAGCAAGGAAGCAAAAAGACAATGAACAATGACCCAAAATTAAACGTCCACTCCATTTATAGGGGAGATGGACTTTTCGGTAACTGGCGGGAGCTAAAGAGGTGCCCTAAAATTTTGCACCATAACGTTCCCCCACTCACGCATGACCTTTACTCCAATATGTACCCACTCCGCACGTGACATGTATGTATGAGTACTACGCGTGTGCTACATGTGCCTGTTACAGTAGATAGTCGTTACGGGCTATCTTCAATGCACTATCCAATGGTTAGAAAAAGGGTAGAGCTGTCAAATCCAACGACTTACCTTACCTGACACGCCAAAGACATGTCCATCACAAACAACTTGACAGAAGCAACCCAGACAAACCACATCGACTTGCAACTCACACTCGTCAAGGTTGCCACACCTAACCCAAGACAACACTCATCCACACTCAAGGGCTGGACAAACTCGTCACCCTTTGCTTGTCAAGACTACTATCCCAGACATCAGACATACTCCTTCGACGTGGGACAATCTACTTCGACAATAGACAACCTCTTTCGCTCGCAAGCTGGTTCAGAGCTTGGGGGGCTTATGTAGTATCCAGGGCCCACAAAATTTATGTGTCATCCTACTTGACACTTACAGACACGTGTCAACCCTCCACGTCAGCTCTGCTACAGGAGTGCGGACGCCTGACCCTTAGAAGCCGAGCTCCCCAACAAACAGGTTTTCTCTAACCTAACTAATATTCAAATACATTTGAATATCTTATCTATTGACATGTATTAAATTATCTATAACGCCATATTACCTACAAGGTATGATTATTTTCTACCTTTATCTGTAATTCAAATGTTTGTCTCTAACATTATCTCTAAGCTCCCGGGAGTTATCTATAAGTTGAGAATTATCTACATGGCTACAACAAACCCTACAAACAAGGACCAACACCCTCGTTCAGCTAATATAAATATAGGATCCATCGAACAACTCTACACGACTTGCTCATACACTCAGCACACGGCAACAAGCCTGTGCCTTTCTCTCTCTTTCGCTCATACGAGCTCCATTACAACATATACTCGCTTTACTCTCTTTACACATATTCTTATTTGAGCGTCAGAGTCCTTTGTTTTGTAGGTCTCTGCTCCTGTCAAAGGCACCTCTCTAAGCTGACGTGTGAAATTAGGGACCCCACTCAACCATGTCCACCCTAACGTGTCATGGTTCTGAATTTTGGTAAAAACACTTCTGAAGCAACAAATTTTTCTTTCTCGATTCTCTATCCGGCATGAAAAGAATCAAATTGGAATAGGTTTCAGTTACTACCTTTGGCAAATGGCACAATTTGCAACAATTGTCCCTTTATAATTGTAATACAAAAGAGGCTTTTGAAAGTGACAGCATCCCAATTTCGGATAACCTACCAAATCTATTGGAATTGTGGATTGATTATTGCAAATATTTAGTGAAACTGCCTGCTGGATTCTATGATATTACTTCAATCAAAAGGCTTAGTATCACTAGGTGCATGCATTTTATTGCATTGTCTCATGGCATTGGAAACCTCAAGAACTTGGAAACACTGAGACTTAATTCCTGTGCTGCGTTTGAAGAGATACCTGCTTCAACTGGAAAGCTTCTTCAGCTGCGTTTTCTTGATATAACTGGCTGCGTAAGTCTTTACAGTTTACCAGTAGAAATTGGTGACTTGCTTAATCTGGAAAGGCTTCGCATGACTGGCTGCGCATGCAAAATGCTGCCTTCTCAGTTACGAAACTTGAAAATTTAAAGAAGGTAAGAAGTGACGAAGAGACTGCTACAATCTGGGAAGCTTTCAAGACTAGCCTTACTAATCTAAAAATTGAGGAGGCTAACCATCATAGCTTGTTCCTATTTTATGATAATATATGATATGATAATGTGTGTGTTGTCATTGTACTTGTATAATAAATTCAATATATATGCCATTTACAATATGTTCTTGCATTGTTTGTTTGCATTTTGTGGCTTTTTTAAACCTATAGCTGCAGGGGGTGTCTGCCGTAATTTGGAAAGAAGATTTCAGGTCTAGCTAGTCTGCCGAATCTAAAGTATAAGGAGGCTAACGATCATATCTTGTTCTTATTTTATGATATTATGAAATGTTGGTGTCATATTTTCTGTAATAAATTCAATGATTTGTCATTTACACTAGGCTAACGATCATATCTTGTTCTTATTTTATGATATTATGAAATGTTGGTGTCATATTTTCTGTAATAAATTCAATGATTTTCTGTAATAATTCCAGTGCCTTTTATTCTTGTTCTTTCAATACACAAACAAGCAGTATTCTACTCTATATCTGTTTGTATGGGAAATTCAATGATTTGGAACCAGTTTACTCATAAGGGAAATTCAATGATTTGGACCACTTATCAAATATTGTGAACAAAAAGTCTTTAGTTTCACTTCTTAGAGTTGTCATAATTCTCACTTAGTTATCCCTTCATAATATTTTGTATATCTCGAATATTATATTTTTATTGAATAATTAAAAATTGTCAATTTCCTCCTCTAAATTAAATATTGTTCTATCTTTAATATTTTTAAATTTCATTTACGAAATTTTTTTAATGCCCTATTAATTCATAAAATATAAAAAATTCTTCTGATATGTACCATTAAGGGCTTGTATATTAGCTTCCTAAAAGTCTGATGTACACTATAATTTCATTTGGATTAACTTTCAGACATTTTTCAATAGTAACATTTTATTATTAACTTCTAAGATAAGACATTCCAATTTTATTAAGTTTATAGGTGATTATGAATAGTTTAGTAAAAAAAGTAGTAAAACATTGGAATGTATAAAATAATTTTAACTTATATAAAAAGGTGTTTTTTTTTAATTTATTTTTTTTATCTTAGAAATACTTATTCAAGAGTTTATCTGATAAATTAAAACGTGCTGTCAATTTATATTTTTTGTGAAACTTGATAATTATTTGTGAAGTTAGATATTCACAAAATTATGTTTTGGTAATTTAATTCCGAAGAAATTATAATTGGAGGTTTAAATATATTTTTATTTTTTGTAATTTAGTTTTTTTTTTTGTTTTTTATCCATGTAATTTTGGTTTTAGTCCTTGTAAATTATGTTCGTTTTTTTTTTCGTCCTTAAAACATTTTAGATAGTATTTTAAATAGTGAAAAATATTATTTAAATCATATTAAGGACAAAAATAATAAATAAATATTATTTCCAAACACTAAAATAAAAAAATTACAAAAACAAAAAAAAATTAATTCCAATGATTAAAAAGGTATTTAATCCTAAATAAGATATTCAAAAAATTTATAAAATTTAACATCATAAAAATTATTAATTTTATGAAATTACCAAAAGAAATTTAACATTTTATGAATTAATATAGCATTTACAAATTATTAAAACTAATATATTAGTGACAGGAACTAATGGTGATGAAAAATTAATAAAAAATAAAAACCATCATAAAAATAAAATAAAAATTGGCAGGGAATGAAACAAAAATGTGCTAAAATGTAGGAAATTAAACATGTACCTATTTGATGAAAAATTAAGATTAAATGTGACTTTTATTCTTATGTTTTAGTATTTTTTATTTTGATACATTAAGTTTTGATAAAAACATTAAATATAAGTAAAATAATTAATTTTAAATAGTGACAGTTATAATAATTAATTATTTTAAAATTTAAAACATTAATGGAGTATTAACATTTTTCAGCGGAAAAAAAAAATAATTAAAATTAAACTTTCAAAAAATAAGAAACTAAAATGAAACTTTTAATACTCAATGTATCACAATAAAAATTTTGAAAACATAAATGACCAAAATAAATTTTTTAAAATTTAATGTATGAAAATGAAAAAAAAGTTAATAAAGGATGACTGATGTGTCATTATTTTCTCTTATTTCTTAATCCTTTTTGTCACCACACTACTAAAAAAACCTTTTTTTATGACGCGCTTTCTAAGACGGTTATACATAACCGCTTAGAATGTTACATGGTGGCAGTTTTATAATTAAAAAGAATAATTTTTTTTATGACACAGATTCTAAGACGGTTTCACGGAACCGCCTTAGAATGTCCTAGGGAACACAAACGACACCGGGTTTTTATTCAAAAACGTCGTTGCTTTTGTGTGGCATGTGCTTTAATTTCAAATCCATAGCTTCTTCGACTCTTCATTTTCTCCGTCCACTCTTTCCCTCTATTCTTTTTTTTCTCTTCCTAGCTTTTGGGTCTGGAGCTTGATCTCCACTCCATTTGTCGGAGCGGCCGAAAAGCATTCTGCATCGCCGCCGTTGGAACCTCTCTTCCTTTCATATGCGGCATCCTCGTCTTCATGGGAGTCGCCCTTTCTATCACCGTACTCCCTGTGCTTGCACGCACCCTAGCGGGGCTCAAGCTCCTCACCACGCGCATAGGAGAGGTCGCCATGGCCGCAGTGGCGTTCAACGACGTCACCGCGTGGATCCTACTCGCGGCATGAGCTTTGTTGCTTTCTGTGTTCTGGACCTTGTTGATTTTCTGTTATGTTTCGTTTTTAAAGCTGTGGACTTGTGGGTTGAGGCAGAGTTTAGACCCTGCTATTGATCCTTCGCGACAGGTACCAATGTCAAAGCTACTCTCTTTCTATCAAGATTGGTATTGTTTCTTGTTCCCCCATTTTGGATTTTAATTTTTTGTGCCGCCATTCCACCCCCTTTTCGGGTTACTTCTACCAAGATTGGCTTCTCTCTCAGCCAGCCATGCAGGTATTCCTCCCTCTACTCTCAGCCCCAAACGACTCTTCATGTTTTCTCTGCTCCCAAGCTTTAGCTTCACCATACATAAATTCTTTAGTTAATTCTTATTTTCTATTTATTTTCCTGCTTGATTGATGTACTAACCATGCCAATTTTCTACTTATATTATAAAATTGATTTTATTATCTAGAAGTTTCACCTTCTTACCAACCTGCGAACATCATTCCTACTTCTATTTGGATTCATTAAATTTCAATACTGCACGTGAATTCATCAAAAACCTTATGAATATTGTTTTCTGAAGTGGAGTCATTCAATTTTGTTGCAATACTTGGAACAATATACATTTCTTTGGGGATGTGTATTTGTACTAAAGGGTCTGAAACATATGAATATATGAGAAGGTAGTTTTGAAACTGAGTTTTTATAGCAACATTGGTTTTGAGCTTAGATGTGTAATGTGTTTTAGTTTATCACCTAATATATGGTTATTCTTTATCGATAACTTGTTTAGATTCATCATGTGATGGCTACATGTAAATTTTTGTTTCAGGATGTGAAGTCAATGGACAAAACCCAAGGATGAAGATAAGTGATTTATTGCCATATTGGTTCCACATAGCAGAAGGTGTTGTGTGTAATGATGTTGATATGCAATCATTATTTCTGTTGACGGGACCGAACGGTGGTGGGAAATCAAGTTTACTTAGGTCAATTTGTGCTGCTGCACTACTTGGGATATGTGGACTCATGGTTCCTGCAGAATCAGCCCTAATTCCTTATTTTGACTCCATCACGCTTCATATGAAGTCATATGATAGTCCAGTTGATAAGAAGAGTTCCTTTCAGGTTTGCTATTGGCTCATGCTTTTCTCTTATGTTCATCTATAGTAAGATATTATATAATGTTGATTACACCCTAACACATGGCACTAGAGATTGTTCAAAATTGGGGCTAAAGGAAAGAATGAGATCATCGAAAATAACTCAAACTCCATCAAGTACACGAGTGAGTAAGGTAATCTACTTGCTAGTTAAATGTTAAGTATGCAATAGCTAAAGCTTCTACCCAATGGAATTTAGGAATGAAACCTAGATTCAAGGAGGCCCATTCTATTACGGGCAAAAGGAAGCAAACAAAAATTGGGAACACAATCCCAGTATTGAGAAATTTGATTCATGTTGTTATTTTCCATCGCTTTTAGCACAATAATAGGAAGTTGTTATTTATCAAAAAAATGTTATATGAATGTTGCAAATTACTGGCTTAGTTTGCTTGTTATCATGATTTCATTCCTTTATTTTCTTGTCCCAGGTAAAATCTTGGCCTGCCAATTTGAATCTCTGCTCATCAACCAACTTTTTGGTCAAGGCTTCCAACTGAGCAATATAGCTAATGGTAAACATAGGAATTTTGGCACTTCCAACCTGTATACATAACTAGTCTATAGACATTGATATTATCTACCTCAATCGCGTATTTTTGCCTCTTTTAAATGGCTCAAAGACTTCAATCATCGATGTTAAGTTTAGGAAACAATGTCTGCAGCATTTTTGTTAGAATTAGTTGCTGCAGCTGCATTTTAATATTCTAAGAACATTTTAATTTAGTTTTAATATATTTTGTAATGGCTTTTTAATATATTTCTTTTTTATGTGAAACATATTATTGGAACGTGTGTATACTACAGAATCAGAAATCTTACGGATTGAAGAGGCAATTGCAATTCAAGGAAATAGTTCTTTTGAGGAGAGAGCAATTGTACTTTACAAGGTTAGTAGTATATATATATATATATATATATATATAAAGGTTATGTGGTTAGTTTGCTAGAATATTGCTGCTGCAAGTGGGGCCTGGACTTTTGATAATTTATCTCACCGATTTTTTTTGGTTACTCGTTATAAGAGATTGGCTTTCCTATTCAATATAAATATAAAATATAATACATCAAAAGATATATGAACGTCGAACAATGATGACATATGAGAGGAAAATTTTTTTATATGTGAGTGAGAGGTTTACATTTAAATCATATATTTAATTTAATATAAATGATTAAAATTTAATGTTATGTGATTTTTTTAAAAAAAAATATTTGACCTTTTAATATTAATATTAGATCTTACTCATTTATGTATGTTTAGAAGATTCAGATTTAACTCATCTTATTCTCATATTAAAAATATTACTTATAATGTCATTACAAGAGATCATATTATTATTATTATTATTATAACAATTTTTTTTACAGTCGACCAATTATTTATTGAATTTAACTCTATCTATGTTTAATATGTTTTTTAAATTAATTATGATAAAAAGTCAATAAATCTATTATATATGATCATTTGTGATAGTTATTATATGCTATGATATTTTATGTACTAATTATTAAAAAAAATATGCTATGATATTTTATGTAATAAGGAATAAATAATTGAACGTGTTAATGAAATGGAAAGAAAGTAAAAGTCGAGCCGAACTTTTGAGTTAGATAGGAGGGCCTGTTTTACTGGAAGTGACCTTTGCGTGCTCCATTCCTTTATTAATTGTTTCATTATCTTAATTTTCTTTTATTGGTTTTAAGATTTTTTCGGAAGAGTCAAAGACAGAGAGAGGTTAATCTAGTGATTGGTTACTACAATCTTGTATGAGTCAAAAGTGTTTTGTTGAATCCCTATTGGTTGGGACTAGCTAGCATTTAAGTTTGGGGAACTGCCATGTTGTCTAAAAAGAAACACTTCCCCTTTTTTTTCGAATGGAGTCTACAATTTGCTACATAGCTTCATTTTCACCCCTTTTTTTCTTTTGCCAAGTTTTTAATGAGTGGTAGAGAAGTTTAGCTAACTTAACTAAACCATCATCAAAGAATAAATTGATTAGAGCAGGAGGGGTTTAGAGAATAGAGATAACAAGTTAAAAATTAAAATAAATAAAAGGCAAAAGAATATTAATAAAAAGTGAAAATAAAAAAGCTAAAAGAATATAATAATTTATTTTATTGTAATTTGATGACCGTATCAAATCAACCCAATTAAATATTTTATTATATTTTATCTTGTTTGTAAAAATTCAAATATTACATAAACTAAATAATGAAAATAAAAATTTATTTGAATAAATAATTAATTAAAGTTCTTAAGGTATTGGTTCCAAGTGCCATTTTGGTTACTTACTAGAATCAATGTTCCAAGGTATTGGTTCCAAGTGCCAAGTGCCATTTTGGTTCCAAGATTAAGAATTCTTAAGAATTTCATATGACTTCCAGCTTTAGTGTTGTTTTGGTGATTGTCTGTGACTGAGATTAGTAGTCACACTTGTTCCCAAGATTACTCCTTAATCTGTATTTTTAACTGATGCAGGAAAGTAGAATACAAGTATTATCTTACAGAAGAGATGACAAGTGATAGGAACCACTCATCCATCAAAAACTCTAATAATGCCAACACTTTTTGGATGGAATACTGCGCACTCTTTTTGTTAGATGGAATAAAAGGTTGTCTAGCTACTTTCATTGAATTATCTTGCATGTATGAGTTCCTATATATTTACTGCTGATGGGTTTGCATCACAGCCTGATAGTTATTCTTTTAATATTTAGTTATTTTTTTATTGAGGGTGACTATATTCAATTGATCTGTGATTGAATGAGTGCAAATTTTTTTACAGTGTCAATGTATAACTTATTTTTCTTTTTTACTAATACAGTCATCAGCAACCGTCGTAGAAAAGTTTCCCCTTTTTACGTCGTCTTGTACAACGACGGTTAATAACCGATGTAAAATGCGTATTTCAACCGATGTAGAAAGTCATTTTTGTAGTAGTGTCATTTTAATTACTGATTAGCCTGAATTGTCAAATTAATTATGCAGTTTTATCATTTGGGCCTACTTGACTAATTTTGTGTTTTTAATTTAATTTTAGGAGAATGATAAGCAATTGAGTTTGAATCCAGAATTGAGCTTGGACTAGAAGATAGCAGATAATTTTATTTTATCAAATCTTATCTTATCCAAATTTTATTTCATCTAAATTTTATTTCATCCAATCTTATCTTATCTTATCCAGATTTTATTTCATCTAATTTTATTTCATCCAATCTTATCTTATCTTGTCCAGATTTTATTTTATTTATGGGTTTGGATTTAAAACATATTTGTAAGCTTTAGGGTTGAGGACCTATATAACAACACCAAGGTTTTAGTTTAGAGAGTTTTTTTTGGAGAGGAGAATAATTCTAGGATTTTAGAATTCCAGTTTTTACTGTTCATGCGCACTGTTCACGTAGAATAAAATTCGTTTTCTGCAATTTGGTTTCTGCTTCAATCTACAATTTCATTTTCGACTGATTAATGGAAGACTAAGTCTCCAACATTGTTTTCTCTTGAGGATCAAACACAGCTCTCTTTGAGGTTTTGTTATTATTGTTGAATTCTGATTAGTTTTTCCTCTTCACCAATTACTCTGTATTTGTTGCTATTAATCCATGCATGCTTAGTGCTTGATTAATTGTCTCTGCGCTTAATTTACGTTCATGCTTAATGATCAGTTTCGTTCATGATTAATTGGTGTATGTGTTGTTTAATCACATAATGACAGCCTTATGTTAATTTTCGCTTAGTAGTTTAATTTAGGGTTAGATTAAGTGGTTGAACTGATTAAGGATAAATTCTCGTAACTTAGGATAAGATACTTGCTTGTGAATCAAGGGGAAACAACATGTTTTAATTTTGTTATTTTCTAATTCAAATTTGCTTGCTGTTTAATTTACAAAAACAAACAACCCCCCAATTCGTTATGGTTTTATTACTATCTGTTATGAACGTTTGGTTGACCATTGCTCGTTGGAAGACGACCTATGATCACTTCCTAGATACTGCATTTTTAATGTTTATTTGATTCAGGTAGGGCCTCGATCAAATTTGGCGCCGTTGCCGGGGAGCAGTGGGCCAAAGGTTCATAATAGTGTTTAGTTATCTTATTTTGTGTAGCGTTCTGTTTTGCATTTCAGTTGCATCCCCTATTTAGCGACTGTTTTTAGCAACTGATTCAGCGACTGTTTTTTGCGACTGATTCAACGATTGTTTCAACTTTGTGTTTTGTTGTGAACAGTGATTAGCCACTGGGAATTAGCGACTGATTTTGCAATTTAAGTAGCGATTTTTGATTTGATAGTTATAGTTGTTATTTTTGGCTGATTTTTTGTGTGGTAGCTTCTTTTGATCCATATTTTGTGTGAAAAATACCAGGAGCACTTGGTATGACATTATTTGAGAGAGACAAAATTTGGGGAACTTGTTTTTAGCAAAACTTAAAACAACAATAACTTTTGCTCCGGGTATCAGAATGACTATTATTATATATGCATTTGGGGTAGAAAAAAATTTCCCATACTATGAGAATTGACTTTGGCCAGTTGTGGTCTCCCAAACTCCAAAAATCAACCGTTTACTAAGTTTTTTTTTTTTCATGTTTCAAGTATTACTGTCCTATTTTTCTAAACTTTGCTTAGGTAGTTTTCATAGTTAGACTTTGAATTTTTGTTTGAAATTTTTTGTGCTATCTTTTCATGATTTTAGGGTGTTCCTCACAAAATTTCAGCTCATTTTGATATCGTTTGAGTATAGCTGTAGTTTTACCCCCTTGTTAGGTGCTTGTTGAGAAACACATTAATTACTACATATAGTGTGCATCCTGGTCATTCTGTGCATTCTGTTGAGGGTGATTCTGAATATTCTGATTTTGAGCATTCCACTACTAATTTTCATACCGAGAACATGGCTCAACCTCCACCTCGTGAGAGGACTCTTAGGGAGATGGCTGCACCTGATTTCACTTATGAAAGCTTGTGCATTCAATATCCTGATGAGGGTGTTCCATATGTTCTCAAGACTGGACTAATACATTTGCTGCCCAAGTTTCATGGTCTTGCAGGTGAAGATCCTCATAAGCATCTTTAGGAGTTCCATATTGTTTGTTCCACCATGAAGCCCCCTGATGTCCAAAAAGATCATATCTTTCTAAAGGCTTTTCCTCATTATCTGGAGGGAGTGGCAAAAGATTGGCTCTACTACCTTGCTCCCAAGTCCATTTTTAGCTGGGATGACCTTAAGAGGGTGTTCTTGGAGAAATTCTTCCCTACATCTAGGACCACTGCCATCAGAAAAGACATTTCAGGCATCAGGCAACTTAGTGGAGAAAACTTGTATGAGTACTGGGAAAGATTCAAGAAATTATGTGCAAGCTTTCCTCACCACTAGATTTTTGAGCAACTCCTTCTTCAATATTTCTATAAGGGACTTAGCAACATGGAGAGGAGTATGATTGATGTTGCCAATGGTGGAGCTCTTGGTGATATGACCCTTGCTGAGGCTAGGAATTTGATTGAGAAGATGGTTTCCAACTCACAATTCAGTGCAAGAAATTATGCTATTGTCCTTAGAGGAGTCCATGAGGTGGCCACAGATTCATCTTCATCTACTGAAAATAGAAAGCTTGAAGGAAAACTTGATGCCTTGGTCAACCTGATAACTCAGCTTGCCATGAATAAAAAATCTACACCTGTTGCAAGAGTCTGTGATCTATGTTCTTCTGCAGATCACCATTCAGATCTCTGTCCTTCTTTGCAGCAATCTAGAGTCAATGAGCAACCTGAAGCTTATGCTGCAAACATTTATAATAGACCCCATCAGTAGAAAAACCAACAACAACAGAATGATTATGACCTTTCAAGCAACAGATACAATCCAGGTTGGAGGAATCATCTAAATCTGAGATGTGCAAGTCCTCCACAACAACAACAGCCTATCCCTCCTTTCCAGAATGCTGCTGGTCCAAGCAAACCATATGTTCCTCCTCCAATGCAAAAGCAGCAGCAGCAGTCACAACAAAGACAACAAGCAACTGAGGCTCCTCCTCAACCTTCCTTAGAAGAGTTAGTGAGGCAAATGACCATCCAGAATATGCAATTTCAGCAAGAGACAAGAGCCTCCATTCAGAGTCTGACAAATTAGATGGGGCAGATGGCTACTCAGTTAAACCAAGCTCAGTCCCAAAATTTTGACAAATTGCCTTCACAAACTGTGTAGAATCCGAAAAATGTGAGTACCATCACCTTAAGGTCTGACAACCAAATTCAAGTACCTCCATCAGTAGCAGCACCTGCACCTGAACATGTTGTCATATCCTAATTTCGTCCGAGGACCATCCGTTGTTGGGATGCGACCCTCGTTTGACCACTTCGAGGTATTTGGCACCCATCGTTAGACAATTTGTGAAGTTCCAAGACATGCCGGAAGCCAAAAGAAAAGCGTTGTAGCACAATCCGTGAAGTTCCGTGACATGCTGGAAGTTAAAAGGAAGTGTTAGTGCGCAATCCGTAAAGTTCCGTAACATTCCGGAAGGCAAAAAATGGATGATTACGTAATCCGTAAGGTTCCGCAACATTACGAAAAGAAAACAAGTATCGTTACGAAATTCGTAAGTTTCCGTAACTTTACGGAAAAAGAATCACCAAAAAAAGGCAGGAGGTGTATTTAGTAAAAATGGGGGTTCAAATAGCAATCAGACCCACTTAGGCCTTCCAGGATGTTCCTCCAGAAGGCGGTTGCTTCTGGAGGAAGCAACCTAGCTCGCCAGGGCGAGCTGGGTGGCAAGCTCCTCCCCTATTTTCCTATAAATAGGGGGAGGAATGAAGGAGAAAAAGGTTTAGGCCTTCTGGTATTTCGAGATCACTTAAAATTAGTGAGAAAAATTGTTTTCATGAAGAAAATCCAAGCCGAGGCGCTTCCGTAACGTTTCCGTGGGTGATTTCGCGAAGATTTTCAACCGTTCTTCGTCGTTCATTCTTCGTCGTTCTTTGGTCTTTAACCGGCAAGTTCCCGAAATCGAACTTTTCAATTCATTCTATGTACCTTTGGTGGTCCCCATTTGTTTCGCGTACTTTTATTTTCATTTCATTTACTTTCCGTACCCCCTTTTGACGTGCTTTAGTCATTTACTTAAGTCATTTTCTAGCCTAATAAAAAAATAAAATAAATTTCCACCGATCATTTGAATTGTAACATCCGTTAATTTCTGTTAAAATGAAATCCGACCGTCCGGTCATGCCGTAACCACGTTGGAAACCAAAAAGAGGTAAAATAATAATATAATAATAAAAAATATCTTTTAGTAAAATAAATCAAAAAAATCAATCGGACGTTTTTTCTTTGGGATTTCTCTTTCTTAATCGAATCGACTAATAACCAAAGTGAAACTAAGGTTAAAATCAATTCATAAACCAAACTTTTTGTCATCGCCTAAAAAAGCCATTTTCAAAGGTCCAATGCCTTGAAATGGTCTTTTCCGCTTTTATTGGTAAAAATGTAGATTTCTAAAGGCCTAAAATCAATATGTAACTTTGTTACCTCTTTCAAAAATAAAGAAATCATTAATGGTCCAATGCCTTAATGGTTTTCTCACTTTTCAAAAGAATCGAAAGATTGTCTAACGGTCCAACGCCTTAAATGACCTTTCATTCAATAAAAACATATTTTGCAAAAAAGGATAAAAAAGCTTAACCAAAACCCTTTGTTCACAAAAGAACTACGTAGGTCTGATTTTCTCATCACAATTGAGGAATACGTAGGAGCAAAAGGAAACACCCTTGTCGACCACAAAAAGATAAAAATATAAAAAGGCATAAAAAGACATAAGAACGTAAAAAGGGAAGATAACATAAATTGAAGTCATATTTGCACATTTGATTAAAGGCTGCCGTCCCTTGTGACGGGCGTGTGGGGTGCTAATATCTTCCCCATGCGTAAATACAACTCCCGAACCTTTTATTTAAAGTTTGTAGACCATGTCTTTTCCGATTTTTCCGACGTTTTCCTCAAATAAACATTGGTGGCGACTCCGCATGTATTCCTTTCGTGGAACACGCACTCGCGAGTCATGTGTTGCCCTCCCGTCGAAGGGTAGATTGCGATAGTTGGCAACTCCGCTGGGGACTATTTTTTAGAGAGTTAGGCCATTTAATCTTGTGCAATATTTTATCATGACATCCTCCTTTGTTGGTTTCCCTTTATTTTTTATGTTCTTGTATATATAACTCTTTGATGCTTTTAGTGCGTTTTAAAATGTATGCATGAGGTAAATATTTATTCATTTGATGCACACAAACACCAACACTATTTGCACACACGGTGAGTTGAAAAAGGGCCCTATACCCGGGTTCTTGGGAACATAAGGAGTGGAGGTGAATCTGTGATCATGCTAGGTCTCCGACTTGCTTGATTACAGTGAACCCTCATCTAGAGTTTTTCTCTTTGATAACATATTGTTGCTAGTAGTCCCTACTGCTGCAATGTGTCCTTCGAAGGGAATAATACCTCTAGAGACCATCAAGAGAGATATGACCACCTTGGGAATTATCACTAAAAGCCTTGTTAGCTCCCTCCCATATAGGTCCCTTGAATAGGGGCACGAAGCGGACACACTGCGTGCCATTTTTTCACACTACCATGCATAAGTGTCACGTACCCTTTTGCTTATATTTTGTGAATATTGTCATACTGTACACTCCCGTGTTGCGCCTTTCGCATATGCATCATGCACGGATTCTATTTTAGTCCCCTCTCTTTGTCAAACCAATGGAGGGTCCGTACCACCTTCTTAAATACATACATCAGGCACTTTGCTACTTTAAGACGTTGTATCTAAGAAGGAGACAATTTCCCGGGCTCCCGTATTCATAAATTGCATCTGTGTCATATGCATTTCTTCATGCATTCATCCATTCCACCCATGATAGATGTCAGAGTTTTGATTCGCACCAATTTTTGTTCACTTTAGTAAAACGTGGATCAAGTCAAATGCCTTCACTTAAAAAGAGGTTCTATCAAGTCAAGGTCAAGAGCTTAGGGACCACCAGTCTAAAGGAGTTAGGGTAGTTAATGGGTCAGCTCCAGCGGCAAGCTTTTTGCAAAACTTACGGTAAAATCTGGGACTTAGCCATGGTAGAAGTCTCCACAGAGGCCATTGCCTCCCTCACCCAGTATTATGATCAGCCATTGAGGTGCTTCACCTTTGGGGACTTCCAGCTATCACCCATGGTGGAAGAATTTGAAGAGATCCTAGGATGTCCTCTAGGGGGAAGGATACCATACCTCTTCTCAGGGTTCTATCCCTCATTAGCTAGAATTTCTAAGATAGTCCAAATCTCGGCACAGGAATTAGACCACAGGAAGCAAGTCGAAAATGGGGTGGTTGGAATACCGAGAAAATGTTTGGAGGCAAAAGCAAGAATCTTGGGAGGTAAAGGTGAATGGGCCCTGTTCATAGACATTCTCGCACTGTTGATCTTTAGAGGAGTCCTCTTTCCAAATGTGGATGGGTTGGTGGACCTAGCAGCGATTGACGCTTTTCTTGCCTATCATGACCACAAGGAAAGCCCGGTCGTTGCTATGCTAGCCGACCTCTATGACACCTTTGACCGAAGATGTGAGAAGAGCAGTATGAGGATTGTCTGTTGTACTCCCGCTCTTTATCTATGGTTGGTTTCACACCTTTTTCGCCAAGAGGTGAGGCATGCCTGCCCGTTAGAAAGCCATCGTTCATGCACAGAGAAAAGAAGGGCGAATTGGGACCAACTCTTAGCAAACAGAGAAGAAGCATCTGTCAACTGGTTCCCTCGATGGAAAGAAGGAAGAACTGGAGTTCTTATCTCGTGCAGAGGATTTCCGAATGTTCCCTTGATGGGGACAAGGGGTTGCATCAATTACAATCCCGTTCTTGCGATAAGGCAACTTGGCTACCCGATGAGAGGGGCACCACTAGAGGAAGAGCTCGCACCTGTCATTTCACGAGGGTTCAGTGAGACCAACGTGGAGACGCTTCGGAAGGTCCGCAAAGCATGGGAAGTGGTACAAAAGAAGGACAAAGAGCTCAGAGGCAGTAACAATGGGCCCATTGGTGGCTACCGTGAGTGATTGAAAGCCCACGTGCAAGGTTTGGATTGGCTTCCAAGTTTGAGAACCGCTAAAAGAGAGGAAGTTAAGGCACCGGAGGAAGACGAAGAGGTGCAGGTCCTTTGGGCGGAACTCGAGCAAGCCCAAACAGTTAAAGAAAGGTTCAAATCAACAGCTCTAAAAATCCGAAAGGAGACTGCCGAACTGAGAGATATAAATACAGCTACCTCCAAGGCTTTGGAACAAGAGACCAAGATGGCTTGTAGGGAAGAACACGGCCAGAACAAATTCCGAGGGGCTCTGTGGGACAGAAAAAGCGAGCTTAAACTCTGAAGAGAGGAAAGGGACCAATCACGAGTAGACAGTTTGATCTTGAAAGATGAATTGAAGGCTTGCTCGAGGTCCAAAAGAAGTTTGTCTCAGCGGTTATGCGAGACAGAGACCAGCATGTTAGCTATCATCACTAAGTACCAAGAAGAACTAAATCTAGCTACGGCCCATGAGCATAGAGTGGCGGACGAGTATGCCCAAGTGTACACGGAAAAGGAGGCTAGAGGAAGGGTGATCGACTCGCTACATCAAGAGGAAACGATGTGGATGGACCGATTTGCCCTTACCTTGAACAGGAGTCAAGAGCTTCCCCGACTACTAGCCAAGGCCAAGGCAATGGCGGACACCTACTCCGCCCCCAAGGAGATCTACGGACTTCTCAGCTATTGTCAGCATATGATAGACTTAATGGCCCATATAATCAGAAACCGCTAGGAAGTTTGTGTTGTCACTCAGATCTTGACTAGTTATAAACTTTCTGAATAAAATGAGTTTATCCCATGTTTTTACTCCAAAGATCAGTGTGAATCAAGTCACTCCCGCATTTTATCTCTAGCATGCATTCATATCATGCATCGCATAAGCATTTCTTCATGGCATCATAATGGACATATCGTTCCTGCGTTTGTCCGTTATCATATTCCAACATCACATTTTGCATGAGTCATTGCATCATCATGCATATGCGTTCAACATACTTTTTGTTCTACAAATTGCATACCTTTTGTTTTCATGTTCACTCATGCATGATCCTTGCATTTTCCTCTACAAAACAAAAACAAAAAGGGAAGCATGAAAATTCATGATGCATTCTTGGTTGCATATATTTGGTACCATGAGCCCACCATGTTGGGATCATAAATCCGTTTCACTTAAAAAAAAAATGAGCGAACATGGTACCTAATGCATGGTTAACTAGGAAATGTGTTTCTTCGGGCATCTCAATTTCATAATTACATTTTCCATGCATAGCTTAAAGTATGCCCGAGTCATTCATCCCTATGAAAGGTTGTTGAAGTATTGGCGATCATAATTGCCATTCCTTGGATTATAGGGTTGAATTAAGCTCATGCTTTTTCGAAAAAGTTCATCAAGTCAAGTTGAAGTATGAAAGTAACCATCTTGCAAAAATTGGGGCAAAAGATGAATCGAGTTACATCGCTGTTTCGTCTACTGCCAAACACATTTAGGACTGTTGATGTCCTTGTTACTTCCAGTTTCACCTTGATGTCATGGACCATGTTGAAAATCTAAATTGATTCAACCTCATGTCCTGCATAAAAATTCGCAATACTTCAACTGTGCATCATTCACATACATCCATGCTTTTCATTGGTTGCATTGTTCATTACATTCTTTCCTTGAAAAAAGAAAAATGAACTTAATCATTGTTATCAAAAAGAAAAGAACACGCTTTACGGTGCCCTTACCGAACCTGTGCTAGAGCTAGAGTAATGGGTGACATAGAGGAGGTGCAAGAGCAGATGAAGGCCGACATGGAGGCCATGAAAGAGCAAATGGCCACAATGATGGAGACCATGATGAGCATGAAGTAGATAATGGAAGCCAATGTGGTTGCAGTTGCCGCTACCAGGGCTATTGCTAAGGAGAACCCGACGCCCCCTTCTGATATCAACCAAATGAATCATCGAACCTCAGATATGGTGGGCAAAGATTTGGGAAGTACGGACGACCCCATGATGTGCAAATTCAAAACGAGCACGCCTTTCCGCCATATGACTTGCCTCCCAACTATACACCACCCAATGTGGCATACACTCCCAATAAGAATGTCAATAACTCCACTTCTATACCCATTGAGAGCCAACAACCCCAAACTGATCATGCACGTGTCTCTTAAACCGTGGGGGAGACACATGAAATTCCCCACCACAATCTAGCCGGCGTCGAGCCTTGGCTCGGATATGCCACTGAAGGGCAAGCAGTTGGTGGTATACCCCTGTAAAACACTTTAGAGGGCCCTCAGTATTACCCCCAACTACACCTCTTGCATTCCACAACAACTAAAAACCCTCATGCTATGGCAGAAATGGGAAAGTTGGATCATCTAGAGGAAAGGCTCAGGGCCATTGAAGGAGGTGAAGATTATGCCTTTGCTAACCTAGGAGAATTGTTTCTAGTACCCAATATCATCACCCTTCCCAATTTCAAGGTGCTGGACTTTGACAAGTACAAGGGGACTACTTGCCGCAAGAACCATCTAAAGATGTATTGTCAAAAAATGGGGGCATACGCAAAAGATGAGGAATTGCTGATACATTTCTTCCAAGAAAATATTACTGGGGTGGCTGTTACCTGGTACGCTAACTTGGAACCTTCCCGAGTCCATTCTTGGAAGGACCTAATGGTTGCCTTCGTTAGGCAGTATCAGTAAAATTTTGATATGGTTCCGGATAGGATGCAACTACAGAACATGTGCAAAAAGGGGCTCGGATCTTTCAAAGAATACACCCAAAGGTGGAGGGATCTGGCAGCCCAAGTGGTTCCCTCAATGATGGAGAAAGAAATGATAACAATGATAGTAGACACATTACCAGTGTTCTATTATGAAAAATGGTGGGTTACACACCTTCGAGCTTTGCGGATTTGGTCTTCGCTGGCGAAATGATCGAAGTAGGTCTAAAAAGAGGCAAATCTGATCATCATGCTTTGATAAATGAGAAAACTGGGGCAAATGAAGAGGGTGAGAATGAAGGAGAAACCCATGCTGCGACTGCCATTCCTACATGGCCAAGTTTCCCACCAATCCGACAATGTCATTACTCAGCCAATAACAACCATTCTCCTTATCCACCACCCAATTATCCACAAAGGACATCCTTAAATCAACCACAAAACCCATCTACCACACAACCAATGCCCAAACACCACCCTTAGCGAAAACCAAAAAGGAATTTTGCGGCAAAAAAGCCTGTAGGATTCACCCCAAATTTCGGTGTCCTATGCTAACTTGCTCCATTATCTACTTGATACTGCAATGGTAGCCATAACCCCTGCTAGGATTCCTCAACCTCCATTTTTCCGAGGATACGACTCGAACGCAATGTGTGCTTATCATGGAGGAGCCCCGGGGTATTCCATTGAGCATTGTATGACCCTGAAGCGTAAGGTGCAAAGTCTAATTGATGCGGGCTGGCTGAAATTTGAGGAGAATCGCGTATGAGTCTTGACATTGACAAGCGACACCACACATGGGGCAATTTTGAAGGCTGTTGTTAGGTGTCTCTAATGACTCATCAGGATTTCCAAGTTTATGCCATTATTGTAAACCACAGTTACAATGCTAAAATGGATGAATTGGACATCCTTGTATCTCTCATCCATTCACAAACACATCTTTGCTTATTCAACTTCCATCGGAATGTGAGTGTAAGCCACTGGTTTGTTTGCTCAAAGTGACCTGCGCTCCTGAGTGTTGACTTCCAAGACCGTTCAATCAGAGATTACTCGTCTTGCGCGTAGGTGGGGGTGCCATAAAACAAAAAGTAAAGCAAAAATAAGTTTCAAAATAAAAAAAAAGCATTTGATTGACTGTGTTTTCAAGTAAAAATATAGACATTCATGTGACCTCATTTTATCATTCCGGAAAGTTTGTCTTTTTAAAGAGAAGTGAGTTATCAAGAATAGGATGTGGGACAAATGGCCTCAGTTATCTTAAGAAGGGGGGGTTGAATTAAGATACAAAGACTATTCCCCAATTAAACTTTCACTCTCTCTTTTTGGATTAACAATGCACCCTTAACATGAATTACTCAAAAGACAATTCAAAATAAACTTCTTTAAAGCAAAAGATGGATAACAATAAATAAAAGAAGTTTAAGTGAAGAGAGGAATGCAAACTTGATTTATATTGGTTCGGCCACTTCCCGTGCCTACTCCAGTCCTCAAGCAACCCACTTGAGATTTTCGACTCTCTTTGTTAAACTCCTTCTACAAAGTCTGAACCACACAGGGACAACCCTACCCTTGTGTTCAAGAATCCTCTACAACAAGAGACCCACAGTCTCTTAATCCCTTTTCAGAAATAAGAAGAGGAGAAGAAGAAATCTCTCTTAAAAGAGATAGATTGTACAATGAAGATCAATCAAAATTCCTTATTGAATATGCAAGTGGTTTGACCAAGGAATCTTTTTGAGAGTATAAGATAGTTCAGTTCAGAAAAACTCTTAATCTTTTGAGAGGATAAAACTTTTTGGGCAATGAAAACTCTCTTTAAATTCGTGTTTCCAAGTCACCTTTGATGGCCATTCGTAAATCATTTGAATAGATGTGACTCTTGGAAGTTATTTTTTGAAAATCTCCTCTGGTAATCGATTACAAAGACTTGTGTAATCGATTACAGGCTTTAAAATTTGAATTAAAACGTTCAATAAACTGCTGGTAATCAATTACCATCCATGTGTAATCGATTACACATTATAAATTTTGAATTAATTGGTCTGTGTCGTCCCGACATAGGTAGGTATGCATTATTTCCAACTAATTTCTAATGCCATCTACTATTTGCTGGGGTTGTGCCCACAAGACACCCAGTGGACCCGGAGAAGTCCAACAGGGCCCTGGGGTTTCCAGCTCTGGTTACGGGGCTCTATCAGTCCTACAGGGTGCCCGTACTCCCTGACAAGGTCATGCCATCGCGATATAGGTAAGTATGCATATGGTTCCAACTGATTTCTGATTGCAGGGATCGCGCCCGCAGGACACCCCGTGGACCCAAAGAAGTCCAACAGGGTCCTGGGGTTTCCAACTCTTATTACGGGCCTCTGTCAGTTCTACGGAGTGCCCGTCACCCCCAGCAAGGTCATTAGGCCTCCTACTAACCGAGCTTTCATCAAGAAGTATTGCGCCCCCAGGCAGGCAGAGGGCGAGACACCACAACAGCCTGGGGATGGCTAGCAACAGGCAACAAATGCACCGCCGCCACCTCCAGAGCCCCTCTGCTCATCCACAAAAAGGTTAGAGTATTGCCTACGACACATGACCGACAAATAGGCGACCAAGTCCAAGGCCAAAGGTAAGCAAAGTACTAGGTCCGTGACCGACAAGTCATAAGGCGTCCAGCTCAAGACGTTAAAGAAGCGCTACTAGGAGGCAACCTAGTACCTTTTAAATCTCTGCTTGTTATTTGATCACCTTTGTTTCTCAAGTCATAGTAGGACACACCTAGTTGCTCAGGATCTTGGGAATTTAAATAAAACAAGCACAAGCTCGGAAGGTAGTCATACCTCACAAAATATATATATATATATATATATATATATATATATATATATATATATATATATATATATATATGCATGTTTAGGTAGAAAGATACCTTGGATATGTATGTATGTAACAAAAAAATACTTCACAAAATATATATATGTATGTTTAGGTAGCAAGATACCTTGGATGTGCACGTATATAGCAAAAATATCTCACAAAACATATATATGTATGTTTAGGTAGCAAGATACCTTGGATATGCATGTATATAGCAAAAATACCTCACAAAACATATATATGTATGTTTAGGTAGCAAGATACCTTGGATATGCATGTATATAACAAAAATACCTCACAAAAATATACACATGTTTAGGTAGCGAAATACCTCATGAAAAAAAAAACAAACAAGGAAAAGAAATAAACACATGATAAAAAGGAAAAGAGAAAAAAGAAAAATAAGTTGTCTAGCTGAAAAACCAACATGCTTTTGAGAAGAGATAACTTCCAGCTTTTCTTTGAAAAAAAAAAAGAAAAAAAAATTCACTGATCATAACCGGTTTTTGAAAAAAAATGTGTGTACACATTTGAAGGGTAAATGCTGTGAAAGTTTTTCGGAACACCCAAGATAGACTCGGATGAATGCACAAATTGATAAAAGAACATATTTTGGAAACACTGGGTTGACTAAGATAGAGAAAAAGAATTATGAGCCCTAGCATCACATGACCAAAATTTTTTCGACACTTGAGTGTCCGCATAGGTGCATGCATGACTAGTTTTGCATACAATTTCCAAATCATCATTGTTGCATTTGTGTCATGGAAATAATGTGGGACATCCCCTTTTATCCTTGAACTAAACCAAACCCTGACATATATCATGTCTAGTCGTGCTACAAGCCTTGAGCCAAAATCCCAACTTACCATAAACCTTGACCCAGGGTTAGAATATCAATCCTTGCCCTCGGAAGAAAACACAAAAAGAAGGAAAATCTCCAATCAAAGAAAGGGAGAAAGCAAAAAAGGAAAGAAAATTCCCAATTAAAAGAGGGAGAGAAAGCAGAAAAAAAAAAAAGAAAGAAAATCCCCGATCAAAGATCGGAAGAAAATAGAAGAAACATGCAGAAAGGTCTTTGGACCAGACAATATCTGAACAATATAGAATTGTCACCAAGAAAACAAAAAAAGAAAGGAAACCACGACCTAAAGTGGCCCTCTCCCTTTGATTACCAACCAAAATCCTGTGCGTCGGTGACTTATTCGCCTCGCGCTAAACAAAAACAGAAAAGGAAAAGGCCAAAAACATTCAAAGCCAAAATTCCCACAAAAAAACACCATTCCCAAGAAAAAGTCCTACTGATCCATGATCACGCATGTAATCTTTGATTTGATAAGAAATGATTTGCAAGATCAAGTCATGGCATATCTATGGTTAGGAATTAGGACGAAACACTTACCTGTGTGAGATTAATACACTTTGAGTGATTTTCATCTATTTTTGTTGAACCTAGTGTTTCCTCTAAATGGTCATTTAGAAACAAAATGCTAAACATCCAAAATCTCATTTGTGGTTATGAGAAGATTTCATCAGCATACTCCCCTTCCCCGGTAGACACATTGTTTTTCATCCGAAATACATATGTTGCTCTAATTGGTTGGAAGTTTTGTCTCTTTACTAACGCGTGTTCGCATTTTAGTGAAGAAAACACCGAGACTATTTTAGTCTCACAAGTTATCCAGAACTACGTAGGTCTGAGTTCCCTATTGAGGATACGTAGGAGCAAGAGCCTCGCTTTTACTGGCCGCCCCACAATTTCTATCATACTGACCCTGGAGTCACGTGACATGCGGAGATACCCAAGTGGTTATCCGTTTAAATTTTCTTTTGCTATCTCTAAGTCTCAAAGCATGATAGCACGCAGAGACTAAAGTCATCTTCTGCGCCTTTTGTCATCCAGAGGCGGCGGGCCCGATGACATGCGGGGATACCCAGGTGGTTAACCGCACTTTTGCTATCTCTAAGTCTCAAAGCATGATAGCACGCAGAGACTAACGTCGTCTTCTGCGCCTTTTGTCATCCAGAGGCGGCGAGCCCGATGACATGCAGGGATACCCAGGTGGTTAACCGCACTTTTGCTATCTCTAAGTCTCAAAGCATGATAGCACGTAGAGACTAACATCGTCTTCTGTGCCTTTTGTCATCTAGAGGCGGCGGGCCCGATGACATGCGGGGATACCCAGGTGGTTAACCGCACTTTTGCTATCTCTAAGACTCAAAGCATGATAGCACGCAGAGACTAAGGTCGTCTTCTGCGTCTTTTGTCATCCAGAGGTGGCGGGCCCGATGACATGCAGAGATACCCAAGTGGTTATCCGCACTTTTGCTATCTCTAAGACTCAAAGCATGATAGCACGCAGAGACTAACGTCGTCTTCTATGCCTTTTGTCATCCAGAGGCGGCGGGCCCGATGACATGCGGCATACCCAGGTGGTTAACCGCACTTTTGCTATCTCTAAGACTCAAAGCATGATAGCACTCAGAGACTAACGTCGTCTTCTATGCCTTTTGTCATCCAGAGGCGGCGGGCCCGATGACATGCGGGATACCCAGGTGGTTAACCGCACTTTTGCTATCTCTAAGACTCAAAGCATGATAGCACGCAGAGACTAACGTCATCTTCTACACCTTTTGTCATCCAGAGGCGGCAGGCCCGATGACATGCAGAGATACCCAAGTGGTTATCCACACTTTTGCTATCTCTAAGACTCAAAGCATGATAGCACGCAGAGACTAACGTCGTCTTCTACGCCTTTTGTCATCCAGAGGCGGCGGGCCCGATGACATGTGGGGATACCCAGGTGGTTAACCGCACTTTTGCTATCTCTAAGACTCAAAGCATGATAGCGCGCAGAGACTAACGTCGTCTTCTGCGCCTTTTGTCATCCAGAGTCGGCGGGCCCGATGACATGCAAGGATATCCAGGTGGTAAACCGCACTTTTGCTATCTCTAAGTCTCAAAGCATGATAGCACGCAGAGACTAACATCGTCTTCTGCGCCTTTTGTCATCCAGAGGCGGCGGGCTTGATGACATGCGGAGATACCCAAGTGGTTATCCGCACTTTTGCTATCTCTAAGACTCAAAGCATGATAGCACGCAGAGACTAACGTTGTCTTCTGCGCCTTTTGTCATCTAGAGGCGGCGGGCCCGATGACATGCAGGGATACCCAAGTGGTTATCCGCACTTTTAAAAACTTTCTTTTGCTATCTCTAAGACTTAAAGCATGATAGCACGCAGACTCTAACGTCTTCTTTGGTGCCTTTTGTCATCCGGAGGCGGCGGGCCCGATGACATGCGGAGACAAATTACGGTCATCCGCACGCTCAATGAGTGATAAATGCGCATAGACGAATTCTGCGCCCTTTATCATTCAGGAGCAATGAGTCGAGTGGTAAATGCGCTGAGACAAATTCTGCGCCCTTTGGCATTCAGATTTTGCAAGTCAAGTGGTAAACGTGCAGATACAAATTCTGTGCCCTTTATCATTCGGGAACAACAAGTTGGGTGGTAAGCACGCATAGACGAATTCTGCGCCGTTTATCATTCAAGAGCAGTAAGTTGGGTGGTAAACGCGCATAGACGAATTTTGCGCCCTTTATCATTCAAGAGCAGTAAGTCGAGTGGTAAACGCACAAATACAAATTCTGCGCCTTTTATCATTCGGGAACAACAAGTTGGGTGGTAAACGCGCAGAGACAAATTTTGCGCCCTTTATCATTCAAGAGTAGTTAGTTGGGTGGTAAACACGCAGAGACAAATTCTGTGCCCTTTATCATTCAAGAGTAGCAAGCTGAGTGGATAAACGCGCATAGAGGAATTCTGCGCCCTTTATCATTCAGGAACAACAAGTTGGGTGGTAAATGCGCAGAGACAGATTTTGTGCCCTTTATCATTCAGGAGCAGCGAGTCGAGTGGTAAACGCGCATAGACAAATTCTACGCCCTTTGCCATTCAGGTGTCGCAAATTGGGTGATAAACGCGCATAGACGAATTCTGCGCCCTTTATCATTCAAGAACAGCAAGTTGGGTGGTAAACACACAGAGACAGACTCTGCACCCTTTTTCATTCGGGGACAGTAAGTCGAGAGGTGGGCGGAGACAAATTATGGTTATTCCGTGCACCTTTTTGCCATCCAGAGGCGATCGTGTCCGGTGGCACGCAGAGACAAATTATGGTCATTCTGTGTCTCGCCGCCCAGGCTCGATCGTGTCCAACAAAACGCAGAGACAAATTATGGTCATTCTGCGTCTTGTATCAACCAAGAGGAACAAATTCAACAGTATCAGGATGATGTGTCGGTACTGATCATTTTCAAATTTTTGTAGGTTCCGCTGGTAGGGAGGTTCACTGGCCGAATGGTGTTTCGCTCGAACGAAATTAGTGTCTTATCTTTACTTCCCTTTTATCTCCAATAAAAGACAAGTAAAGAGGGACAACTGTCATACCCTAATTTTGTCTGGGGACCATCCGTTGTTGGAATACGACCCTCGTTTGACCACTTCAAGGTATTTGGCACCCATCGTTAGGTAATTTGTGAAGTTCCAAGACATGCCGGAAGCCAAAAGAAAAGCGTTGTAGCACAATCCGTGAAGTTTCATGACATGCCGGAAGTTAAAAG
This sequence comes from Glycine soja, assembly GCF_004193775.1. Classification (NCBI taxonomy): domain Eukaryota; kingdom Viridiplantae; phylum Streptophyta; class Magnoliopsida; order Fabales; family Fabaceae; genus Glycine; species Glycine soja. The sequence goes on along the minus strand of NC_041006.1, from coordinate 16,959,316 downwards.
GAAGTGTTAGTGCGCAATCCGTAAAGTTCCGTAACGTTCCGGAAGGCAAAAAAGGGATTACATAATTCGTAAGGTTCTGCAACATTACGAAAAGAAAACAAGTATCATTACGAAATTCTTAAGTTTCCGTAACTTTACAGAAAAATAATCACCAAAAAAAGGTAGGGTGTGTATTTAGTAAAAACGGGGTTCAAATAGCAACCAGGCCCACTTGGGCCTTCCAGGATATTCCTCCAAAAGGCGGTTGCTTCTGGAGGAAGCAACCTAGCTCACCTGGGCGAGCTGGGTGGCAAGCTCCTCCCCTATTTTCCTATAAATATGGGGAGGAGTGAAGGAGAAAAATGTTCAGGATAGAAAGAATCGAAAGATTGTCTAATCGTCCAACGCCTTAAATGACCTTTCATTCAATAAAAACATATCTTGCAAAAAAGGATAAAAAAGCTTAACCAAAACGCTTTGTTCACAAAAGAACTACGTAGGTCTGATTTTCTCATCACAATTGAGGAATACGTAGGAGCAAAGGGAAACACCCTTGTCGACCACAAAAAGACAAAAATATAAAAAGGCATAAAAATACATAAGAACGTAAAAAGGGAAGATAACATAAATTGAAGTCATATTTGCACATTTGATTAAAGGTTGTCATCCCTTGTGACGGACGTGTGGGGTGCTAATACCTTCCCCGTGCGTAAATACAACTCCCGAACCTTTCATTTAAAGTTCGTAGACCACGTCTTATTCGTTTTTTCCGACATTTTCCTCAAATAAACGTTGGTGGCGACTCCACACGTATTCCTTTCTTGGAACACGCACCCGCGAGTCACGCGTTGCCCTCCCGCCAAAGGGTAGGTTGCGACACCTCTCAAGCTTCATTCTACACCTAAAAAGGAGGATGAGATAGTTGAACAAAAGAGAAAGCTTCCTAACAAAAATTTCATGTAGGTGGACCTTCTTCTAGTAATTCTGACTTACCGTAGCCTCTTATCCCTCTTCGGTTCCCACCTAGAGCAATTCCAAACAAAAAAATGGAAGAAGCGGAAAAGGAGATCTTGGAGACCTTCAGGAAAGTAGAGGTAAACATACCTCTGCTAGATGTCATCAAGAAGATTCCAAGATATGCCAAGTTTCTAAAGGAGCTGTGCACCCACAAAAGGAAGCTCAAAGGCAATGAAAGGATTAGCATGGGTAGAAATGTGTCAACATTGATAGGTAAATCTGTTCCTCACATTCCTGAGAAATGTAAGGATCCAGGTACTTTCTGTATACTTTTCATTATTGGGAACAATAAATTTGAGAATGCCATGCTAGATCTAGGAGCATCAGTTAGTGTCATGCCTCTGTCCATTTTCAATTCTTTATCTCTTGGACCCTTGCAATCTACAGATGTGGTGATTCATTTGGCAAATAGAAGTGTTGCTTACCTCGCAGGTTTTATAAAGGATGTGCTGGTTCGGGTAGGTGAACTTATTTTTCTTGTTGATTTTTATGTTCTTAATATGGAAGAGGGATTTTCTCATGGTTCAGTTCCAATTATTTTAGGCAGGCCATTTATGAAAACAGCCCAAACCAAGATAGATGTTTATGCTGGCACATTGTCTATGGAATTTGGTGATATTGTTGTTCATTTTAACATTCTTGATGCCATGAAACATCCATATGAGGATCATTCTATTTTTCGTGCTGAGATAATTGATCAGATTGTTGACGATTATATGTTTGATTTTGATCCTCTTCATGATAGGAGACATCCATTTTTATCTGATTTTCATACTTGTCATTCTTTATGCATTGACTCTGAACCTGAGTTTGAATTTGATCCAGTATCTGATTTTTATGCTGAGAGTGAATTTGAATTTGAGTATGGTGTTGTACCTCTTGATGTTGATTTTTCAGAGTCAGAATGCACTAACCATGTTGCAGGAAGTACATATACTTCTGACTTGCTTTATGAGGTACAGGCTGAGGAACCTTCTTCTTCTCCTACCCTGGTTCCTCCCACTGTTCAGCCACCACCCACACCAGAGTTGAAGCCCTTACCAGCAACCCTCAAGTATGCTTACTTGGAGGACAAGGAAAAATTTTCAGTGATCATCTCTGCATCCCTTGCTGCTGAGCAAGAGGAGAAGTTGTTGCTAGTGCTCAAGAAGCACAAGAAGGCCATTGGATGGACTTTAGTAGACATTCCTGGTATTAGCCCATCTACCTGCATGCATAGGATACTTTTAGAGGATGGAGCTAAGCCAGTAAGGCAGCCACAGCGGCGACTCAAACCGTCATTCTAGATGTGGTGAAAAAGGAAGTGACCAAGCTCTTACAAGCTGGAATCATCTACCCCATTTCTGACAGCCAGTGGGTGAGTCCAGTCCAAGTGGTTCCTAAGAAGACAGGTCTCACAGTGATCAAGAATGAAAGGGATGAGCTTATCCCCACAAGAGTGCAGAATAGCTGGCGAGTCTGTATTGATTATAGGAGGCTGAACCAGGTAACCAGAAAAGATCATTTTCCCCTGCCATTCATTGATCAAATGCTTGAGCTCTTGGCAAGTAAATCTCATTACTGTTTTCTTGATGGTTTTTCTGGTTATTTACAAATTCATATTGCTTCTGAGGATCAAGAAAAGACCATATTCACCTGTCCCTTTGGCACTTTTGCCTATAGGAGGATGCCCTTTGGCCTATGCAACGCCTCTGGTACCTTCCAGTGGTGTATGCTTAGCATTTTCAGTGATTTTTTAGAGAGCAGCATAGAGGTGTTTATGGATGATTTTACTGTTTATGGATCCTCTTTTGATGCATGTTTGGATAGTCTGGATAGAGTTCTTAGTAGATGCATTGAAACTAACCTTGTGACATCCTAGAATTTCTACCCGAAATTTTGTAAGCGTTATATTTTAAATAATTATATACATATGTATTATTCAGTGTATATATATATAGTTGTGGTAAGTATGTACATTGGGGGAAAGATACGCGAGTTAGATTAATTAGCGAAGAGAAATCCATAACTGGACAGTTATAGATTAATCCTCCATTAATTAGTCTAAAAATTATCGTTTTGCGTGCAACTTAAAATTTAACAAAACCAACCTCTGAACCACACTCAGGGTTTCATTCTGAGCATTTTGATATATATATTGCCTACTTTTGAAAACGGGCCCCGACGGGTGCAAAGAAACACGAGAAACTGGAACCAGAGAAGCGGTACGCAAATCGAGGCAGAATTTTAGCATTCAAAAGGTCAAATTTTTTCTCTCCTTGTGGCTGAGTATGAAGTCACATCAAGGGGAAGAGGTGGGCCCCTTTTGCTCCACTCAAAATGAGACATGCGGCATTGCTTTTAGAAAAAGGAAAGAGAAAATCTTTTTAAAATAAAAGCCAAATTCTCTCTCTCCATTCAGATTTCAGAAAAAGCTTTTCCTCCCTCTTCCCACGTTGCTTTTCTTCTTCCTTTCTTCTCCACCATTGTTGCCCTTTGAAGCTCCAAAATTGCTCATCATTTCTACTCCAAATTGCAAAAGGAAGTCATTTTTGGTGTCGTGAAGCACACCTCTACGTTGTGGGAATTCGAATTTCAGGTATAGGTGGACTTCTTCTCACATGAAATTCGTGGGTATTGGGTTTTTGGGAGATATGATGGGTAGTTCTACTAGGTTAATGCCTTATGGTAGTTATTTGTGAAGGAATTTGTTGAAAGCATGCTAAACTTGACATGTTTAATGTGAGTAAAGCTACCCATTATGTGTTAGGGTTTTATGATGATGCTTTGTGATGTTTGTGTGCTGAAATTGTTGATAGAAAACTGGTAGAGATGATGGGGAAAGTTAATTTAGGGTTAAATGTGAGAATGACAATGTTGTAGGTAGAAAAGTGTGAGATTTTGAGGGTTAGAGAAGCTAAATTTGGGGTTAGTGTAAATTGGAGTCTAAAGTGAGTTGATTCTAGTTTAGAATGTCAATTAGGACTTGTAGGTAAGCTTGGGCAGAGCAAATGAGGAAGATTAGTGACTAATGCGAAAGAAAAGAGCCTTTTCTAGGCTAAATTGGGTGTTGAGAGGTCAAATTTTGAATAGCTGGGGTTTTCACCTTAAAACCAGTTTGAGCAATTCTAAGTCAATGTTATAGACTTGATTGAGATGAGAGATTACCCCAAAATTAACCAATTCTCATTTTCACTTCTCAAACCTTGAAAATCCACTAAATTGATGGGTTTTGGATACCTAGATTTTGAATTGCTTTGGTCTAAAGCTTGTTTTTGGTTTAAATATGATTTATACATGATTTAGGACTTTTAGGATCCAATTTGAGAAAAATTGGATGTGGGCAAGATGGATTTCGAAATCTGCCCTATTATGCAGAAAAATGTTGTTGAATTGTGCAGCAGATTTTTGATGTGTGCAGAAAAATGCTTGTGCATTGTTGGTTATGGGAAAGGTAGTACATATTGGGTTCTAGACATTTTCTAGCCGATCCCAACGGTGAAAATGTAGATTTATGTACTAGGAACCTCCAGTAAAATTTTCGAGTCGATCCAACGGTTAACGAATCAGAACAAAGAGAATGTTACTGGGGTATTTGAGTATGGAAAGTTGTGATATTTGAATGTGTTTTGGGCAGAGTTTTCTGCCTCTACTCTGTTTTCTTGATTTAGGGTAGTTCATAATATTTGGAAATTGAATTTCTTGGATATTGTGGAAGCTTGGAGGGGTTGATGGGGACCCGGTGTTGAAAGGAACGAGGATAAGGGCTACGTGGGAGTGTGTGAGCTCAATTTGAAGGTGGGCAACTGGGGATGGTACGTTAATGTTTGATTTGTGGAAGTGGGAGAGTTGATTTGCGCCATCGCCCGATCGCCACCTAGTACCACATATGACGGGTGCCCCATAATCCACTAAGCTTGATGTGAGAAAGCGTGGAAGAGTCAGTCTTCCTACTTTTGTTTGTTGACCACAGAGTGGTACCTGGAGATATGTCGCGGGGGTCAGGAGACCTTGGGGACGTCAGGTGGGGTGCTATTGCCCAAAACCAAGCTTGACCAATCCCGACCCAACCCGGGCATAGTCAATCAGTGAGAACCTGTGATGTACCTAAACAGGCGAGCTCCTGGCAGTCAACCAATAAAAGAACAAAGACCACAAAGCAAGGAGGCTTGTGTGGCGGCTGGCCAGCTATGAATCTTGAGTGGTATCTGGAAATTGGCCTCTGGTAATCGATTACCAAGGGTGTGTAATCGATTACTGGGCTTAAAAATGGAGACAGGAAGTTAAAATGGCCTCTGGTAATCGATTACCAATGGGGTGTAATCGATTACACAGGGTGATAGGGCACTGGTAATCGATTACCAGTTTGGTGTAATCGATTACACAGTGCTACCTGCCACTGGTAATCGATTACCATTTAGGTGTAATCGATTACACAGTGTAAATTGTAGATTTCCAAGTGCAAAAGTTGTGTAATTCGTGTTTGGGCACTGGTAATCGATTACATACTTTGGTAATCGATTACCAGAGAGGAAATCCCTTGAGAGAGACCTTTTGACTATACGCAGCGGTTATGGGATGCATTGTGTTGTTACCTGTAGTTAGATTTCTTATGAAAGAGTCTACCCTCTTTCTTTTATTTCTTGTAGATCGCGATGGCAACGCAGTTAATCCATGATCGCGTGGTGATGGAGTGCCTAGAGGGAGTTTGGGAGACCCTCGAAGGCAATGAGAGGTGCCGATTCCGTGGCACAATTCGACTCACTGCTACTTCATTAGTACATCCGGAGGAACCCGCACGCACACTTCAGCAGCCTGTGGAGTGGATACTACCTACACCTACCCCATATCGACTAGTGGAGCCAGTTCAAGTGATAGAAGTGTCATCCTCTGAAGAGGATCCTGAAGAGGACCCAGAGGAGTTACCTCCTGAACCTGTTGTGGATGCCCTTGACTTTCCAGAGGATGATGAGGACCCACTCCCTGATGTGGATTCTCCAGAGGATATCATGTCAGCATCTGAGGTAGACTCTACAGAGGAGAGCGGCCCTGGAGGGACAGTGAATAGTGAAGACTCTTCATCATAGCAAACGACTCCTTAGACTAGGTTTACATACTTTTTGTGAGTGGGTGTATCTAGTTCAGACTGCTAGGTTTACTATTTTGATTTTTGGGTGGGTAGACCTATTGTATAGAAATTTTGATGATTGTATATATGTGGCTGAAGCCACCACAGTTGATACCTTTGCTCTAGATGTCACTATGTATTTTGCAAACTCCCATATTTTGGACAGTTTTAGATGATGAATGTAATTATGTTTAATCTTGTTATTTGAAAAGGAAGTGTTAACAAACTTTATTGAAAAGAGTTTATCGACCGCATTTTATTATTTTTCACGTGACGACCTAAAAGGATGGCTGGTATATTTTTCTTTTTGAAAGAGCAAAATAGTTTAGAGGTTATGAGTGATAAGAAAGAAATGACTCCGAATAGAGTTGTGAACTGGCCATTTAGGACTCTATAGTGATAATTTTCCTTCTGAATTTAATTACCGTGAAAAAGAGAGAGAAAAGAAAAAGAAAAAAAAAATCCCATGGTTTCTGTTATTTAAATTATTACTATTAAACCAGTCATTATTTAGGGACGCCACAAAGCTTGTGCTGAATTTTGAAAAATGTCACTTCATGGTAGAACAAGGTATAGTTTTAGGGCATATCATTTCTAGTAGGGGCATAGAGGTAGACCCTGCAAAAATAGCTGTTATTTCACAATTTCCTTACCCCTCTTGCATGCGAGAGGTTTGTTCTTTTCATGGTCATGCAGGGTTTTATTTTATCAAGGATTTTAGCAAAGTGGCCCTTCCACTATCCAATCTACTGCAAAAGGAGCTGGAGTTTGATTTTGATGACCGGTGCAAAGAGGCTTTTGATTGCCTCAAGCATGCGGTGACTACCACCCCTATCATTCAGGCACCTGATTGGACAGCCCCATTTGAGTTAATGTGCGATGCATCCAATTACGCATTGGGGGCTGTCCTTGATCAAAAGATTGATAAGTTGCCTCGGGTGATCTACTACGCTTCCAGAACTTTGGATGTTGCTCAAGCAAATTACACTACCACAGAGAAAGAGCTATTAGCGATAGTTTTTACTCTTGAGAAATTTCGTTCATATTTACATGGTACTCGTGTTATTGTTTATACTGACCATGCAGTTCTGAAGTACCTGTTGAAGAAGGCTGAATCAAAGCCTAGATTGATCAGGTGGAGCTTTGGCTCCAAGAGTTTGAATTGGAGATCCGTGATCGGAGCGGTGCATAGAACCTCGTGGCTGACCATCTGAGTAGGATTAAGCGTGTGTTTGAGGACTCACCCATTCGGGATGATTTTCCAGATGACCATTTGTACATTCTGTATAGTATTTCTAATTCCTTCCTCACTCCCTGGATTGCTAATATTGTGAATTATTTGGTTGCTTCTGTTTTTCCTCCCTTAGCATCTAAAGCTCAAAATGATAAAATTAAGAGCGATGCTAAGAATTATATTTGGGATGACCCCTATTTGTGGAAGTTTTGTAGTGACCAGGTTATTAGGAGATGCATTCCAGACCATGAGATTGACTCAGTCCTGCAATTCTGTCATTCTTCCGCACCAGGTGGCCATCTTGGCATACAGAGGACAGCTCGCAAGGTGATTGACTGCGGTTTCTATTGGCCCACCATCTTCAAGGATGCGTGGAGAATCTGTAGCACTTGTGAGCCTTGTCAGAGAGCAAGCGAGTCACTTTCATGGAGACAGCAAATGCCTCAACAACCCATGTTGTTCTGTGAGGTGTTTGATGTCTGGGGTATAGACTTTATGGGGTCTTTCCCTGTCTCTTTTAGTTTTGTTTATATTCTTCTTGCTATTGATTATGTTTCAAAATGGGTGGAAGCCAAACCCACCAGAACTAGCGATGCTAAGGTTGCTGTGGATTTTGTTAGATCTAATATGTTTTGCAGGTTTGGAGTCCCTAGAGTCATCGTTAGTGATCAAGGCACCCATTTTTGTAACAGATCCATGTATTCCTTACTCAAAAAGTATGGGGTCGTACACAGAATATCCACACCTTACCACCCCCAAACTAATGGACAGGCTGAGATTTCAAACAGGGAGATAAAGAGGATCTTAGAGAAGATTGTGCAACCGAACATAAAGGATTGGCGCACCAGGCTGGATGATGATCTTTGGGCGCATAGGACTGCCTACAAAGCACCTATAGGAATGTCGCCTTATCGGGTTGTCTTTGGCAAGGCATGCCATCTTCCTGTAGAGATAGAGCACAAAGCCTACTGGGTTGTAAAGACCTGCAACTTCTCTATTGATCAGGCTGGAGAGGAAAGGAAGTTGCAACTAAGTGAGCTAGATGAGATCCATTTAGAAGCCTATGAGAATTCCAAATTCTACAAGGAGAAGACCAAGAAGTTCCATGACAGCTTGATAGCTAAGAAGGACTTCGTGGTTGGACAGAAAGTTTTATTGTATAACTCTAAGCTCAAACTCATGAGAGGTAAGTTAAGGTCAAAGTGGATTGGTCCTTTTGTTGTGACTAATGTTTTTCCTTATGGTACAGTTGAGATTAAAAGTGAATCCACAGATAAGAGCTTCAAGGTCAATGTACACCGACTGAAACCATTCCTTACAAATCCCTCCTTAGTGGATGTCATGGTGGAAGAGATCTCTCTACTTCACCCTACTTCTCTTCCGCCATGACTTAGGGAGTTTTTTTTTTCTGTCTCCTTCTTTACTTTTATTGCACTTGTCCAATTTTATTGATTGTTTTGATTGCTCTTGATCTTGTGATTGTGCTACATTGAGGACAATGTGTTGTTTAAGTGTGGGGGGGGGGGGGGAGATTGTTCTTTAATTTTGTTGGGTATTCTAGATTAATTTTGTTGGGTTTTCTAGTTCAATTTTTTTAGGTTTTCTAGGTTTCTTTTGTTATTTTGGTTTTATGTTTTATGTACAACATTGCATGTTTCTCTTTGAATTATAGGTTATGTATAGGTAATGGGTAATTGTTTTTGAAATAGGAGTTTCTTGGCATTTTATGAATTGAAATCCTTGTTTTTCTCTACATGTCAAGTTAGTTTTGAAAGTTCGAATTGAAATTGATAGATTTACCCTTGGTGAGAATTTGAGCCATCATCATCTATTTTATTCAGTGTGTTTTGCCCCATTGACTGCTTGCACAATAGCCTTGGCTTGACTCTTGTTGATACTTCTTGCTTCACATGCATGTTGGGAGATGATTTAGGCATTTTGTTCTTATAAGCCTCTAGCCAAATTAGCCCACCTTGAATTAATCCCTTTGATAGCCCCTTTGAGCCTATGTTCCCCTTTCTTTGTTTTGAAGCTCATTACAAGCCTTAAGTGAAAAACCATGATCTCACCCTACCCTTAAGGAATTTTTGAGCTTTGGAATTGTTTTGGGAATAAGTGTGGGGGGGTATGTTTCATTGGATGATATGTTTTCTTGTTGGCCATGCTTGATAATGTATTTTGGTCATGCTTGATGTATATACATATATTGCCTAATTGTTGCTTTATTTTTCAAATGCTTTCAAATGCTACTGTTCACGTTAAAAAAACAGAAGAAAAAAATGAAAAAAGAAAAAAAAAGAATGAAGTTGAATAAATGAGGTCTTGGTTTGAAGACTAGGATTGGTTTGAGGACTTGGTTGATTTTGTTTTGGGTTACTTTTTATGCTTAATTTTTAATTTTGGTTTTGGGGTTTACTACTTTTACTTAGTTTCCACTTATTCCCCATTGCTCCTATATTCCTTTGGGTTTTAGCTACTTATCCCATACTTTCCTCTACCTTGTCCTTGGCCCCATTACAACCTTAAAAGACCTTTTGATCCTCATGTGCATGTGTTTGTGGTGTGGTTGTCAATTTTAGAGTCTTGCCAAGTCTATGTGGTGTTTGTTTTCATGGGTGCTCTGAGAGTAAACAGTAGCCTAGACACTTGAGAGATAGAGTGCATATCTTATGAGGCTTTATCACTTTTCATTCTTGAGCTAATTGACTATCTTGCCATGTTTGAGATGCTTGGATGATTTTCATGACTGTCTTGATTCTTTAACTCTCTACGTGTTGGATGTTGCCCATTCCTTTCATTCCTTGAGATTCATTGAGAAATATGTAATTGTTTTTGTGTTTGTTTGTTTCTCTTTAATGTCTCTGGATTTGTTCCTTGCTTTGCTTTTTGATTTTGCCCAGGAGTGCAAAAGGCTAAGTGTGGGGGGATTTGATGTGTCAGTATTTTCTCCTATTTCTTAACCCTTTTTGTCACAATTTTAATTACTAATTAGCCTTAATTGTCAAATTAATTATGCAGTTTTATCATTTAGGCCTACTTGACTAATTTTTTGTTTTTAATTTAATTTCAGGAGAATTATAAGCAATTGGGCTTGAATCCGGAATTGGGCTTGGACTTGAAGAGAACAGACAATTTTATTTTATCAAATCTTATCTAATTCGGATTTTATTTCATCCAATCTTATCTTATCTTATCTAGATTTTACTTCATCTATATTTTATTTCATCCAATCTTATCTTATCTTGTCCAGATTTTATTTTATTTATGGGCTTGGACTTAAAACAGATTTGTAAGCTTTGGGGCTGAGAACCTATATAACAGCACCAAGGTTTTAGTTTAGGGAGTTTTTTTTGAAGAGGAGAATAATTCTAGGATTTTAGAATTCCAGTTTTTACTGTTCATGCGCACTGTTCACGTAGAATAAAATTCGTTTTCTGCAATTTCTACTTCAATCTACAATTTCGTTTTCTACTGATTAATGGAAGGCTAAGTCTCCAGCGTTGTTTTCTCTTGAGGATCAAGCACAACTCTCTTTGAGGTTTTGTTATTACTGTTGAATTCTGATCAGTTTTTCCTCTTCACCAATTACTATGTATTTGTTGCTATTAATCCATGCATGCTTAGTGCTTGATTAATTGTCTCTACGCTTAACTTACGTTCATGCTTATTGATCAGTTTCGTTCATGATTAATTGGTGTATGTGTTACTTAATCACATAATGACAACCTTATGTTAATTTTCGCTTAGTAATTTAATTTAGGGTTGGATTAAGTGGTTGAACTGATTAAGGATAAATTCTCGTAACCTAGGATAAGAGATTTGCTTGTGAATCAAGGGGAAACAACATGTTTTAATTCTGTTAGTTTCTAATTCAAATTTGCTTGCTGTTTAATTTACAAAAACAAACAACCCCCTAATTCGTTACTGTTTTATTATTATCTGTTATGAACGTTTTGTTGACCATTGCTCATTGGGAGACGACCTAGGATCACTTCCTAGATACTGCATTTTTAATGTTTATTTGATTCGGGTACGACCTCGATCAATGACACTAAAAAAATAGATATTTCTGACGGAAAATTTCCTACGAAATTTATTCCGTCGGAAATATTGTATTTTCCCATGGATATTTTCGAAGGATTATATTCTGTCGAAAATTTTTGAATTTCCGACAGAATTTACCAATGGACAAACTTTCCGTCAGAAAAGTATGGATTTTTGATGGATTTTACTGAAGGAATCAAATTTGTCGAAATTAAAAATTATCCCCAAATAAAATGCCTCCAACTCTAGCCTTGTGTCACTCCCCTTTGCAACTTGATAAGGGAACCCGCTGTGCCTCCGCGACTGTCGTGCCTCCATTGCACCTCCGCTGTTAGCCCACGTCACAGACAAGTAAGCCATTGTAGCCCAACACTCTCTCTCACTGCTTCTCACCTCACCATTGTACAAACGCTCACCATTGGCTTGTCTAGGTCTTCAATCAAACTTGGGACGAATGAGAACTTTCTCTGATTGACATACAATGTCTTCATGGAGTTACTTAGTGCTGAGGACTTCGAGTTTGGTGGGGTTTATGTGGGGCCCACCGTGGGGGTTGGAGTGGGTGCTGGCTCGAGTTTCTTTCTCATCTTAGTGGGATTCCTCAGTTTTGTTTTGATTTTTGGCTTTCTTTTGGATCGCTCTGAGGGTAGTGTGCTCATTGCTATTGATAAAACCATTGTGCTCAAGCTTTAGGTCTGCTTAACTTAACACTTTTTAGTTTACTATTTTCTTAATTGCTTCCTGCTATTAGTGCAAACCGTTTTGCTATGTTTCATGTTTTTATGTTCGTGTTGTGGTTTTGAGTTTGAAAGTTGAACGAATGTGTTTAGCTTTCTGAACCAAAGGTTACGGGGGCCTTGGTATGTTGTAGTTGTTGTATGGCACTATATCACATGAATGCTTTTTAGTTTGCAGCCTACTGCGTTTGGAAGGGGTTGATGCAATCCTACCCCGCAAGGACATTGGATAGAAGACTCCAAGAAGATTGGGCCAGAGATGAAAGAGAAGGCCCTAGGGTTTTCAGGAGCCTTAGGATAGATTTCGAGCCCATGGGCTAAGTATGAGCCCGCTTATCTTTGTACATATTAGATTAAGGTTTCATTATTTTTTTTTGGCCTTGTATTTAGGGCTCCACAATATAGGTAAGGTACCCTAGAAATGTAGGATTTTTCAGCCCTTGTATTTTAGGGCACCTAGACTAGTTTTGTATTAGGGGTAGTTTTGTAATTTCACATGCATTAAGTGAATATTTGATGTGTGTGGTTGGAAATAAATTTAATTGAATTGGGAGAAGCCCAATCCAATTAAATTTTAGAGGAAGAGGTGAGCGTTTTCTTGCTACACCCCATTGCCACATCATATAGTCACACTTTGTGCATGTCCTTCATGCTTTATATGCCTCATGACACCTAAGCACACTTAGTGGAGAATCTTGGACTTGATCTTGGATTAGTGGGTTGAACCATAGCTAAAATTTACTAATCATAATTAGTGAAATTTTGGCTCCAAAATTTGGCTCCACAACTTCAATTTCAAATTCAAGTGAAATTTGAATAGAAATTTAAATTTCCCTCCAATTTTGTGTGACACTTAAGCTATAAATAGAGACCATGTGTGTGCATTTTTTCAACTTTGATCATTTGAAAATTAAACTTCATATTTCAGAGCTCTTTTAGAGCATAAAATTTCGTGCTCTTCTCTTCCTCTCCCTTCATTCATCTCCTTCTTCCTCCAAGTTCTTATCCATGGCCTCCTATGGTGGTGAACTTCTTCTAGACTCATCTTCTCCTTGAAGTGGCATCTCCTCTCTCTCTTCCTTCTCCATTCCGTTGTCATTCATCTTCCAAGAAGCAAAGGAATCCACTGATGAAGAAGATCATAGGCCTACAAGCTCCAATGGAGCTTACATCAGGGGTTGTGAAGCCAATTTAATAATAAATAAAAACAAGTGCTTTCTCTTAGTCTATCTTTGTATATTCATTAAAAAATTATACAATATTTATAGAGTATCTTCAATAATATTTGATGAAAAGATAATTAAATAATATTTTATATTTAATCCAACTTCTTATATAATCATGTAATTTACTCATTATGATTTTTATCAGACAAAATAAAGTCCTCATATTATAATGCATAAAAATTTCTCATATATTATATTTATATCTATTTCAATTTGGTCGTGTTTAAAATTCTTCCATTTGAAAGTTGTGGACACGAAACAAGAGTTGGACCAATGAGAAACAAGATAACATTGATATATTTGTCTGTATTACATATATAATTTTGAACGATAAAACAATAATTATTTTTTTAAAAAAATAAGTATTATAATAAAAAAAATATTTACAATAAGTGACTTAATTATATTTTTAATCCTTCAAAAGTTTTACGGTACTTAGGCATACAAAAAGCACTTACCTTTGATATTTTTTAGGACATGCTTTTTGCAAGACCAAATATGAGGGGATACAGAGTATCATCTAAATCTGTAGAACAATATCATAGTTATAACATACATGGATATCAAAATTTTAAGTTTTGATTTGGTATCTAAAATGTTTTTCTGATTACAATACAAGCCTTGTAAAAAAAAAAGTATAGTCACATTCTGCACGAATAGGAGTGCATGTTTTATCAAGAAAATCAATTCTAGATGTGCTTCATGGTCTAGAATGAGGGTCTTGCTAAAAATGCATGTGTCAAATGGATCACAGACCAACCGCATATAGTCATGGAAATTAAAATCCCTTAGTGTTGAGTATATATCTCAAAGGAAGAATAACCAAAGGGTTATGAATATGAGTGTGAACCATTCAATTTTTCCTTTTTGCATCCTCACCACCAAACAATATTAAAACATGTTTTTTGAATTATTAGTGAACCCATATATATGAAAATTAAAGAAACCAAAGGATGATATGTTAGTAAATGTGCAATCACAAGCTTTGTTTCTACATCATTTTTATCTATAGTTATTTAAGTTATTGAGTCTTGACTTTCTGATTAACAAAATTCAAATTTATTGAGAATTACATGCTGGTCAAGGGTGAAAATATCAATTTGATCAAGATACAGAGCATCCCCCCCCCCCCCAGCTGGGAAGTCATCAATCATAATTCATGACCTGGTTTATACTACTATACTATTTTTTTATTATTTTTCTCTATAAATATAAAAAAAATATCTTTTCATTAAAAACATCTCTAGTGTATACTTTATACCCGGCCATATCATTTTTAATTTTTTTGTAAGGAATAAAAAAATTTAAAGGGATTAAAAATTATATATATATATATATATATATATATATATATATATATATATATATATATATTAAATTGAGATGTTTCTAAATATAACATGGGTTTGATTTCTCATCATGTCAAGTAAGATCCACATAACAGAGAAGCTAAGATTTGCTTGTTCTGCATATTTCGATTGATTTGACGTGATTTTTATCAGTAATACACAGTCTCACATATAAAATGTAGAAACACACATATAGATAAAGACTATAAGCTAGATAAATCTGCAACAAATAATCAAATTATAGAGAAAAAAAGTAATAAAAATATAGTAGTAAGAGCATTCTAATTAGTTTTTAATCAATTTTCTTAATATCTAATATTTTTTTAAAAAAATAAATATATTTAATTTGTATTTTCTTCTTCTAATAACTAAAAGTTGTCGAAAGATGATGCATAATATACTGGAAAAGGGCTACTGGAAAAGGGCTGTATAGAGCTAACATTGAAAAAATTGAAGTTTCCAAGTATAAAATGTTTTATTTTTTAAAATTTTAAATAAATGAATAAGATTCTTATAAATAAAAAAAATTAAATTTAGATATTATGAATTAAAAAATATAATGGACAAAAGAGATTTAATTAAATTTATAAATTCTCGTCTATTTTTAAAAAAATTTAGAATTCAAATAGAAAATATACAAAGTACTATTATACACCTATACCTGATTGATAAGTAAGTGGTTAACTCTCACATGATCTCACACCTAAACTATTATTATATTTCCCTTACAATGTATGGCTTCTTTTAATCCATTTTGCTCCTTTCATTAGGCATAAACTTGTTTTAATATATTATTTGTGTGAATTATTCATAATTTATTGTAAAAATATCTAATTGGTCATATTTAGTACAATGTTTCATTTCAATCAATTTTAAACAATTATAAAGTGTTGAAAATACATAGATAATGATTTTTAAACTTTTTTCTTTCTCTCTTACTTTCAGTTTCATAGTTAGTCTGTCTTGGGTGATCACTTCATTACTGATATGTACATTCTATTATTCAGGTTAGTTGAGGTTTTTTATATTGTAGTTACTTGAAATTTTGTATTATGAATGTGTTAAGTATATTTTTGATTGTGGTTATGTTATTTATATTTCATACTTTGTTCATTTAGAAAGTCAAACATTATATGTATGTCATTTTTTTCCATCTAAAGTATGATCATAATTCTTGCTACTAATATATAATAGAGATTACTCTAAGATTATGTATGACTAAACATCAAGGTTCCTATTTTTCCTTAAATATACAAAATATGTATAATATTCATTGGAATCGTCGTTGGATGTACGATAGATGTTATAGTGGTTTGAAAGAGTCTTTTGTCGTGGGGGTTGAAGAGTTTGTAAGCAAAGCTAGTCAGCAAGATTGTTATGACAATGATGGGGGATCATATGTCCTTGTGTTAAATGCGATTGCACTAGGATTTTAGAGGAAGGGTTGTGAAGGTTCACATTTACAAAAATGGGTTCAAGTCTAATTATTGGATTTGGACTGATCATGGTGAAGACATGTCACATTTTGATTTAAATGAGGGCAACAATTACGTGGATGCTTCTACTAGTGTAGAATATGTAGCTCAACATGAACAATTTATGTTAATGCAAGACATGGTATGTGATGCTCTGAGACAACCTCAAACATTTGAAGCTCCAAACTCAAATAATATGGAAGAACCTCCAAAAGAAGATACTCAAAGATTTTACAATTTATTGGTGGAGGCGAATGAACTATTGTATGAAGGGGCAACAAACTCAAAATTATCAATATTTGTGAGGCTTTTAGCTTGCAAGCCCAATTGGAATGTTCTTGATCAGTGCTTAGAGTTTATTTCAAAAATGTTTTTGGATGGAACACCTATGAAAGATGGTTTACCAAAAAATATTTATGATGCAAAGAGGTTAGTATCGAAGTTGGGATTGGAGGCTAAGAGGATTGGCTGTTGTGTGGATGGCTGCATGTTGTATTATGACAATGATGTAGCGTTAACCGAATGTAAATTTTTTAGCAAGCCCAAGTATCGTGCCAAGACTGTTGGAACAAGCAACAAAAAAATAGTTCCAATAAAGGCAATGTTTTGTTTGCCTATAATACCAAGGTTGCAAGGACTATTTGCATCAATACAAATTGCAAGCCAAATGTCATGGCACTATGAGAATAAAAGATCTTCGGGCATATTATGCCATCCATCTAATGGTGAAGCGTGGAAGCACGTTGATTGGGTACATGCAGATTTTGCTATTGATCAACGAAATGTACGACTCAATTTATGCATAGATGGATTTAACCCATATATTCAAGCATCTTTTTCACCTTATTCTTGTTGGCCAATCATTGTTACCCCGTACAATCTTCCTCCAGAAATGTGTATGACTAAACCTTATATGTTTTTGAGTTGTGTCATACCAGGTCCATTTAATCCAACAGTTGGTATTGATGTTTATTTACAACCTTTGATTGATGATATGAAAATATTATGGAGTGGTGTTGTGACTTACGATGTTTCAAGAAAGCAAAATTTCATGATGAGGGCAACTTTGATGTGGACTATTAATGATTTTCATGCTTATGGGATGTTGTCTGGTTGGGGGACACATGGTAGACTAGCATGTCCATATTGCATGGAGGACACAAAGGTCTTTCAGTTGGCAAATGGGAGAAAAACTTCTTGGTTTGACTGTCATCATAGGTTCTTACCTACTGATCATGCATTTAGGAGGAACAAAAATACCTTCAAAAAAGGGGAAGTAGAAAAGGATGAACCACTGCGTATGTTGACACCTACACAAGTATGGCATAGGGTTAGGGATTTGCCAAAAGTCATAGAAATTGGTCTGCCACCACCAAATATACATGGATATGGGGAGTGGTACCATTGGACAAAAAGAAGTATTTTTTGGGATCTTCCTTATTGGAAAGATAATTTGTTACGACACAATCTTCATGTTATGGACATAGAGAAAAATTTCTTTGACAACATATTCAACACTATGATAAATGTCAGTGGTAAGACAAAAAACAATGACAAGGCTAGGATGAACTTAGCTTTTTATTGTAGGTGTAAAGACTTGGAGTTGAAGTCGAAGGCTAACAGGAAGTTATTAAAGCCAAAAGAAAATTACACTCTAACTGCAGACCAAACAAAGTTAGTTTGTCAATGGATAAAAGAACTATGAATGTCAGATGGTTATTCTTCTAACTTGGCCAGATGTGCCAATGTTGATAAGGGAACTATGCATGGGATGAAAATTCATGATTGTCATGTGTTCATGGAGTGTTTACTTTCTATTGCTTTTAGCTCATTGCTGCCACATGACTTAAATTCACTTATTGAAATAAATCATTTCTTTAAAGACTTATGTTCTACAACTTTGATGGAGAATGACTTGAGTAGAATGGAACAAAATATTCCCTTAATTCTATGCAAGTTGGAGAGAATATTTCCCCCTGGGTTTTTTTATTCGATGGAGCATCTGCCTATTCATTTGGCATATGAAGCTAGACTTGGTGGACCAGTCCAATAGAGATGGATGTATCCATTTGAAAGGTACTAAAATGATAATTGTATTTTCTTTGAAATTCATTTTTTATGCTCATGAACAATGACTTAGTTTTCTTTATGTCATACCCTAATTTCGTTCGGGGACTATCATTCATTGATCTTTTGATCCTTGCTAGTTGATTTACAGTGTTGAACGTCAGTTATAGTGAGAAACAGATGATCATTCACTGTTTTGACCAAGAATGCGAAAAATACAAAAAAAAAAATGGGGCAAAAGTGTCTTTTCCTTGGTTTTCCTGGACCCTAGCTCGCCCAGGCTAACCTTTGGCTTGCCTAGGCTACCAAATAGCTTCATGGTGAAGAAACCAACTCACCTGGGCGAGCTACAACTGCCCCAAAGTGAACCTTTACCTATAAATAGGCATCCTAGGGGTGTTTTAAAGAGGTTAGAAGGTCAGAAGTTGAGGGAATTGAGAGAATAGAGAAAGAAGAGGAAATAAAGTTGAGGCGCTACCGAATTGCAACCGCAATCATTTCTTACGTCGTTTTCTTGTTTTGCATTCTTCGTGCGACTGTCGGTTAGTTTTATTTTTAGGATTTGAATGTGATCTATGTACCCTTAGGTTTCCTCCTTGTTATTATGTGCACATTCATCTTCTCCATCTATCATCGGCGATCTCGTCTTTCTTTGTAAAATTCAATCTTAACTGATCACTAGTGTTGTAAAATTGTCTTTAAACGAGATTGAAAGTTAATAAACAAAACCAAGATAAAACCAACTCATAACTAACTTCTTTATATCAAATATCACTTGAGATATTTTCAAGGTCCAAAACCTTAACGATTTTCTTCGCTTTTCAAAATTTAAAAGATCGTTTCAAGGTCCACCACCTTAACGATTCTCTCCGATTTTCAAAAATTTAAAAGATCGTTTCAAGGTCCAACGCCTTAACGATTCTCTCCGCTTTTCAAAATTTAAAACATCGTTTCAAGGTCCAATGCCTTAAATGACTTTTTGTTCGCAATTAAAATAAATCTTTCAAAAAACATAAAATCAATTTAACACACAAAACATTTAGACTTAAAGAACTACGTAGGTCTGAATTCCTCATCGCACCTGAGGATACATAGGAGCAAGGGCATCACCCTTGTCAACCCCAAAAAATAAAAAAATATAAAAGGGAAGAATAAACGATTTTGAAGTCATGTTATGCACACTCGATTAAAGGATGCCACCCTTTGTGGCGGGCGCGTGGAGTGCTAATACCTTCCCTATGCGTAAACAACTCCCGAACTCTTATTTTCAAAATTCACAGACTTCTTTTTGGTTTTTCTAACGTTTTCCTTGAATAAACATTAGTGGCGACTCTGCTCATTTTCTCCCTTGGAGATAGATGCTTTGGCTTATCTATTTTGCTTTCGTCGTCCCGTCGTAGGGTAAGGCGACAGATGACGACTCCACTAGGGACTTGTTAAAGAGTTAAGCCATTCTTATCCTTGGGATGAATACTATCTGATGGATTTTTCATCGGAAAGTTTTGATGAACAGAAAAAATCCATCAGTTTAAATTTCCTACAATTAGGGACGAATTTTTACTATTACTGGCGGATTTTTGCCGTTGGGAAAAAGCTATTTTTTTGTAGTGTGAAAAACATGAAAACAAGTCAATAAAGACTATATGCATAAAAATGATAAACCACATGGATTGAAAGTTTTTTAAGTCAATGCTATTTATGACTCCCATCTAAGTTTGTATAAGTAGTTACTTCAATGTAACTTTAAAATAAGTTACAACAATCTATATTATGTATGGTCTAGTTCATCGAACGTCATCTGGATTACATAATCACATCAGTCAATCAAATTTGATTTTTTTTTAATTCAAACATGAGGATCTTATACAAAATTTTATATTTTATTTTGATTTTTAATTTAATATTTTATTAAAAGATCACTTAGAGTGTTTCTCTTATATGACTCTCAGAAAGTGTTTTTTTAAAGATAAAATTGAATCAAGAGTCACTAATGAGAAAGGACAAGTGAGGGAATTTATAATTTTAACATAAAAATCTGATTTAATCAATTATCAAATGTGGTAATCAATTAATTTGTTCAAATCCCTCTTGTTTTGCATTTCTAGAAATATGGTAATCGATTATGCATTTTACAGAGGGCTTCTCAAGCTTTCGTGGTTTTGGAATAATCGATTATTAAATGTAGTAATCAATCACTTCGAGCCACAAAGACTTCCTTCTGTTGAAGTTGGCTTATGTAATCAATTACCGAAAATGGTAATCAACTAATTCGATGAAACTTGCCAAATTTCAAGTAGAAGTGAATTTTATGGCTTGTTCTAACACTTTGTAATTGATTACTAAACTTGATAATCAATTACATAGTGTTGAGCTCATTGCTTCTAAGAAACTTTGAGATCAACAATTGTGTGTTGACAATCATGAAGAATTCTCACATCACAATCCTTTGTGGAAGAACAAGTATTTCTTTTTTGCCTTCTTTTCGAAATGAACGAAGATGTCAATCTTTAAAAGGCTACTCATTCTGCCATGACTCCATTCGATTTTCTTCTCACTAGAAAAGAGTGCAATGAGCTCCTTCAACAAGGATTAATAGAACTAACCACATTTGATTGGGCATGCCAAGCATTTTATGTAGAAAAGACATAAAAAATTAAGGGGAAAGAAGAGGCTAGTGATAGATTATAAGCCTCTCTAAATCACTTTCTGAAAGATGACAAGTTCTCAATCCCAAAGGCATCCTCTCTTCCTATTCTGATAAAAGATATCCATATCTTTTCCAAATTTGATCTTAAATAAGGATTTTGGAAATTAGGCATTGATGTTGCTGACAGATACAAAACAACCTTTTGCATTCCAAATGCTCAATATCATTGGAAAGTTCTACCATTTGGTTTGAAGGTAGCACCTTCTCTATTTCAAGAGGCTATGACCATAATTTTTTAGCCTATCTTGGATATTATTCTCATCTACATTGATGATATAATATTATTCTCAAAAGATATGAAGTCTCACAAAGAACTTTTGAATAAGTTTTTTGTGATAACCCAAGAGCATGTGATTATGCTAACAAAAAAGAAAATTCATCTAGCTTAAGTTGAAATTGATTTTTTGGGATACATTTCTCACATGGAGCCTACCAACCTCAACCCCATATTGTAGAAGAGATTCTCACTTTTCCTGATGAAGGTTTAACTATCAAACAAATTCAACAATTTCTTAAAATTCTCAATGATATTCGAGATTTCATCCCCAATGAGGCCAAGCATACAAGCCAACTGTCCAAGCTGCTAAAAAAGAATCCTCTTGCTTGGGGACCACAACAACAGCAACTGTCAAGGAACTTATAAAGATAGCTTAAAATCCTCTAGCCCTGAAGATTCTAGGTATAGGAAAAAGGATTTTTCAAATAGATGTCAGTGTTTAGGGGAGCCGTCTTGATAGAAGAAGTCGAAAAGAAAAGATACTATTGTGGGCATGCAAGTGGGAAAATCAAGAATGTTGAGAAACATTATCATACCACTTTCAAAGAGGCATTAGCTGTCAAAAATGGAATAAAGAAATTTGATTTCCACTTAAGAGGACACTATTTCAAAGTCCAAATGGATAATTCATCCTTCCCGAAGATTCTTGAATTCAAGAATAAAATGCTTTCGGCTCCTCATATCTTAAGATTGAAAGGTTGGTTTTTGCATTATGATTTCAATGTCATACATATCAAAGGAAATCATAATTTTATCCCAGGGAAAAATCATAATTTTATCCCAGATTTTCTCTTAAGGCCTGCAAAACCTATCCAAATGATAACCAAGCTAAACAATTTTCCACTCATCTTTATGGTGAAACCTTTACCTAATAAAGCCAAAACAATCAAAGACTTTCCTCCTGGGGTAAGCTATACATCAACTCTTGCATAAATTTGTCTAACAACTCATTCAATCCCTAGGAATCATTTATAGGGATATTTGAATTATTTTGTTTTCCAAGGTTTGATATCCATGAAGACACTTTGTGGGATAAATGGTGTATAATTGTCCAATATTTGATCCTACTTGCACTAAAAGTGCAAGATACCTATGACATCCTCACAGATCCAAACAAGCAAGATTATTACTTGTGGACTTCGCTTGAATGATTTTCTCTGCTATCTTGGTGGAGAAAAGAATTAAAAAAGGTCATTGATTTTTCTTACCAAAGTGGATATTCTTTTCATCAGATAAAGAAAAAGACCACAATAGCCATTGTTCACAAACCCTACTTCCAAAATTCCAGCAAAGTGTTGTGGTCTAGAGATGAAGCATATTTGTGGCACATATTTGATGATTATCCTTTAGAACAAAGCTTCAAGACTCGACTGGCTTAGCATATGCTCAAGATTAATGGTTATCACCCTACAAAACTTGATCCAGCTTAGACCAGCTCATCACAAAAACTTGAAGGATCTTACATAATGGAAGACATATTTGCTAGCATGACTCAACAAGACACTAACATGTCAATAGTAAATGAAGAACCTTCTCCATACACTGAATATACTCAAGATCCAAATTCATAAATAATGAATAATCTCCTAGAGAAAAAGCTAGAAGAGTTAGAGTATGGATGCCCCTATTGGCATCTAGCCTATGAAAGTATAGACTCAGAAGACTAGCAAGATCTTAATCTCTCTCCTATACACATGGGTTAAAACTTATCCGAAACAGGTAGATTGTTAGGAATACGCTTTAGGAGTTTGTCATCTCAAATAAAGCTACTTTATGTAATAGTGAGTAACAACTTGCTTTGTAATAGTGATTGATTAAAGTCACTATAGTGTGTTGTCGTGCATATGTGTTATCATGAATGTAACATTGCAAATTTGGCTCTATATATAGTGAAGAGATCCTCAGTTATGGGCATCGAGCCTTCAAATAAAATTAGTGTTCATAACTTATCATGAGTTCATTCTAAAATCGTTCTCTTCTCTCTGAAAGCCTAGTATAATGTTTATATCATAATCTCCTTCTAGAGATGCAAGTATGCTCTACACTTTCCTTTCATGGGGATCCTGTGTATCAGAAAGTCTCTAACTGAGATACCATTACAATAATCCTTTATATCTTTGAAACATTATAACTAGTAACCGGATTGAGTTATGATACTAGAAGTTTGTGAAAAATTTGTGAAATTTTTAAGTATACTGGTCTGAACCATAAGCAACACATTCAAACCAAACAACGGAAGCAAAGAAGAAGAAAAAAAATTCAAAGGCACCTACCTTCAGCCATTGCTATCAACCTTTTTCAACCTTCACAGTTTTAGCTTTCTAGATCCTCACTCACTCAAATTCGATGGTGTGTTTTATCTGAAGAGAGGAGTGAGTTTGGGGATTAAAACTGAGAGCACCTAGTTCTATTTATAGAGTTCTATCCATTACAAATCTCAATAGAATGTGGGTATTCTTTTTTTAAGATCATGGGTTGTTGCTAAATGTTGCAAAATAGGTTGAATGTGGACAGAAAATGGATCATGTACCAAAACCCACTTTCCATAAAAATTGCAACAAAAAATAGTCATGGAAATAGGTCCTCTAATAGCAAGTATTATCTTCCATGTACCACAATATATCAAGTCTCTAAATGCTAGTTCTCAACTTTATGGATAAACCATATGTTTATTCCAGATCTAAACTTAATGATATTTCTCAAAATAAATAAATGAATGTGTGCACAAAACCATACAAGAAAACATCAAACTATATAAGAGTTCCAAAAATAACAATTGTACTACAATATTGCATAGGTAGAGTACATAAAATGTAGTGTACTAGGAAAGAATCTGACATGGTAACTTCCAAAGCTTTCAGCTGAGCTACTATATCCCTCATGTGCATGATGTGATCATGCACTCCTCTTATCCCATGGAGCTTTAAGGATGAGAACTGCATTATAAGGATGCTAGCAAGGGCCTTATCAGATGTAACAAATTGATCATCAATGGCCTTCAAAAGATCCTTGACCTGTTCATGCTGATCGATAGAACTACGGATACTAGTAGATATATTGGTTTTTATGAACATAACAAAGAAGCGATTAGATCTCTCCCATTTTTCATAAAGATCAACAACATCTGGAGTACTAGTTTGAGTAATACCCGGTGGTTCATTTTTCTAATGGCATAGTCAATATCAATCTAGCCTAAATGAAGGAGAATCCTTTCCCTCCAAACCTTATAATTGTCCCCTTTTAATTCGGGAATATCACACTTAATATCATAAATGCTCGCAGATTGATTAACTGCAAAGTTCAAACATACATTCTCATTATTCATAATTTGAGACGAAATAAAATATTATGTTTTACCAATGTAAAACATGTATTAGTTTGTGAACCTAGTGACATAAAACTTGTATGTAAGCAAAAGTCCTACTCAATTAGATTCAAACTTATGATAAAACTATCAAATTATGTTCCTTTTTCTTTAATTCATGTGGGTAAATTAAGAAATATAATATGATATTTTATCCTAATTAGTCAACAAATATAATAAATTCATATAGGTAGATTATATTATATTACATATGATTAATCACAACTAATGTTTTAAATGTAATTTTAACACTTTATATATGTATGTACGTATGTATGTATGTATAATCAATTAAAGATGTTATGGTTATTCTCTAATCAATTAAATTATATTAATCACTTAACATTAACTAATTCTTAATAAAGAGTTAAATATTTGCATAACATTGTCAATAATGCAAATCAAAGACAAAAGGAAAAATTGATTCCAATATGATTTTTAGTCTTAATATGAATTAAAACGTTCAAAATCAGAGTGTCATTTCTCCAAAAAAATAACATGAGTGCCAAAATGGAAGCAAGACAGAGGCAAAGATGACTCTGATACCAAATGTAAATTTTTAAGTATACTGATCTGAACCATAAGTAACACATTCAAACCAAATAGCGGAAACAAAGAAGATTTTTTTTTTCTAGAGGTACCTACCTCCAACCATTGTTATCAACCTTCTTTAGTCTTCATTGTTTTAGCTTTCCCGACCTTTACTCAATCAAATTCGATGGTGAGTTTTATCTGAAGAAATGAGTGGATTTGGTGATCAAAACTGAGAACACCGGATTCTATTTATAAAACTCTATCCATCACAAAACACAACAGAACACGAGTATTATTTTTTTAAGATCATGGATTGTTGCTGATCGTTACACAAATGGGTTGAATGTAGATAAAAAATGGACCATTACAAAAATCCGCTTCCCATAAAAATCGCAACAAGAATTCGTCCGAGAAAATGAAAATAGGAACAGAAAAACTAAGGATGTGTTTGGTTTGCATTTTTATTTTCTGTTTTCATTTCCTGTTTTCATTTTCTGAAAATTGTTTTCATTTTCAAAAGATTAGAATTCTGAAAACATGTTTGGTTTAACATCTTGTTTTCTGCTTTCAAGAAATAAAAACACTGAAAATATGTTTTCAAAATAAAATGTATTTTTAGATTTGCTTAAAATTACATTCCTTGCCACCGCGATTTCATTTTACCCAAAATAAAATTCCTGATTTCAACTGAAAACGAAATTTTATTATTTTCAGTTTTTAGTTCGTTTGAGAAAATATTTTCACTGAAAATGAAAACAGAAATCCAACCAAACACATTTTCATCACCATTTTTTATTTTCAGTGAAAATGAAAACAGAAAACAACCAAACCAAACACCCCCTCAAAAATTCCAACAAAATTGACTCAATGAGTGAAGGTATAGATAATGTTCTTACAAACATAGGGTCCTCGTACCAGTATGGTTTCAGAGCCTCTCAACATTTCAAGAAAGGGTGAATATGATAATGATATTATAAGGTGAGTAAGAGAGAACTGAAGACAACAAAAAGGCTAATATATATATATATATATATATATATAGGAAGTGAGAGGGTAACAATCATTTCTTCCCTCAGCAAACAACACTGAATACATAAATATTAACATGAAGTTTGTATTATCCATGCTAAACTACAGAAAATGCGGGCACCACATATTTCTCTTGATGCTGAAAATGCTCTTCCATTTAATATGCTGTCTTTCTAGTGCACCTAAGATCAAACTATATGGCATACACTATTTCCCCACTGCTATCAATATCAAGATCAGATTCAGCATCAGATTCAGATTCTAAGTCATAAATTTGCTCCTCCATAAACTTGTCAAAAGAATAGGTCCCAGCCGCTGGCACGGTAGCTTCTGAAATTATCTGCATGATCGTATCGATGCTCTGCATGGGTTGGTCTGGCTCTTCAAATTGATTGCTCATTATCTTCTCGTCCATCAGGTCCGCAGGGAGATTCTTCAGAAACCATTCATGGTTCCAGATTTCAGACATGGTGATTCTCTGTCAGATAAATATCCAAAGACATGAGATTTTCAAACAAATGATTTTGACTAGCAACTGCTGAAGGGAAATTCCTATATTTTATAGTCAGTAGACTCAACTAAGTCAATAAACACATTCAACATTTTTCCATGTTTTGTATGATCACACTATATGTTTGATAGCCTACAATATATTGCTTTATTTAAGATAGACCTATACATCCACGAAGGATCTATATAAATGTAAAGACTTAAATATGTTTTTGATTCTTAATAAATATTTGATTTTTAAGTTTGCTCCCTAATAAATTTTTACTTTGTGTCAAGTCCCTGATAAAATAACAATTTTGTTTTTGGTTATTGATATTTTATTTTAATCCCTAATAAATTAGCGAATTTTATATTTGCTCCTTGAAAAATTAACAAATTTTGTTGTAGTCCCAACTAATAACACATGAAAAATTTTTATCATGGAAGAAACACAAAAATTCATTAATTTATTAGGGATTACCAAGGACCAAAAATGAAATTGTTATTTTATTGGGAACTCAATGTAAAACAAATATTTATAAGGGAACAAACGCAAAAGTTGGATTTTTTTAGGGATCAAAAATATATTTAAGCCAAATGTAAATTGAATAAATGTTCCTTGGAGAAGGAAAATGCCTGACAATTATGTCAAAAACATTCAAATGCTAAAAATCCACTTAATATGACATGAGCGATACTGTTTGATCTCACATATAATTGCACAAACTTTATTTAATTAACACAATCAAGTCATTCAAGTGGTAGTATACATAAATTAAAACTGAATCTAAAGAACAAAATTACTCGAGGATTCAGGGTTGTGTATTGTCAAATTTATATATTGCAGTAGGAGGCCAGCTATTTGAAATAGAAATTACCTCTGCTGGGTCAAAAACAAAGATCCTTGAGATAAGGTGGCCACACTCTGGAGATATTTGAACACCGTCCGGAATGGAATACTGGACACTAAGAACTCTCTGGAAAGAAGCAAGCAGCAACCACAAGTTATACTCAAGCAATCAGACACTACTCAAGAAAAAAATGAGCACATATCTTAATATCTGATGTACCTGAATTGTCTTGCGAAAGTCCTTTGGTTCATTAGGATCTTCAAAAGGATATGCTCCCACTAGCATCACATATAACGTTACTCCACATGACCAGACATCTGCAAGCTAATATTAAATGCAAGAAAACATAACAGAAGCAACTCATTAGACACTTATGAAAAAATATAGAAAATTAAATTGTAGACATAATAAAAAGGTTATAATTTATCAAGTTATTCTGTTCTTGTGATATATAAAAAATTTTACATTGATTTTTTTTCTTTTTTGCAAAATGCACGGAGACGACAAGTAATTTTAGTGTATGAGATATGTCAAACATGGACGCAGGTACAACACCGACATGGCTACAATTTTGAACTGTCTGTTTTCTTGCTAAGTAAAGATTCTCAGCTAGTGTACGAGATGTGTCGAACATGGACACAGGTACAACACGGACATGGCTATAATTTTGAACTGTCTGTGTTTTCTTGCTAAGTAAAGATTCTCACCTAGTTCGAGAAAGACCTAAATTAGGTGGAGATGAAAACCAAAAAAATACAATGACCTTTGTTTGGAGTGCAGACCAAATTAATGACCATTGGACTGGGTGAAAAACTAGACAATATTATTACTTTAGATCCTCATATCACGAAAAGTCAACAAATTTGCAAGCTCATAAATGATGACAAGTTAACAACAAAATTGTTCATTTAAGAGTAACAGTAATAAATCTACAGAAAAAGAACAATACCATGAAACTAAACAATAACCACTCTACCTTGCCATCATACTCTTGTTTCAACAATACTTCTGGAGCAATATATGCAGGAGTTCCCACAGTTGACTTTGGTTGTGAATGAAGCACTGAAGACTGGGCGAATCACACCATCAAACAGATTTGTGAGAAAAAAAAAACTCAAACAAATACAACTACAAACAATTCATCTATCTATTGTTGTAAAATCCACTATTATATTGAAAAATGAAAATGCTCAGCCAAAAGGAAATTGAATCAATGAAATAAAAGGATGGCAGCAAAATTCAAGGAACACAACACAAGTTTTAATTTCAATGTACTGGAGAACACAAGACAGAGATACAATACAACTTAGTTAGCTTATCAACTAACAATACCAAAAAACTGGAACGGCAAGCTTATAAGCTGAACATCAGGAAACACTGTAGTATTTTTCTATTTTATACATTTATATGGGGAACATAGACAAAATCAGAAGCAGGCTCAAATTTAGGAACAGAAAAGAGAAATATCGCTGTCAGTGTTCATCAGAAATTCTAATTTGCCTCCTACCAAAAGGATTACCTCATAAATGGCTTGATAATTGATGGAGTGGTAGTTTTTTTAAGCAAAGCTATATATGACAAGCTTAAAGGCACATAATTTTAACAATCTAAACTCTACCACACGGGAATCCACAATGAAGAACAGGCTAACTAAAGAATTTAGATTATAAAATTCACCATCAACAGTCGTGTAGAAATGTGTCTCTTCCAATATCCCAAATTACCGAAACAATCTTTTAGTAACTTAAGGAGCAACTCATTTCCATCATCACAGTCTAAATCTGAAGAACAGAAGTGACTGAGGAAAAATGAAACACACACAGAAGCAGAAAGTAATTGGAGTTAAATATTACTCAACCTAACAAGTGCCGGTAAAACATGTATGCATGAAATTCATAAAATGAAGATCAAGTGAGGAAAGAAAACCTTACCTTGGAGTACCCAAAATCGCATATCTTTAAACGAGGTGCCGAGCTTCCATCCAGCAAAGTGTTTTCCAGCTTCAAGTCCCGATGACATACTTGCTTCGTGAAGAGACATATTATAAGAAGACTGATACATCAGACATAATGTTCAAAAGAGTAATACTAATACTAATACATTGCATGTCATATATACTACAACATTTCAGTGCAGTGTAAACTCAATTTAGATTGGACAGAGCAGAAAGGGGAAAATGTTCAATTACCATAGCATGGCAATAGCTGACCCCGGATATGAGTTGCTGAAAGAAGAATCGAGCCTGAATCATAACAACAGGTTACAAACTTGCGTAGGGAACAAATTCGAAGTACAAACTTATAACGTTCAGGTGTAGAACAAGTAAACAAATTAAATAAGAACCTCATCCTCAGTAAAACGTCCAGCATTGCAGATTTTCTCAAAGAGCTCTCCCCCAGATGCATATTCCATTACAATAGCAAGATGAGTAGGTGTTAAAATTACCTGCGTGAAATTATATAGAACGTTACAAATAAACTCGATTGCCCCTCCTCTGTATAGAAACATCGTAGAATATACAATTATAAAAATATTAAGTTTTTCAAAAAATGGTCGTGGTTGTGGTTTTATCGTATTGAAATTGAAGATAAATGCGATCACAACAATGGTTGCAGACACCCCAAAAACATTAAAGTTGCCACCAAAATCACGGTCACAGAAAATAGTGGCTAAATTCAGCCGAAGCGACAACAAATGCAGTCATGGACACTGCAAAAACGTTGGCAATTGCGGTCGTGGACACTCCAAAAACCTTGACGTTGTGACCAAAAACTCGGCCGCAAACCGTTTTTTAAATAAAACCCTAGAAAAATATAACTAACCTCTTTAAACCTAACAATGTTAGGATGCCTCAGAGACCTGTGATTGATAATTTCCCTCTTCACATTTTCATCAATCTGCGAGACAAAACAACACACACAAAAAAAATCAGTCAGCAACTTCATCAGAGTAAGAAACACCAAACGAATGCCGTAAGGAAAAAAATTCTAAAAAAAGAAAACACAAAGAAATAGCAACAAGTACCGAAACAAAAATGGAAACACGGAACATAACAAAAATAGCATCACACGTCAGCAACAACAATTAAGGAAACAAAAACAATTAAAGCAACTCGATCATGTGATGTGAGCAAATGAGCAATCAGTTAATTTTCCATTTCCCCCCTCTTTGCCCTCACACCAAAAAAAAAAGCGTGAAAACAAGAAATTTACCAAAACAAGGGGCAACAGCACCAACCAAGAAAACAAAACGAAAAAAAAAAAACAGAAAAAGAAAAGTTTGTTTGGGTCATTGGTTCATTCAGACAAAAACAACAACCTTATCACCCCTTTCGATGTACTTGACGGCGACGAGTTCCTTGGTTTGTTTATCCTGCATCAGCCTCGCCACGCCGAAATTTCCGGACCCGATGTCGCGGACCAGATCGTAACGGTCGCTGTCGTGCATTATCGGCATGTCCATGCCCGGTCCGACCGTCAACGCCGCCCGATCCATTCAAATAATCCGAACCGGAAACAAAAATAAAACAACGCCAATAACGGATTTTCTTTTTTTTTTCTCGAACCGCGCTTACATGAGAGAACAGGAAACGGCGTCGTTAAGGGGCGACGGTTTAAGAAGTGAAGAGGAAGAGGAGAGAAGGGAAGACTTTGAAAGAAATGAAATGACGTGTTGGTGAGGGGAAAGAGAAGAGAAGAGATAAAAAAAATTATAATAGTGGATTGGGTTGGATCGGAAGCAAGCAACTGCAAGTATTAAGCAAATTGGTGGAACCAACAACGAGACAGCAAAACGGTGCCGTTATCTCTCTCTGCTTGAGATGACGCACCTTGTGCTCGTTGCCGCGTAAGCAATTTTGTCGTCTTTCTCTCTTTTTTCATTCTCCCTCACTCTGTCTCGTTCACCCTTTACTCATTATTTTACTCTTCTTTCTTAGATATTTTTATCACCACCACACAAATATCTTTTCTCTTTCACCAGATATCCATATCCAGTGTTTGAGTTTTTTTTTTCAATATATAAAAGTGTCACTATGGATAGGCATTTCTAATAATAGGAGAAAACTTAAATTCAGTTCATTGAGTATTGAGTGTTGTTTGAATTGTTATTTAATCAATTTTATATCAAAATTGTTAGGACCAACTTAAAACTTTAATTCTCAGTTGTTAGTTTAAATGATATTTAATTTTCGGTTTGAATCTTATGAAAAAGAAAAATATGATTAGGAAGAAAGAATTTTATTAAAATTGATTAACTAAATTTTCTAACAAAATTTAATCATCGATAAAATTAATAAATATTGCATGCGGTCAATAACCTCCTAAAAAAATTATATTTAAGTCTAGTCATTTCTAAATCTAACAAGTTAATGATATATTTAGATTTGAGACAGAAATTCACTTAAAAAAAATTAATACATATATAATTTGAATTCAATTATTTGAGTTTTGTAATTGACTTGTTCTGCCATTAGAATTAAAGTTTTATATTAATAATTTATATAACTTTTTTTATGAAAATTGTTATTATACAAATTATCAAGCTGAAATTCTAATTCTAATTAAAAAAATAACACAAAAATATTTAAAACTTATCTCTAAGTTTTGTCATTTCTAATACTGACTAATAGAATGTTAATGGTATCTTAAGATTCATGGTAGAAATTTACCTAAAAATATAGTGCTATATATATAGGCCTAAATTATAAATAGTTTTTTTCCTATCATTGTTATTCAATTATCTAATGAATGACAATTGGCAAGAGATCTAGATCAAACAAGATTCTAGTAGCATTACCTACTAAACAGAATTTTTATAGCGTAAAAGACTTAAAAAAATCGAACCTCTATCCATGAAAAGAAGAAAGTTAATTTCAAATCCTTTCGAGTTTATCCAAATTAGGGTAATTAATGTTATTCAGTGTAACTATAGTAAATTATTATTACCAGTCTAGCTATTTTTATTTAACTTTTTTTGAAAATTGTTAAAATAAAATTAAGTGCTAATGATGAAAGTTATGTTCGAAAGATTTATTTGCAAGTAATTGGCTTCTTTTTAATTTATTTGTAAATTGTTGTGTTGATTAGATTAGATAG
The DNA here is from genome assembly GCF_004193775.1 of Glycine soja. NCBI lineage: Eukaryota > Viridiplantae > Streptophyta > Magnoliopsida > Fabales > Fabaceae > Glycine > Glycine soja. The sequence goes on along the minus strand of NC_041006.1, from coordinate 16,926,734 downwards.
GGTTGGGTGTATGTTACTATCATACTACAGGCACAGCCACCTGAGGCGTTTGGCCTCTGATAACACTTAAAAGAAGAAAAAAAAAATAAAAAAAAAGCTTTTGGCTTCTACGGGTAATAAGGTGAAAGAGCGAAACTGCTCGGGAATGATCCACTGAAATGCGTATTAGGTTCGTGTGAATCAGATGGTTAATGTTGGTTAATCATGATTTATTGAAAGGAGATATAAAATTAATTTAATGATTAATATAAGGAAAAAGAAATATTGTAAGTTTCAATCTCTCCAATTAAAAAAATTAATAAATTAACATTTTAACATTAATCTATTAAAAAAATCATGATTTAACCAAGTAAAGGAAAAGAAAAGCGAAACATGATGATGTGGTCATGGGAGATGAGAATGTCTTTAATGTGCGGCAAGAAAAGTCATTTTCAGTCCACAGACAAGAAAAGCTAAACATTATTTTATAATGATACATCATTAATTAATCACTAAGTTAAATGGTCAACGTATGCTAAATTAAACATTGACTCAAAATTATAAATTATTTTAAATTTGGAAACTAAAATTTTTTCAATGAGAGAACCATATGTTGAAAGCGCACCACGTTCACGGTCCACGTTCTTTTTATATTTTATTATTTTAGAAAATTTAGTTATTTTTGTATCTGGTCCATTTTCCATCCACCTTTGTAAATATATTTGCAACCACCTTCAGTAACAAATCACGTACCCATCCTTTGTCTTACGTACTGATAACTTCCTATCTCACGTTCTGATAACAAGTTGAACTCTGTGATGGACAGACTCTATAAATAGGATGAGGTGCTCTCAGTTTTGTATCACCAAACCCACTTCTTTATTCAGAAAAAAATACACCATCTATTCAGAGTGAGTAAGGGTCTGGAAGAACAAAACTGTCTTTCAGGTTCGTGTGTGCGCCGCTTCGTGTTCAATTTGCAATGGCTAGAGGTACGTTCGTAATATTTTTAATTTCCACTGTTTGATCTGAATATGTCATTTAAATTTATTTGCATGTTTAGATCTATATATGTATATTTTTACACCATAATCACAAATTAAGATGATTACAATGAGTTTTGGGTTTGTTGTAATGATTACATATATTTGTAATTGATTAAATCGAGCCTAGGGACTCTATTGTTAACCCAAGCTCTATTGTAATCAATTACAATGACCAAACCTATGTTATAGAGTCTGAATTTGGGGAAACGGTTTGTATGAAAGTTGTAATAGTGGATGTTAGCTAACTAATTACTTTGATTTCACTTAAAAATATTGGCTATAACTGTAGAAATGATCAAATTAGTGGATAAAGGTCAAGTTGTGGTAATAAGTAAAAGTTTCACATATATTGTAATTTTAGGCATAGTATGCTTCCAAACTAAATCTTTGGGTAAACATAAAAGTTGGAGATAATGTTCTCAACTTTCAAATGAGACAAGAACCAACTAGATTGAGTTAGTGTATCTTTATTTATCATGTTTATAAGCTATGAAGGTCATAAGTGTAAAATAGAAAATGAATGAGATAGTAACCCAAAACTCATGAAATGCTTTGATAAACTTAAATATGAAGTGAAAAGTGTTTATAAGGGTATATTGATGCATAATTATATGATTTGATTGGTCTATGCTCTTATTGTTGGTGAAATGAATTATATTGATGATGAGATAATTATGTTAAATGATAATGTCTTTAGTTGTGTTGGTTGATTTCTTGATGATGATAATATGAACATGATTTGATGAGGTGAATATGGTGATGTTGATAAGATGATGATAATGGATAATAATCTTTCCTTGTGACCATCCATATGTGTTGGAAGGGTTAGCTATGACCTTTGGGAAGGTTTTTGTTGAAACGAAAATGATATACTTGGGAGGGTGAGTTCCACGCCAGAACTTTGCTTCACTAAAGAAACAGGAGGTCTTGCCTAGTAAGGCATCCTCCTAAGTATCACCTGATGGAAGCTTGTTTGAGAAACTTCTATAGAGGCTGGATCTTTGAGCTTCAATGAAATCCTTCAATGGTGATTTTCTGCCATGGAGTTGCAGTGGAAGATAAAGGAGAAGAGGTGAGAGGAGGCGCCATCTACTAAAGAATAAGCCATGGAAGGAGAAGTTTCACCACCAAGAGAGTGCCTTGGATAAGAAGCTTAGAGTGGAAGCTTCAATGGAGGAAAAGAATGAGAGAGAGAGAGAGAGGGGGGGGCATGAAATTGAAGGAGAAAAATAGGGAGAGAAGTTGAACTTTGAAGTGTGTCTCACAAGTTTCACATTCATCAAAGTTATGACAAGTGTTACACATGCTTTTATTTATAGCCTAGGTCACTAACTAAATGAAAGCTTCCTTGAGAAGCTTCCTTGAGAAGATAGAGTTTAGCTACACACCTCCTCTAATAGCTAAGCTCACCTCCTTGAGAAGCTTCCTTGAGAAGCTAGAGCTTAACTACACACACCTCTCTAATAGTTAAACTCACCCCATGTCAAAATACATGAAAATACAAAAAATTCCCTACTACAAAGACTACTCATAATGCCCTGAAATACAAGGCTACAACCCTATACTACTAGAATGGCCAAAATACAAGGCCAAAAAGAAGGAAAACATATTCTAATATTTACAAAGAAGAGTAGACCTAACCTTGGCCCATGGGCTCATAAATCTTCCATGAGGTTCATGAAAACCCTAGGGCCTTCTTTAGTCGCTCTAGCCCGATCCTCTTGGAGTCTTCTATCCAATACCCTTGGGGGATAGGATTGCATCATCTCCTCCCCCTTGGAAAGGATTTGACCTCAAATCCAGCGGTTCTTGATACTCTGGGCTTCTTCCCTCGACACCTGTAAAAAGAATAAAAACATATATATTAGTGATGTAGGGTATGTTAGAGTAGGGTAAGGTCGGAAAACCCCTTTCCTGGGCATCTTTGCATGAGGGAACATGGTTCCTCACCAACTCAATGAGTGGTGCTATAAGTATAGAAAAATATGGACAAACCTTTTGTAAAAGTTTGTTAAGTCATGGAAGCCCCAAATTTTCCTTATACTTGGTGGAGTGGGCCACTCAGAAATGACCTTTATTCTCTTAGGGTCCATGGGAACCCCTTGATCACTATTTAAAAAATTAAGGAAAGTAATGCAATAAAACATACCTTTATCTATATTTTCATGTTGATTATTCCTACAAAAAAAGTACAACAAACCTAAGGTGTCCCATATGAGCACCTAGGTTTGTATTGAAACCAAAAATAAGAACACACCTACCTAACGAGTCCCTATGTACACGAATCATGAAGATGTTGGGTGCATGAGTGATTTTACAAAAGAGGGTTTCACCACTCAACACATTCATCATATCACCTATTTTAGGGATTTGGTGCCTAATAATACCTATTTTAGGCACCAACAAAGCACAAGGATTTAAGCTCTTACGAACCAAACTCTCATCCAACAACTCCTTTACTTGAGGAATAACCTCAAGCCTAAGAGGTGTGGTAGTGCTAACAAGTGTCTTTTCACAAAGGAGAAGATGTGAAGGTTGTCTAAGAGGGGAAGTTTCTTTAATGTTTGTCTTTATTTGAAAATGACTTTCCTTCTTAGCTAACCTCTTGGAGGAGACACTTACCTCCTTGCACTCCTCCTTAACCATTAAAGGTTGTCCTTCTTCTTGGGGGTAGATTTCTTCACTAGATTCTTCCCCTTTTGCTTCTTCACTTTCACTAGAGGAAGGTGAAGTAGTAGCCTCATCTTGGCTACTATAAATGTCTTGGCCCCTCATAATCATGGTTTTCTTAGTGGGGCATTGAGAAGTAATGTGTCCTCTTCCAAGACATTTAAATCACTTTATAGAGCTAGTCTTCTCTTGCATACTAGCCTTAGGGGGTTGCTTTTCTATTGCTTTCCTATTGCCTTGACCTTGGTCTTTCTTTGGATAAGAGTGAGAGCCATAAGATTTTGAAGTAGACTTTCTTTTAAGTTGTTTCTTTTCCCTTATTTCCAAATCCAAGTAAGCCTCTAGATTATCCTTCCCATGGAAGTATAGGAGGTTAATGTTAGCCTTTTGAGACTTTCTTTCCTTTTCTCTCCTATAGGAGTGAGGTCTAAGATGTGACCTATTCCTTCCTTCATAATAGTCACAAAGTTCTTCACTTAGGCTCTTGCAAGAGTCATGACTATAATAGGAGGCATGTTTTTCTTTTCTTAACTCTTTTAGTATTTTTTTTCTTTCTTCTTCCTTTATTTGTTCCCTCTCATCTTGATTTATTTCTACCCTCTCTTTTTCTTTTTCTTTTCTTTCAAGTTTTTTTTCCATAACTTGAGGGAACTCAACTCATCTAAGATTCTAGATAGAGGGTCCTTATGACTAGTACCCTCACCATTAACACTAGATGAATGATGACTGATGTTGGTTCCTAAGTTGTGGTTCTTTCTTGTTGGGGGTTTGCAAAAGGTAAAAGCTAGGGTTCCAAAAAAACTTAAGATAAGCATGATAAGCAAGAAGAAAGTATTATGCAATAACAAGATAAACTAGGCGTGACTAGTAAAGAAAATAAGCTATGAAAGTAAGCAAGAAATTAAAGTCCAAGAAATGTAAACTAGGCAGATCCTAAGAGTGTTTGGATGACCACATTTAAGGTTCCCAACAAAACACTCACTATCCTAAGGGATAATTGCCTAAAATTATTACACACAAATGGAAGTTTGGTAACCTATTGGAGGCTCCCAACACACTTCCAATGAAAGGCCTTTTTGTTACAAAATTTGAAAGCAATGAAGGTAAGTTAATTGTCAATTACAAAGTTACAAAAAAGTCTTCAATTTTGGTGGCTGTTCTCTCTTTGGTGTTTCACTCAATTTGGAGTGCTTCTTAGTCCAATAGCTCTTAAGATGGTTGGCCCCTTGCTTCTTGACTCAAATTCTTCAAGGGATGGCACCAATCCTCCTTTTTAATTCCCTATATGGCAACTCACAAACAAGAAAACAAACAGACAAGCAATAACCAAAGACCAAAAAATGAAATGAAAGATAAACCAATAGAGTTTTAAGAAGAAAAATTTTCAAGGATTATTCAACAATTAAAGCAATGAAAAGCACATAAAAGCAAGCTAGGACTCAAAGAGGAACCTAGAATGGCTCTAAATTAGAGTAAAAAAACTATAAAAAAAAGACTCAATAAACCTCTAGTTTTGACACTTGTTTTCACACTACTTTTCAATTGAAATTTCAGAGCTAAGATTTGTATAAAATAGGCACCAATTATAGAACAAATTTTGAGCCAAAACAACAAGCACATTTCCCTTTAACTTTTTTTTCCTGGACAGTGATTTTCCTGTCAACTTGTGTTATTTTTCTTATTTTTTCCTTTTATCCAAATCACTTGGTTCTTTTTTTAATTTTTTTCTAGATGTATAGAAATTTCAGTAAAAATTTTAGCTCAAAATTCGCATCGACCAATTCCTAGTAGTTTTTACCAATTCGTATATTCAAGCTGCCAACACCAGTGATTTCATACTTCAAATTTTTAAAGCATAGTATATTGATTGCCTTAGATTTACTTTCAACCTTCCTATGTATGTTGAACTCACTAGGCTTGTTTACCACAGTTTTAGGAGTTTAATATTCACTTAGGATCAAAATTTCAGCCAGTAATTCAATCATCAAAACTCAAATTTACAATAGACACAATCATAAGGAAACTAAAAGTTCAAGAAAAGGTTCACAATCAAAGACTCTCTAAGAATTTTGCATGAACATGTTAAGGAATAATTAACATGCAAGGTTTGACTCAAATCAACTAATAGACTAAAATAATTCCACACACTCATGAACAAATGAGTTAGATAAAGAAACAAGAAAAATAAAATTCAGCACAAGATAAGAAATTTTATGTGACAAGTTTCATGACTAGACACGACTTCTATGACAAAACTACAATAGGTGAATAAGTCACTCTAGATTTTTGAGGTTTTCTTCTACTTTAATGTTTTTGTAAGAATTTTATGGTTTAGGTTTCATCCACAAAAAATAGAAAGACAAAACTCAAAGGAACCTAAACTCAACGTAATTCATGGTTCAAGAACAAGAACAAGAAATGTGAACCATAGAAAATCAAACTAACTTCTATAGCAAGTTTAATCGGTGGAAATTCTAAAGAATCATGTTAACAACATTTAGCACAAGACATGTGATGAGATACATGGAGAAAAATGAAGAAACAACAATGGAGGAGAAGGTAAAGCTGAAAATTAATGGAGGTTTAAGGAGCACCTACTTGAAGCTCTTGTGCTCTGATTACCACTTGATGGAAGCTTGCTTGAGAAGCTTCTATGGAGGCTGGATATTCAAGCTTCAATGAGATCCTTCAATGGTGATTTTCAGCCAAGGAGTTGCAGCAGAAGATAAAGGAGAAGAAGTAAGAGGAGGCGCCATCTACTAGAGAATAAGCCATGGAAGGAGAAGCTTCACCACCAAGAGAGTGCATCTTGGCTGCTTCTATTTATAGCCTAGGTCATGTTAGTCGTCTTATACAACTAACTTTTGTATAGAAAACATTTTTCAAAACTTGTATAGTTTTCCCAATTTATAGTTATTTTGTAGGGATTTGTAAATAAATCTTGTTTTATTGTTATAGCTATCTCTAGAATATTTTCAATTTGATTTAATGATGAAATCTGTTCAATTTCAAGTTAAAAGAGGCTAAGTCTTGAAGTGCTAAAAGTGGTAGTTGCGCTCACCATTTGGGCTCAGCGTGCATCCACCGCTAAGCGCAGCTTCAGTGCGCTTAGCGTGACAAGAGAATCTGGCAAAACATAAATATCAAGGTCGCGCGCTAAGTGCGAGATCTGCTCACTAAGCGTGATGGTTATCTTTAGCCAGGCTCAACGCATGACTGGCGCTAAGCTCAAATCCACTAACTCGTGCTAAGCGCGAGGGTGGCGCTAAGCACGACGTCGCGAATTCAGAGCCTATTTAAAGCCTGATTTGTCATAATTAGGGTATGAATTTGGAGACCAAAGCTGCATACTTTTGCACAAAATTCGAGATAGTGCTCTGGAGGCAGTAGAGAGGCAGCAACTAAGCAAGGGAGTTAGGGTTCATCACTTTGAGAGATTAGAGAGTGTTTGAGTGATTGTGAGGTGCCAAGAAGAGAAGGAGGGATCCCCCTTCTTGTGTAAGCAACAATTTCTCTGTACTCTCAATCTCATCTGCATTAGGGTTCCTTTTATGGCTGGTTAAACACCTTAGTTGGGGATTTCTAAGGAACATCTGATGTAATTACTTTAATATCTAATTAATTGTGTTTTATGTGTTCAATGCTTCTTTCAATGCTTAATTTCTGCATGCTCTTGGTTTGATCACCCATTTGTGTGTACAGTTAGGTGACTTTAGCATTGGGAAATGTACTATTGCCTTAGAACTTGACAAAAGTAGGACTGAATAACCACATTACCAGGGCTGGATTGTTGGGGTTTTGGTTTTTTGAATATGTTGTTACGATAATGCTGTTTAAGTTAAGCCTAGTCTTACAAGAGGGATATGCGGACGAAGCTTAGGTTAAATTAGTCTAAACTTATGAGGGATCGAGGTTTAGTACTTTAGGCTACAACATAGAATACAAGAACATGATTAATTAGAGAAATATCCTCATATGCATCAACTTGTTTGTTAGAAAGACCCAACGCTTTTTACCTATTGTTGTCAATTTTTACTTGCATTTACTGTTTTTACCATAGAAGTAGTTTATTTCTATTTCTAACCATCGATTATCAATGTTGTTCCAACAATGCCTTACTTCTAAATAAAACTCTTTCTAATAAGCAAGTTCCCTGAGTTCGATACTCGGATCACTCCGTTTTAATTTTAAATACTTGACGACCCGGTGTGTTTTCCGGTGTTTCATTTCCCTTGAATATATTTGTTGAAAATTGGAGAAAAAGGAACCATATTGGAAAATGAACAGGTCATTAACTAAATGAAAGCTTCCTTGAGAAGCTAGAGTTTAGCTACACACCCCTCTAATAGCTAAGTTCACCTCCTTGAGAAACTTCCTTAAGAAACTTCCTTGAGAAGCTTCCTTGAGAAGCTAGAGCTTAGCTACACACACCCCTCTAATAACTAAGCTCACCCCATGCCAAAATACATGAAAATACAAAAAAGTCCCTACTACAAAGACTACTCATAATGCCCTGAAATACAAGGCTAAAATCCTATACTACTACAATGGCCAAAATACAAGGCCAAAAAGAAGAAAAACCTATTCTAATATTTACAAAGAATAATGGACTCAACCTTGCCCCATGGGCTCAGAAATCTACCTTGAGGTTCATGAGAACCCTAGGGCCTTCTTTAGTCGCTCTAGTCCAATCCTTTTGGAGTCTTCTATCCAATACCCTTGGGGGATAGGATTGCATCCCAAGAGGTTTATCCAATACCTAGGTTTTGATTTTGAAAGGCATGTCGAAGTGGGGAGAACTACATCCTAAGAGGTTTAGTGACTTTTCAATGTATATGGGATGAATTGTTATTGATGGTGAAACTTGGCTACTTGAGACCAACCATGAGTAAGATGGTTGATACGGATGAGTTGTACTGAAACTCTCAAAGAATCTAATTGTAGTAGTTGTTATTGTTGTGAGTAGACACATATGTTGGGAGTGCTTGGTGGGCCCTCAACCTAGTGCTAGAGGTTATCGATGGTGCGTAACTGGAATAAGCCTATAAAATGGATGGGTGGATGAATCCCTAGATAGGTTAAGGTCTTTGCAAGCCTTACCCAAGTAAACCACTACCTACACTCGTCCATTTTCGATAAAACCATACTTCCTCCGCAGGATTAATTTGAGTCTCCCTGAATGGTCAAGGTGTGACCATGTTAAGAGATCTACTTGTGTTTATCACTCAAAAGGTGAAATCTCCATGGAATCAAGTTTTTTTTTGGTGTCAATGATTGATGGACTGGTGATAATGATGTTTGATGGATAAATCATGGTGATGATGATTGAGTGACTGATGATGATGGTGTATGATGACTAAATCTTCATATAATGATTAATGCATTGATGATTGTTGTGATATTCTTTGTTATGTGGATTCTAAGACTTATGTTTTATGTATGATTTCTACATATTATTGTTAATGCTTTAATTACGTTAGGATTTACGTCAACCAAGTGTAACCGAATCCCAATTTTAGTATTGAACCAAAGCTTAGGTCATCTCCGAAGGGAATAATGCAAGGATGAATATTCAAATTAAAACCTTTTGGATAAAGATATTTTTGTGTTTTTATATTTTAAACTACCTAAAACAAAACTAATCATAACAAAAAATAAAAGATATATCCTTTTAGAGAGATTAATGTGCTGAAAAATTAATAACAAAAATTAAAAGAAAATATTGTAGACAAAAACAATAACATTAAGATGCTAAGATTGCACTCAAAATCCCCCTATTTGTTGCAATTCCTCACACTTCTATGTCGTTATATCGTTCATCTCCAATTTATTAATATATTATATCCTTAACCCCTTAGGTGATAGACCCTAAATCACTTGCCAAACCAACATAAGCAATCAACATTATCGTTTGAGAATTAGTGAGACTTAACCAAGATTATTCTATCCCTAGAGATAACCCCAATTAAGTATCCGATTTTGTTCGGGTTTCAACAAGACTTGCCAAAGTGCACGTCAATTCCTGGAATCATCTATGGTTGCACAAACTCACAAAGCATTAAGTATAGAAGGCAAATAATGAACTCTAACAATATATTAATGTGAGAAAATTACATCAAATAGGGTTCAATCATTTCCTCTCCTAGCTTAGAAAGAAACTAGCCACTCACGAAATACAAGAAGAGAGAAGAGAATGGGTTTTTTTAGTGAAGGGTGGTGTATAGAGGTGTGTTTCCTTGTTGTTTCCTATGCCTCGATATTTATAAAATAATAGATCTGTTTAATAAAGGCAAATAATCTCCTTAATTTACAAAATAATATTATCCATACAAGGAAATTATCTCTTCAACTGATATAATTTATTTTAATTGTTGCAATTATCTTCCAAGTGATTTTCTTCATTTATCTTGGAGCTATATCTCCATAATTATCTATGTTTTAAATTAATTCAGTTTCTGGACACACTGTCTGGTGCGCTCCTTGCTTAAGCGAGATATCTTCTGTAAAATTTCATATTCTCCTCTGTTTGAGCTGGCTTGAGCGGCCTATACCTTGCCTGAGCGAGGCTACCTTGTAAAGTTGCCTTATTTCTCTATAAAAACTCACAAAATCATATTAAAACTTCTAAAATCATAATTCTTATCTAAAATATATTTAAAACTGAAAATATAACAAATTTGATTCAAACACAAGGCCTAAAGTAAACTAAAGTATCAAATAAACATCCCAAATTACATATGAAAATACAATAAATTTGACGTTTATCAATTATGTTATATATGTGATGATGGTAGATCATGTTTTAATTGCTAAGTTTTAACCTGTTTTAGTAGACTTGTTTTTTTTTTGTAAGCTTACCTTTATGTTGTTGTAGGAGTGGCCTGTGCTTGTGATGATCCCGCATCTGATGTACGTGGGGAGCAGATGGATAAAAGGTGGTCTTTTGTCTTTGGAGACTCCATAGGTATACGTATTTGACATGAAGATGTTGGATCAAATGGCCTCAGAATAATTAAGAAGGGGGGGGGTTGAATTAATTATTCCTAAACCTTTACTAATTAAAAATTTACTCTTCTAAGGCTTTTACTATGTTCTTAAGTAAATGAAGGATAGAAAAGAAACTTAACCAAAAGTAAAAGCGGGAATTAAAGTGCACAACGGAAATTAAAAGAGTAGGGAAGAAGGAGGCAAACACACAAGAGTTTTATACTGGTTCGGCAACAACCCGTGCCTACATCCAGTCCCCAAGCGACCTGCGGTCCTTGAGATTTCTTTTCAACCTTGTAAAAATCCTTTTACAAGCAAAGATCCACAAGGGATGTACCCTCCCTTGTTCTCTTTGAACAACCTAGTGGATGTACCCTCCACTAGAACTGATCCATAAGAGATGTACCCTCTCTTGTTCTTAGTCAACACCCCAAGTAGATGTACCCTCTACTTGTACCACAAAGGATGTACCCTCCAATGTGTTAAGACAAAGTTCTCAGGCGATTAGTCCTTCAAAACTTTGTGAAGGGGGAAACAAAAGAATTCTCAGGTGGTTAGTCCTTTGAAATCTTTTGTTTTAGGGAAAGGGAAGAATCAAAAGAATTCTCAGACTGTGTCATTTTGAATTCTTTGACAAGGGAGAAGGGAGACACAAAAGAATTCAGACAGTTAGTCCTTCATTCTTTTGGAAAAGGGAGAAGAGAGACACAAAAAGAATTCAGGCGGTTAGTCCTTGGCAAATTCTTTTTGGCAAAAGGAGAAGGGAATGAAAAAGATGAATAACACAATTTTCAAGGTTTGAAAAACCAGAAAACTTTGGAAAGCTTTTGGCAAAGGAAGAAGAAGAAGAAGTTCAAAGAGATTCAGAAATCAATTGGCAAAAGTTTGTTGTCTAAAGAATGAATGAATAAAATGCAAATCAAAGCCTTGCATTTATAGACTCTTCAAGTCTAGTCAAGAGACCATTAGAAGAGTTATAACCTTTAGAAAAAACTTAAAAACCATTTGGAAAAGTTATAACTTTTAGAAAAACTTGAAAACTATTGGAAGAGTTACATCTTTTGATTTTGTTTAGAAACTATCACTGGTAATCGATTACCAAATCAGTGTAATCGATTACACAAAGTTTTTTTGTGAAAGGATGTGACTCTTCACAATTAAATTTGAATTTCAACATTCAAACACACTGGTAATCGATTACCAAATACTTGTAATCGATTACAACATTTTGAAATTAATTGGAATGTTGTAAATTCAGTTTGAAAGTTTTTTGAAAACCATTTTGCTACTGGTAATCGATTACCAGAGAGTAAAAACTCTTTGGTAAAAGGTTTTGAGAAAAATTCATATGCTACTCAGTTTTTGAAAAAACTTTTTAATACTTATCTTGATTGAGTCTTCTCTTGATTCTTGAATCTTGAGTCTTGAATCTTGACCTTGATTCTTGGAACATGAATCTTGAAACTTGATTCTTGATACTTGAATTCAACTTTCCTCTTGATCCTTGAAGTGTACTTGATTCAATCTTGAACTCATTCTTTGATTCTTGAGATCATCATCTTTGTTATCATGAAGTATTCTTAACTTTTGAGCTTTTTGTCATCATCTTTGTTATCATCAAAACTCTTTGAATCAATCTTGATTCATCGTGAAGCTTGCTTCTACAGAAGACACATTATCCATTTTTGTTTCTCTTTAAAGTTATGTTTATATGCATGTATTGAGAAGATTTAAGTTACTATGATGTTGTATATATATATCACGTGATGTTTCTTTTTGGTGTTGTGCATTTTTAGCCTTTGGCCTTTGAGACGCGAAAAGTTTACAAATACTTTCATAAATAAATTAATTGAAGAGTTTTAAATTGATTAAAATAAAGTCTTCCGCTTGAGATAGTTCATAGGTCCATGTAACAATGTTGGATCTTACATATATCCTATTAGAATCAATTATGTCTTTTGGGAACAAACCTTGGGGAATAGGTCTGTTATATCTTCTATTGTATAGCTTTGATTGTTTGTTTTGTTACAGGTACCCTTCCTATAGTCAAGTATGATGATTTAGGGGGTCCCAATTGTGTGTTGGATCTCTAACTTGAGTTAGAAAATCTTTTGTTTGTGTTGTCTAGTCCAGTAGAAGTGGCTACAATGCGATTGTGAGATTGATCACCTCAAAATCATGTTTAGGCACTGAAGGTGGGAGATGACGTTGTATGGCATACTTATTGAAAAATAAGTGCATATTCTCTGATGCAATCCTACCCCTAGGGGCATTGGATAGAAGACTCCAAGAAGATTGAGCCAAAGATGCAGGAGAAGGCCCTAGGATTCTCATGAGCCTTAGGGTATATTTTGGGCCCATGGGCTCAGTATGAGCCCACTTATCTTTGTACATATTAGATTAAGATTTCATTATTTTTGGGCCTTGTATTTAGGGCTCCATAGTGTAGGGAGGGTACCGTAGTAATGTAGGATTTTTCAGCCGTTGTATTTTAGGGCACCTAAACTAGTTTTTGTATTAGGGGTAGTTTTGTGATTTCACATGTATTAAGTGCACTTTTTGATGTGTGTGAGTTGGGAGATAAATTTAATTGAATTGGGAGAAGCCCAATCCAATTAAATTTTGGACCATCTTAAGGGGGAGGTAAGCATTTGCTTGCTACACCCCATAGCCATATCTTATAGTCACACTATGTGCATGTCCTTCACTTAGTGGAGAATCTTGGACTTGATCTTGGATTAGTGGGCTGAACCATAACTAAAATTCACTAATTATAATTAGTGAAATTTTGGCTCCAAATTTGGATCCACCAATTTAAATTCAAATTCAAGTGAAATTTGAATAGAAATTCAAATTTCCCTCCAATTTTGAGTGACACTTAGGCTATAAATAGAGACCTTGTGTGTGCTTTTTTTCAACTTTAGACCTCTTTTGAGGCATAAAATTTCGTGCTCCTTGTCTCCTTCTCCCTCCACTCATCTTCTCCTACCTTCAAGCTCTTATCCATGGCTTCCTATGGTGGTGTGGTTGTTCTTGACTCATCTTCTCCTTGACGTGGCATCTCCAATCACATTTTCTCCTTCTCCATTCCGCTGCCATTGATCTTCAAGAAGCAAAGGACTCCATTGATGAAGAAGATCCAAGGCCTACAATCTCCACATGGAGCTACATCATTCTTTTTTGTTGTGTGTTGTGAAATCTTTTTTATGAAAGAATGATTGTTGCTTGTTGAACCATATTTAGTTGATTCTCTAAGGAGATCAGTGGTATGGTATTTGTTATGTGTTGAGTGCAATTATTCCCAGGAGAGAATAATTGTAGTCAATGAGTATACTTGTGTGATCTCACTATGATCCTTTACCAGTTTGCATTATTAGAAACTTATAGTGAGATAGAGGTTGTCGTAGTTCTTCGTGTGAGAACCCTCAAGTCTGTGGTGTATTGACCTAATGGTTTGTGATAGATGAAAACTTGAGTGAGGCCGAGGTGATGAACCAAATTTTGATCAGCTTTTTATGTGTAGTTCTAGGCCCTTATTACATGCATTTATCATATATGTTTTTGGCAGAACTCAAGGTTTACTGTTAGTCATGTTAGACAAGTGATCAAAGAGTGTTTTAAGGAAAATGAACTCAATACAAGAAAAGGCTGAAGAATCACAAACATGATGAATTTTGTACATACGGTAATTTTGCACTACTGTAATTTTGTACACGACCGATAATTTTATATGCACATGTGTTACTTCTGTTATGTAAATTTTGTCTAAGTTATGGAACTTATATATATTTTCAATGAACTTGTTTTGAGAGAAATAAAAGAGTGCATTTGAAAGTGATCAATGTATGAAATAAAATTCGAGAAGTTGAATGCATCGTCAAAGGAATTTATTTTGATAAATGATAAATGTCAAAATTACCATATTTTCATATGCATTTTTTGACGTTTATTTGTCATTTTAGTTAACTTTAAGTCCTATTTTGAATCAAATTAGCTTTAAATTCAATTTTTACTTTGTCTTACTTATAATTTTATGTTTTAGTTATTTTTAATGAATTGTTTTATAGTTTTAAAGCAAAAACAGGTCATTCTGGCCAGAGCTCTAGAGGCCTAAAATAAGAAGAAAGTTCTGGGAGGAGAAGTTGCGAAAATTAAAGATAAAAGCTAGGAAAATCAAGAGCAAGATATTTTTCAAGGATAAATCAACTGAAGAAGAAGAAGATAATTATTTGAATTCATTAGAGATATCATTTTTTTTTATAATTTCTTGTAATTATCTCCTTAATTAAACCTAACTACAATTCTATAAATATGAGGCTAGACATTCATTGTTATGGTATAGAAGTCCCAAGAAATTCTTAAAATTATATTTTAGACTTCCACCTATTAGACGCCTCCATTATTTCATAAGACACTTTAGGTTTCATTATATTATTTTTATGGGTGCAATTCATTCCACCTAGGAGAGGAAAGGATGAACCTTGTTTCGCTTTAATCCTATCAATTCAATACTTCATCTTGAGTTCTTCATTTGTTTCTGTACTTAATGCTTTCTTTTATTTGATTGACTATCTTATAGATGAATTCAGGAATTGACTTGCGCTTTGGTGAGCCTTATTGAAACCTGAACATGAATCAAGTACTTAATTGGGACTATCTCTAGGGACATAATAATTTTGGTTAAGCCTAGCTAATTTTCGACCGTTAATGTTAATTGCTTGTGTCATTTTGTCCAAGGGATTAGGTATCAAACAAGTAGTTAAGAATCTACGACCATACGAGAGCTGGAGTTGAATACATTAGTGAATTGGGGATGAGTAAGAAAGATTAGAAGAAAATTGTAAAGTTACAATGGATCAAGCGAATTTCAAGTTCAAACCTAGACATTCATTTATTAAGATCGACGTCACCATTCAAGTCAAGTATTTCTATCTTTACTTAATTATTTTATCATCATTTAATTTCTATTGCAATTTATTTTATGTTATTTATTTTGTGACAATCACAAAAAAATACAAAAACATAGTTCTTAGTTAAATAATTACATGAAATCCCTCATTTATTCCTTTGGGAGACAACTTGGACAATAGATTCAATTACTACATCATGATTGGGTTACACTTGGTCTGTAAGTTGAATCTAGCATGAAATAAAACCTTAATAAGTTTTTAGCGCCGTTGTCGGAGAATAAATGAATTTTCAAAAAAAGGGATTAATCAAAAGAGGATAACTCATAAGTGATTTACTTGTGGTTTTTAATTGTGATTCAAAACAGGATAACATGTAATAGTAGTGAAAATGTCTGATAAATGAAAAGTTTGATAATATTCAACTTGATGATGTGTTGTGATACTTGTGCTTTAAATTTGTTTCAAGACATGAAAGAAAATGATTGTGTAGCACAAATAACAATAATCGTAGACAGGTGAAGATTACATAGTGTGCACTGAAAGCTACATTTCCATGGGATTTAAAGGATGTCAAAGTGGGGTCAATGCAAGCAATTGTAAGATTTTTGGAATTGTAGACAAATCATTCAGAAGAGTACTTGAAACTCTCAGGGAAGGAATGACATGAAGACGTTGAATGATGAAGGAATAACATGAAGACCTTCAAAAATACACATCTAGATGGCATCCTTAGGACTTCAAACAACTCATGTTTGTCGCCAGTTTCATCATCCACCAGCCTTACCTTCTGTGGCTTCTCACGTTTATTGTTGTTAAACCCATATTTATGCTCTCCTCCCTTTATGTCTTGTTTTATCACAACTTTAACCGAATCTCCTATCTTCAGCACAGTTGAATCTCCTGTCTTATTCTCCAATGACACACTTTGATGGCCTGTATCTATTTTCTTCATATGTTCTAGTGCTTCAGCTTCAGAATGCATAGACCAATCTGAACTTTCCAGTGATAACCAAAGGCTTCTGCATCAACATTGACACTCTCCACCCTCTTTGGTTTATGCTTCTGTGCTGCATTCGCTGCTTCCTCCTTATAAATGTCATATTTATTAGAGGTTGCACTAAAACAATCAGCACCAATCTGTGGCTCTTCCTCCTCTACCAGTTCAACATCTTTCCTTTCACCTTTGCTTTTGTAAACTACACTGTAATTTACAAAACAAAAGTTGAAAGGAAATATATTGAGCTGGTAGACGAGGAAGAACCACGGAAGGATCCTGATTGTTCTAGTGTAGCCTCTAATAAATCTGAGATTTATAACGAGGAAGCAGGGAATGCAGCACAGAAGCATAAACCAAAGAGGGTGGAGAGTGTCAATGCTGATGCAGAAGCCTTTGGTTATCACTGGAAAGTTCAGATTGGTCTATGCATTCTGAAGCTGAAGCACTAGAACATATGAAGAAAATAGATACAGGCCATCAAAGTGTGTCATTGGAGAATAAGACAGGAGATTCAATTGTGCTGAAGATAGGAGATTCGGCTAAAGTTGTGATAAAACAAGACATGAAGGGAGGAGAGCATAAATATGGGTTTAACAAAAATAAACGTGAGAAGCCACAAAAGGTAAGGCTGGTGGATGATGAAACTGGCAACAAACATGAGCTGTTTGATTGTTCTTACATAGAATTGTACAAGTATTGGGTGTTGGGGTTTCTCTAAGCATGAGGATGTGCAAAACTCTAGAACATAGTGTGTTTAGTCATGCAATTTAGTCCTTTTACTTAGATTATATAAGCTGGTTTTGTTGGTTATGTTACAGGGATTTAGTTTTGAGCTGAGTTATTAACATTGCATTGCGTGTCCAAGGATAATAATCTAGGTGTCTTGTTGGTAGAATATGGTATTTTACTATCAGAATTAAAAATAGAAATGAAAGAGAAAGTGAAAGTAATGAAAAGAAATGAATAGTAGTCTAGTATCTTGACCTGGGTCTGCAGAACTGTTTTACTTTTGATATTCTGGGATTAAGAAGGATTGAATGGAATCTACAAGGAAGTTGGTCAGGTGATTCAATTTTGAAATTTTTAAGGTGGTGTTTGTGCAATACTTGTTGTTGCTGTGGTTATTCAACAAAGGATAAGAACATGAATTTCTCTACTGAGTTGCCTTCTTTCTTAACTAGCATATGTGACTTTCTCTTACGTCTTCTTAAGGCAGTTTTGATTTGGTAATCCATCGAACGAGGTTGGTCTTCTCAAATCTCAATTTAATCTCGCATGATGCAGTCCAACTACAAAACAAAATTCTATGTTGTTTGGAGGATTACATTTTAGTGAAGTCGATAGTACAACATATGAAAGAATTGATTTTAAGAAAACCATTAATCTAATATTTCTCGCATAGTTTTTGAACGAGAGAAAGAGGATAAAGTGAGTTTGGTTTGATTTTTCTTTCCCCGTCAAAATCATAGGTGTAAGGGAGTGGTTGCATGAATTTCAGAAATATTCTATTTGTTGTAGCTGCCACAAATACTGTCCCTGCCATTACTTTCATCATGGCTGTCTTAATTAGGTAAAATTATAAATAACCATCCATTTATTTTTCTGAAGCAGGGTCAAGACCTATAAAGAGAAATCAAAGTTTTGATATGGTGAAAACTGAAATTGGTTTTCGAAATTTCAGGATGGAAAGCATTTCCATAAAACGTGTGCATGGATTGGCCAAGATTGATGCAATCCTACCCCGCAAGGGCATTGGATAGAAAACTGCAAGTAGATTGGGCCAGATATGCAAGAGAAGGCCCTAGGGTTCTTATGAGCCTTAGGGTAGATTTCGGGCCCATGGGCTAAGTACGAGCCCACTTATCTTTGTAAATATTAGATTAAGGTTTCATTATTTTTGGGCCTTGTATTTAGGGCTCCATAATGTAGGTAGGGTACCCTAGAAATATAAGATTTTTCAGCCCTTGTATTTTAGGGCACCTAGACTAGTTTTTGTATTAGGGGTAGTTTTGTAATTTCACATGAACTAAGTGGATATTTGATGTGTGTGGTTGGAAATAAATTTAATTGAATTGGTAGAAGCCCAATCCAATTAAATTTTAGAGGGGGAGGTGAGCATTTGCTAACTACACCCCATTGCCACATCATATAGTCACACTTTGTGCATGTCCTTCATGCTTTTCATGCCTCATGACACCTAAGCACACTTAGTGGAGAATCTTGGAATTGATCTTGGATTAGTGGGCTGAACCATAACTAAAATTCACTAATCATAATTAGTGAAATTTTGGCTCCAAAGTTTGGCTCCACAAATTCAATTTCAAATTCAAGTGAAATTTGAATTTCCCTCCAATTTTGTGTGACACTTAGGCTATAAATAGAGGTCATGTGTGTGCATTTTTTTGAACTTTGATGATTTGAATATTAAACTTCAGATTTCAAAGCTCATTTAGAGCACAAAATTTCGTGCTCTTCTCTCCCTCTCCCTTCATTCATCTCCTTCTTCCTCCAAGCTCTTATCCATGGCCTCCTATGGTGGTGAGCTTCTTCTAGACTCATCTTCTCCTTGAAGTGGCGTCTCCTCTCTCTTTCCCTTTCTCCATTCCGCTGCCATTCATCTTCCAAGAAGCAAAGGAATCCATTGATGAAGAAGATCCTAGGCCTACAAGCTCCAATGGAGCTTGCATCATGTGGTATCAAGAGCATCTTCATCTAGGTGATGTTCTTTTGCTTCCTCTATCTTTTTGTTCGGTGAATTCTCTTTAATTCCTTGTTCTTCATCTTATTCTCCATGTATATCCTCCATTGTCTTGTGGTTTGGTGCTGCTTAGAGTAGATTCAAAAAAAAAAAAATCGATTAAATCTTAGATCTACACTTGTTCTTGCATTTCTATGGTTCAAATTTTGTAGATCTACTCTTGAATCTTGTTTTTGTGTTGATTTTAGGTTCTATCAATTTTCATTCATAATATTATTGTGCTGAACCTTTAGATCTAAATTTTGTTCCAAAATATTGATTAGAAAAAAAAACACAAAAATCTAAGTGTAAATCACTTAATCCATGTTGTCTTAGAGTCATGTTTAGTCATAGTAATTGTCACATTATGTTCTAAGTTTGTATTGAATTTTATTTTGTTGATTGAATTCTAGATACATTTGTTCATGTATTCTTGTCATTTTTAGCCTATCTTTTGAATTTTGAGTCTAATTCATGCATGTTATTTAGTTCATAACATGTTCTAAATCAATTCCTAGAAGTAGTCTTGTTCTTGAACTCTTTTTTGTTTTCTAAGATTCCTACATGATGCCTATGATGAAGTTGAGTTGTGGTGCTGAGTTGTGGCTGGATTTGTGAATCAAATAAGTCTTAAGCTCTCTTGAATTGTGTTATTCAAGATAATTGAGCATAAGCAAACACAAATTGTAACTATCCAAGCCTTAAGCAACATAAACACTACTCTTGATTTCTAGGTTGAAATCGCTGGTGCTGGCAGCTTGAACATACAAAATTGTATAAATTACTGGGAATTGGTCACTACGAGTTTTGAGCTGAAATTTTTACTGAATTTTCTAGACATCTGGAAAAAAATTATAGAAAAAGAAACAAGCGATTTGGATTAAAGGAAAAAATAAGAAAAATCTCACAAATTGGCAGAAAAATCAGTGTCCAGGAAAAAAAAGAAAAGTGAAAGGAAAGTGTGCTTGTTGTTTTGGCTCAAAATTTGTTCTATAATTGGTGCCTATTTTATACCAATCCTAGTTCTGAAATTTCAATTGAAAATTATTGTGAAAACAAGTGCCAAAACTAGAGGTTTCTTTAGTCTTTTTTTAGAGTTTTTCTACTCTACTCTAGAGCCATTCTAGGTTTCTCTTTGAGTCCTAGCTTGCTTTTTTGTGCTTTTCATTGCTTTAATTGTTGAATAATCCTTGGAAATTTGTCTTGTTAAAACTCTATTGGTTTATCTTTCATTTCATTTTTTTTGGTCTTTGGTTATTGCTTGTCTCTTTGTTTCCTTGCTTGTGAGTTGCCATATAGGGAATTGGAAAGGAGGATTGGTGCCATATCTTGAAGAATTTGAGTCAAGAAGCAAGGGGCCAACCACCTTAAGAGCTATTGGACTAAGAAGCACTCCAAATTGAGTGAAACACTAAAGAGAGAATAGCCACCACAATTGAGGACTTTTTTCTTTGTAATTTTGTAATTGGCAATTTGCTTTGCTTTCAAATTTTGTAACAAAAAAGCTTTTCATTGGAAGTAAGTTGGGAGCCTCCGCTACGTCACCCTACTTCCATTTGTGTGTAATAATTATAGGCAATTTCCCCTTAGGATAGTGAGTGTTTTGTTGGGAACCTTAAATGAGGTCATCCAAACACTCCTAGGATCCGCCTAGTTTGCATTTCTTGCACTTTAATTGCTTGCTTATTTTCATAGCTTATTTCCTTTACCCTTCATTGTCAAACCGCCTAGATAGCTTGCCTTTTACCAATTAGTTTTTACCTTATCTTTCACACCTCTTTTAGTGTTTATTTTGGCTAGTTTCAACCATAGTTTATTTTACCTTTTGTTTTCAAACCCCCAACAAGAAAGAACCATAACTTAGGAACCAACATGAGTCTTCATTCTTCATCTAGTGTTAATGGTGAGGGTTCTACTCCTAAGGACCCCTTGTATAAGATATTAGATGAGTTGAGATCCCTTAAGTTGTGGAAAGAAAAACAAGAGAGAAAAGAAAAAGGTAAAAAAAGAGTGGAAGAAATAAGTCAAGATGAAAGAGAGAAAATAAGAGAGGAAGAAAGAAGAAAAATAATGAAAGAAATCAAAAGAGAAAAACATGTCTCCTATAGTAGTCATAACTCTTGCAAGAGCCTTAGTGAAGAACTTCGTGACTATTATGAAGGAAGGCATAGGTCACATCTTAGACCTCACTCCCATAGGAGAGAAAATGAAAGAAAGCCTCAAGAGGTTAACATTAAACTCCCATACTTCCATGGGAAGGACAATGTAGAGGCTAATTTAGATTGGGAAATAAGGGTAGAGCAACAACTTAAAAGGAAGTCTACTTCAAAATCTTATGGCTCTCACTCTTATCCAAAGAAAGACCAAGGTCAAGGAATCTTAGGGGTGAGACCTTCTAAGCCCAAAGATGATAAGGGTAAGACAATAGAAAAGCAACCCCTTAAGGCTAGTATGCAAGAGAAGACTAGCTCCATGAAGTGCTTTAAATGTCTTGGAAGAGGACACATTACTTCTCAATGCCCCACCAAGAAAACCATGATTATGAGGGGCCAAGACATTTATAGTAGCCAAGATGAGGCTACTACTTCACCTTCCTCTAGTAAAAGTGAAGAAGCAAAAGGGGAAGAATCTAGTGAAGAGATCTACCCCCAAGAAGAAGGACAACCTTTAATGGTTAAGGAGGAGTGTAAGGAGGTAAGTGTCTCCTCCAAGAGGTTAGCTAAGAAGGAAAGACATTTTGAAATAAAGACAAATATTAAAGAAATTTCCCTTCTTAGACAACCTCCACATTTTCTCCTTTGTAAAAAGATTAGCATTGCCACATCTCTTAGGCTTGAGTTTATTCCTCAAGTAAAGGAGTTGTTGGATGAGGGTTTGGTTCGCAAGAGATTAAATCTTTGTGCTTTGTTGGTGCCCAAAATAGGTATTATTAGGCGCCAAATCCCAAAAATAGGTGGTGTGATGAATGCTTTGGGTGGTGCAACACTCTTTTGTAAAATCACTCGTGCACCCAACATCTTCATGATTTGTGTACATAGGGACTCGTTAGGTAGGTTTGTTCTTATTTTTAGTTTCAATACAAACTTAGGCACTCATATGGGACACCTTAGGTTTGTCATATTTTTTGGTAGGAATAATCAACATGAAAATACAGAAAAAGGTATGTTCTATTGCTTTACTTTTCTTAATTTTTTAAATTGTGATCAAGGGGTTCCCATGAACCCTAAGAGAATAAAGGTCATTCCTGAGTGGCCCGCTCCACCAAGTGTAAGAAAAATTTGGGGTTTCCAAGACTTAACAAACTTTTACAAAAGGTTTGCCCCGTATTTTTCTATACTTGTAGCACCACTCATTGAGTTGGTGAGGAACCATGTTCCTTCATGGGAAGATGCCCATGAAATGAGTTTTCAGACCTTACCTTACTTCAACATACTAAACACCACTAATACATATGTTTTTGTTATTTTTACAGGTGTTGAGGGAAAAAGCCCAGAATTTCAAGAACCTCGGGATTTGAGGTCAAATCCTTTTCAAGGGGGAGGGAATGATGCAATCCTACCCCGCAAGGGCATTGGATAGAAAACTGCAAGTAGATTGGGCCAGATATGCAAGAGAAGGCCCTAGGGTTCTTATGAGCCTTAGGGTAGATTTCGGGCCCATGGGCTAAGTACGAGCCCACTTATCTTTGTAAATATTAGATTAAGGTTTCATTATTTTTGGGCCTTGTATTTAGGGCTCCATAATGTAGGTAGGGTACCCTAGAAATATAAGATTTTTCAGCCCTTGTATTTTAGGGCACCTAGACTAGTTTTTGTATTAGGGGTAGTTTTGTAATTTCACATGAACTAAGTGGATATTTGATGTGTGTGGTTGGAAATAAATTTAATTGAATTGGTAGAAGCCCAATCCAATTAAATTTTAGAGGGGGAGGTGAGCATTTGCTAACTACACCCCATTGCCACATCATATAGTCACACTTTGTGCATGTCCTTCATGCTTTTCATGCCTCATGACACCTAAGCACACTTAGTGGAGAATCTTGGAATTGATCTTGGATTAGTGGGCTGAACCATAACTAAAATTCACTAATCATAATTAGTGAAATTTTGGCTCCAAAGTTTGGCTCCACAAATTCAATTTCAAATTCAAGTGAAATTTGAATTTCCCTCCAATTTTGTGTGACACTTAGGCTATAAATAGAGGTCATGTGTGTGCATTTTTTTGAACTTTGATGATTTGAATATTAAACTTCAGATTTCAAAGCTCATTTAGAGCACAAAATTTCGTGCTCTTCTCTCCCTCTCCCTTCATTCATCTCCTTCTTCCTCCAAGCTCTTATCCATGGCCTCCTATGGTGGTGAGCTTCTTCTAGACTCATCTTCTCCTTGAAGTGGCGTCTCCTCTCTCTTTCCCTTTCTCCATTCCGCTGCCATTCATCTTCCAAGAAGCAAAGGAATCCATTGATGAAGAAGATCCTAGGCCTACAAGCTCCAATGGAGCTTGCATCAAAGATTTTGGGGTCCGTTCTAAGCCTTGCTGGGGCAATAACATTTGCTTTAGTTAAAGGACCTCACCTGGGTTTCATGAAATGGTATCCAGAAAATCAGAACCATACTTCTCACCCTTTAACAATTGTGCACTCCAAAGGTGATACTATTAGAGGCTCTCTTTTGATGCTCTCAACTAAAGATTGTATCTTTATACCAATCACAGAAAGTCTTGTTATGCTTTTTCAACACCCAATTCTTTGACATTTTTGGATTATTCTGTTTGACTAAAGCTTCATGCTTAAGTATGTATGGCAAAACTTCATTACTGCTGTTCAACACATACAAGTGAGCTTGTAACAAATGTTCTAGACTTGGAGTTATCACATGCAGTCCTCTTGAACCCTTACCACCCACCCTGTTATCATGCCGAGACTCAGGAAGGCCAACAGGTTTATCCTTCTCAATGTATTCTGAACAAAATTCAATGGCTTCTTCTGCAACATACCTCTCAACAATAGATGCTTCTAGACGATATAGATTCTTTGTATACCCTTTTAAGATCTTCATGTATCGTTCAACCGGGTACATCCACCGTAGATAAACAGGACCACAACATTTGATTTCTCTGAACAGATGCACAATCAAGTGAATCATGATGTCAAAGAAAGCAAGGGGAAAATACATCTCCAACTGGCACAGTATAATTGCGGCCTCATTTTCCAGGTCATCAAACTTCACAGGATCAATGACTTTGCTACATATAGCATGGAAGAAAAAGCACAGGCGAGTTATGGCTAACCTGACTTTGATTGGCAAGATGTCTCGTATAGCCAAGGCTAACAATTGTTGCATGAGCACATGACAATCGTGAGACTTTAACCCTACAAGCTTAAGCTCTTTCAACTGCACAAGGCTCTTAATATTTGAAGAGTATCCTTGTGGAACCTTCACCCGACGAAAACACTGACAAAAACTTATCTTCTCCTTTTTGGACAAAGTATGGCAAGCTAGGGGCAAGTAAATTTTCTTCCCATCAGACCTTGGATGCAACTGTGATCGTATCCCCATATCAGCTAGATCTTGACGGGTATTCAAACCATCCTTCGTCTTGCCTTGAATGATAAGGAGCGTCCCAATCACACTGTCACATACATTTTTCTCGACATGCATAACATCAATACAATGTCTAACATCTAGATCAGACCAGTACGAAAGATCAAAGAAAATGGTCCTCTTCTTCCATATGCAATTCTTACTTTTATCCTTCTTTTGGGTCTTTCCAAATACAGTATTCAGGTGTTGAACCCACTGATATACCTGCTCACTAGTCAATGGTATGGGCGCAATATCGTGCTCTTGACTTCCATTAAAAGCTTTTTTGAGTCGTTTGTAAGGATGATTGGGTGTTAGAAAACAGCGATGCCTACTGTAGACTGTTTTTCTTCCATGTTTTAGTTGTATGTAGCTTGTGTTTTCTTCACAGATGGGGCATGCATGATGACCCTTAACACTGTAACTGTTGAGATTCCCATATGCTGGAAAGTCATTAATGGTACAAAAAAGCATTGCACGCATTTCGAACGACTCCTTGCGACATGCATCAAACACTACAACCCCCTCGTCCCACAACTTTCTGAGATTTTCAACCAACAGACTTAGATAAACATCAATGTCATTTCCTGGCTATCTTGGGCCCGATATCATCATAGACAACATCATGTATTTTCGCTTCATGCACAACTAAGGAGGCAAATTGTAAATTACAAGCAGAACTGGCCATGAACTGTGTTGAGTGCTTAAGGTCCCATATGGATTCATTCCATCACTGGCTAGTCCAAGTCTAAGATTTCTTGGGTCTTTCCTGAAATCCGGATACAAGCCATCAATCTTCTTCCACTGCGAGCAATCAGCCGGATGACGGACCATTCCATCAGAAATCCTTCCATTTGCATGCCATGTCAGGTCTTTTTCGTCGTCCTCATTAGAAAAAAGACGCTTAAACCTTGGAATGATTGGAAGATACCACAAAACCTTCGTTGGGGGGTCCTTGTTGGAGTTTTCATTAGAACTGCTTTCTTCTTCATCCTTCACTTTGTACCGTGAAGTCCCACAGATAAGGCATTTGGACATTTCTTGGAATTCATGCTTGTACAATATGCAATCATTGGGGCAAGCATGAATCTTCTGATACTCCATACCCATAGGACACAATATCTTTTTCGCCTTATAGTAAGTTTTAGGCAATGTGTTGTCATTTGGAAGTAGATTGTGCACTACCTCAAGTAGTGAGGTGAAACTTTTGTCACTCCACCCATACCTGGCCTTCACATTAACCAGACTTAGCACCGCAGACAACAAGGTTAACGAATTCTTGCACCCCGTATACAAAGGCTTCTTTGAATCACTCTGCAATGCTTCAAACACAAGGGCATGTGCTTGCTGGAAAGACTCTTGTCCAAGGTCACGAATCATGTCCTCCAAGCGATCTCCCATTTCTACATCAAACGGTTCAGATTGGGACCCACTCTGCATGTTTGTGACTTCACCATGCCATATCCACGTCGTGTAATTCTTCTTAATCCCATCACACAATAGATGGTCCCGTATGTCGTCCAGTAGTTGTCGTCTTCCATTCAAACAGTTGATGCAAGGACAATAATATTTTCCTTCTTCATTCGGTCGACCTCTTTCTGAAGCAAATTGCAAGAACTGCTCGGCGCCATCCTCATATTCTTGGCTCATGCGACTTTCATTCATCCAACTTCGATCCATCTAAGCAATTCCATGCATGAAAATCTCACTTTTTTTATTTATAGGTGTGGCCCTATCCCATTTAGGAAGACTATCTTTTATGTTAGCTTCAAACGTCAGGGTTACCATTATTTAGAAAAATTTGACTAAATTTCGACAGCATTTTGCATTGGTCTCCAAGTACACGACATGACATCGGTGAAATGAATTTCCCGATAATCAAGTATGCACTCAGAGAACAACTTGAAATGCATTGAACCGAAATTTCATCAAATTATTCAAAAAAAATAATAACCTTGACGAATGAATCTAACATAAAAATTGCAGTCTCCCCAAACTGTCCAAACGGACAATTCAAGACTAAATACAATGACTAATGCAAACTATCCGCAAGAATCATTGCATTCAATCTCAAACGGGAATCTAAGGTTCACTTAGCATGCATAACAATTGTTTATATAGAAAATTACATTCATGACATAAAAGAACATACAAAAGGTAAATTTCAATTACAAACAAATATCGAAATCAACAGTTGTTTATGCAACTAATTTGAATGGGGAAACTTTTAGGCATTTTTGTTGTTATCATACTCATTTGATTTGTTGCAACGGAAAGAGATGGTCTCAAGTTTGCTTTCACTCATTTCAATACTGAAAACGAGGATGGAATCAAGAGCAAACCCTACATATTTCTCCTGGGACTACTAATGAGTGAATATACTCTAATTGGGTATGATGCATAAGCTCCATATGGTACATCTTTTCAACTGTTTTTCTTCCTTAAATTCCACATAATTTATATGGCTTCGAAAGCTTTTAGAAATTTTCC
The DNA here is from genome assembly GCF_004193775.1 of Glycine soja. Classification (NCBI taxonomy): domain Eukaryota; kingdom Viridiplantae; phylum Streptophyta; class Magnoliopsida; order Fabales; family Fabaceae; genus Glycine; species Glycine soja. The sequence goes on along the minus strand of NC_041006.1, from coordinate 16,899,336 downwards.
TTGCTCATGCTTTCCACTTTGTTAATTGACGAAGAAGTCATTAAATGATTTACTACAAATTTGCATTAATTTTCAGACAGAGGAAACAAACGGTGTTGATAGAAATGGACCAACACGAATAATCAGTGCTATTGGGATATCTATTACAGTTGGATAGGGTTACATAATATACATTATCTTTGCAGTTACTAGCATCCCTTACATTTTGAGTGAAAGTAATGATGCTGGTGGCTATGCCATTGCTGAAATGTTTTATCAGGCTTTCAAGACAAGATATGGAAATGGAATTGGGGGTATTATTTGCTTGGTACTGATCTCTGATTCTCTTATCTCTCTTCATATATCCTCTCTGTTATGTAATTCTTCTCTTTGTTTCTCTATCCTCTATCCTTGCCACCTATATTCTATATTAGAGACTATGGGAGCAGTGCCCATTGATCATTAAAAACCAGCTTAAAAAAACATGGTGGGATAATAGAATCATGTCAAAGCTTTTAAGGGTTACTTCATCATACATTAAGCATGTTGTCCCATAACAAGCTTTTCTTTTTGTTTGTGTTTTTCTTCTTTCTTCCATTTTTTTTCTTTTTGTCTGCTTATTCTTCATCATTTCTTCAAACATTCCTCATCTCCTTTTGTCTCTTCTTATTCTCAGTGCAGCTGTTCTTCTTCTTCATGCGTTCAATGTGTCTTGTGCTCTGATTATTCAAAATTTAAGAATTTGGCTCTCTATTTTTTTAGAATTTCAGAATTTAGTTCTCTGGTCTTTTAGAATTTCAGAATCATGTTGTTCATGCTTTATTGAGGAGATGGGAGCTTTGAAGAATATGGGGTGGGAGTGGAACTTTAAATGGAGGAGGAACCTATTCGACAACGAGATTGATATGGCAGCCAGCTTTCTAGGAGGGGTGGAAGGCACCCAAATACAAATTAACAGAAGAGATGAGTGGACTTGGCTAGCAGAAACTAGTGGTGAATATTCCACAAAAAGTGCCTATGATGAGATGTGGGGAGCTGATATAGAAGGCAATCAATTGCAGGAGCTTAAAGATATATGGAAGTTAAAGATACCACCTAAAGTTGTAGTCTTTGCATGGAGACTGATTAGGGATAGGCTGCCAACTAAGTCAAATTTGACAAGGAGACATGTGGAAATCAATGATTCATCTTGTCCGTTTTGTAGAAGGGTTGAGGAGGATGCTGCTCATTTGTTCCTCCACTGTGATAAGATTTTGCCTTTGTGGTAGGAATGTATGTCATGGGTGAACATCTTAGGTGCTATCCCGCAGCACCGAAGGCAGCATTTCTCCCAACATGTCAAAGCTTTGGGTAGAGGAGGCCAAGATAATAGATGGAAGTGCTGGTGGATGGCCCTTACATGGTCAATGTGGCAGCAGAGGAACAAGATTATTTTTTCTAATGATACTTTTGATGGCAACAAACTATTGGAGGAAGCTATATTTCTACTGTGGACCTGGCTGAGGAACTTTGAGGAGAATTTTACTATCCCCTTCAGTCACTGATCGTCAAATTTATCATCGGCTTTTGTATAATAGTGGGGGGGGGGGGGGAATATAAATAGTTGTAATGGCAGCAATCATATACTGTATTTTCTTAGTTTCTGGTTCCCATCAAGACTGATTAAAGTTTGACTTTGGAACCAGTTCACTGATATATCATGCTATTTGTATCCTTAGTACCTTTGGTACTTCATTATCAATATAAATTATCTTTGCTGATAAAAAAAATGTTGTTCATGCTTTATTGCTTTTTTTAGTAAACCTATAATGTTGTTCCCAATTCTTTTTCTCTGGTGCTACTGTGTTTCTGATTAATAATATATACTTTCTGCCTTCCAAAAAAAAATTTGAGTTACACAATATTTTTATCTTTGACTTGAACAACAATATTCTCAAAGAAAGAAACATGAATAAAGATAGAAGGCCAAGCTAAAGTTTTGGGTAATTAGGTAAAGGAAGGAAAATATTTGATCAGGTAAAGGAATTGGAATGAATTCTGCAGCTCCTATAGTTACATGGTGGGTGGCTTGACAATCTGAAAACCATTCTTGAATAGAAAACCCTTCAAGGCTGTGAAAAAGGGTTGAGGTGTATGCTTTTGTTGGGATATGCTTGGAAATAGGTTTTTAAGTTTTTACTACTTGACTGTCAATTGAATCAGTTACTTGGAAGAGATTAAACACCACTATGAGGTCTTCGTTGAAGATGTTAACCAGATTGAATCTGGTTGTGTGCCTTTACCATCTTATAATTCTTCTACAGAGGGCTCAACAAGCCATGCTAGTGATGAAGGAGCTAGCAAGAAGGGAGGCCACTCTTGGAATAGTAACAATGAATGTAATCATGGAACTAAGGCTTCAAGATCAGATCAGGAACGGCGAAAGGGTATTGCATGTACAGAGGATGAACACAGGTTAGCTTATCTTTGCTTCAATATTTAGAAAAGTAGAAAACATATATATTCTAGTATATGTCATTGTGAACAGCACAAGGCAGGTTCGATTGTACTGTGGAAGAGGCAATTTTGACAGGAAGCTTACTTGTTACCTCTTTTGTTCATGCTTCATGATTTCCAAAAGTTCAATTGTAAAAAATGCTAAGTTTTATTTGAGCTGAGGGACTTAAAATGAACATTTTTAGAATTTGAGGGACTAAAAACATAATTAAGCCTATAGTTAAAATATCATAGCACCACTTTTCTATTGTTTAAAACAGTCCTATTTAGCAAGACAATATATAATTTTCTTTTCCTTTTACTAGGTTTGATCATCATCCCTATTATACACAAATATCTGCAGGAGCCTGTGTACTTATTTTTTTTATCAGCAAAGATAATATTTTATAAATATGGAAAGGAGTACCAGAGGTACTATAATACAGCAGTATGACTACCATAGGAATGGTTCCAGAATCAGACAGAACTAGTCTGACAGGGAACCATTATATGGGTACTAGTAGATATACATGTATTAGTCAAAAAGTTCTATCCTCTACTGATGCAAAAGCCCCGTGTAATGCTACTTGACCATTGATTAAAAGGGAAACACTATAATGGGCATTAATGCTTACCTCGAGCAAATGGCTGAGGCTTCTGATCTGATTTCTTTGGAGACGATTGTTCACTTCACCATATCAACTTAGAAAAAGAACTTATTGTCGAAAACGCTGCAGGTACAACTTTAGACAAGATAGCTCCCAATCCTGAAATATGAAGTATAAACCCTTCAAAATTCTAATTCCAACCGAGCAAGTCAAACTCAAAGGTGGAAACATATCTTGGCCCCTTTATATACAGATTCATCAAAGATCATATAAACTATAAACACACTCATACAAATTGTGTTTCGCTACGACTTACAACATTAGTGTCTTTTATTTCCTTTATTTCATCCTAACTCCATTGACATTTAGATAACATCCATTGAGTACAACCCCAAGTGCGTGCTTGACTGCGTGGTACATGTTTGATACTCTTGCCATTTTAACAACATCTTACAATGTAATGCTCTGTTTGGACAAAATGTAATGAAAAAAAAAAGTTGTTTTATGAAAAATAATTAATCTAACTACAAATAGTTCAAGAGGCAGAATGTTTCATTAAGCTTTCTATTTCTGACTGTAAATTAAAATTTTAGGGGGGGGGGGGTGGAGTGTGTTTGTATTTTTGGCAGAAAATGTTTGATTAAGCTTTCTCCGTTAGTTACTTACACCATTGACCGAAATCATGCCATAGTCAAATAACATGAAGGTTCAATCCAAAAATCAAGTGGATAGGGAAAGAGGCACTCACAAGTCTATAGGCCTTAGACAAAGGTTCTCCTAATCCAACAATGCTTACGAACCCAAAGACTTCCTACCAAGGTAACAAAATGACAATTGGTTAGCCATGTATGCAACCTTTCACAGTAATGTAAAATACACGATATCCAAAATCATACTAATTATACCTCAAGTTTTTCTCTTTTGGAAGAGATACGACTAATGAGACGACCGTCTGGCAAGATAACAGTAATCCAAATTACTCGTTCAACATTCCTATAATCCTGCAATCATGAGGCAGTGAGGCACACACAATTTAGTAGTGCTTTTAGAAACAAAGTACAACAAATCCTCCTACCAAATCAATAAAAAATTATAAGGGTAATGTACCCACACACAGGACAAAAAAGGCACAGCAAACAAAGGTTATGGTAACAGTATATATAAGAAGAAAAAAATATTCATATGCACATGTGAGGTTATCTAGCTATGATAGCTTTAAGATAAACAATAACAAGAGGGTATATATAAGAATCAACTCATGCATCCAGCTCCTGCAAGACCTGATATGTTCTATTCAAAATGTGAATATGAACGTGGCAAAAATAGGCTAATGTAATTAGTTAATCAAAATATACGTTAGGGAAATTATTTTCAAAGAAAAATATTTCTGCTTCTAATTAATTATTAAAGCATTATGATCCTTTAAACTGCAGCAGTTGTTAGTTTGCATTTTGTACCACCTTGGCAGTGCTTAGTCTTCTCGTCTATCTATGGTCAACAAGGTCAAAGTCTGCAACATATAATTGAAGAACAGATTTGAATCTGCAATAATTTTAGTCATTCACCTCTTTCCTATGTTTCTCTCTGATCGAGGCCGTACCCGAATCAAATAAACATGAAAATGCAGTAACTAGGAAGTGATCCTAGGTCGTTTCCCAACGAGCAGTGACAAGCCAAATGTTCATAATATACTTGCAGTAACAGTAACGATGGAGGGGGGGGGTTTGGTTGTTTGGTAATTAAAGAGCAGAACAAATAAAATGGAATACGAAACTACTAATATTAAAAATGGGTTGTTTCCTCTGATTCAGAAGCCACTCTCTTATCCTGGGTTATGGAGAATTCGTCCCTAACAGTCAACCACTTAATCCAACCCTATTTCAATTTACTAAGCGAAAATCAACTTAGGGTTTTCAATACGTGATTAGGCACCACATACACCAGTTAGCCCTTCGTCCATTAAGCATGAACGCAAGTTAGGCTCAGAGGCAATTAATCGAACACGAAGCGTGCACCGATTAATATTCACGAAATTGGGATAACTGGTGAAGGGAAAACTGCCAGGAAACCACATTACAAACGAAACCTCAAAGAGAGTTGGGCTTCGTCCTCAAAAGGAAACAACACCAGAAAATCTAGCCTTCCATGGATTCAAACAGAAAACGCAAATGAAACATGAAGCAGAAACGTAAATGAACAAGAACGTAAATGAACAGAAACGTAAATGAACAGAAACGTAAATGAAAGTAGAAGAAGAAGCAAGAATGAACTCGTAATTAGAAGCAGAAAACGGAAATTTGCATTAAGAACGAAAACTGTAACAAGGGCACAGAAAAACGTGAAAACCTAAAACCAAAGCTCTGAATAATGAAAATAGCATAGCAGAATAGAATGCCCTGCATGAATCCCAAGGCAGCTATTTAGAAAGAGTCACTCAAAGTCACTGGGCCCTATTACAATACTCTGGCCCAAAACGAAATAAACACTGAACCACATAAAATAAAATTGCGAAATTTCCTAATTAGAAATTAACTAAGGTAAGCGCTGCTTTATTTGCCCTCTTCAAGTCCACAACCAAAATCCGGATTAAGCCCAATGTTTCATTAATTCCTGAAATTAGATTAAAAACATCAAATTAGCTAAATGAGCCCAAATAATAAAACTGCCTAATTAATTGACAATTAAGACCAATCAATAATTAAAATGGTGCAAAAAGGGTTTAGAAAATAGAAGAAAATGATGGCACATCAAAACCCCCCATACTTAGCCTTTTGCACTCCTGGGCAAAATGAAACAAAGAACAAAATCCAAGGATATGAAAGGGAGACAAACAAAAACATTCACATATTTCTCAATGAACATCAAGGAATGAAAGGAATGGGTAACATCTAACATAAGGAGATCCAAAAAGTCAAGACATTCATGAAAATCATCCAAGCAACCCAATCATGGCAAAATAGTTAATCAGCTCAAGAATGAAAAGTGATAAAGCCTCACAAGATATACACTCTATCTCTCAAGTGTCTAGGCTACTATTTACCCTCAAAGCACCCATGAAAGCAAACACCACATAAACTTGGCAAGATTCTAAAATTGACAATCAACCCATAAACACAAGTACATGAGGATCAAAAGGTCTTTTAAGGTTGTAATGGGGCCAAGGACAAGGTATGGAGAAATATGGAATAAGTGGCTAAATCCCAAAGGAATAGAGGAGCAAAGGGGAATAAGTGCATATTAAGAAAAAAATAAAAAGAAGTAAAGATAAAAATTAAACATGAAGAGTAGAACCAAGAGTTTCATCATTCTTGTGCCATTTAAGATCTTATTCACTCAACTTTATTGCTTTTCTTTTTCTTTTTTTTTTCGAATTTTTTTTTTCAATTTTTTTTTTTTTTTACTCTTTAGCCTTTGAGAAACAACATTTCATTCAGCATGTCCAACATTTAACCAATATACAATGTACATCAAGTATGGCCCAAAATACATCATGAAGCATAGCCAACAAAACAAGTTGTCCAATGAAACAAAAACCCCCCACACTTATTCCCAAAACAATTCCAAAGCTCCAAAATTCTTTAAGGATATGGTAATATCATGGTTTTTCACTTAAGGCTTGTAGTGAGCTTCAAAACAAGGAAAGGGAAACAAGGCTCAAAAGGGCTATCAAAGGAATTAATTCAAGGTAAGTCCATTTGGCTAGAAGCTTATAAGAACAAAATTGCCTTAATCATTTCCAAATATGCATGTGAATTAGGACGCATCAACAAGAATCAAGCCAAGGCTATTGTGCAAGCAATCAATGGGGCAAAACACACCAAATGATTATAATGATGGATGGCTCAAATTCTCACAAAGGTAAAATCATCACTTTCAAATTGAGCTTTCAAAACTATCATGACATGTAGAGAAGAATCAAGGATTTCAAGTCACAAAATGTCAAGAACTTTTATTTTCAAAACAATTACCCATTTCTTGAACATATCCTATAATTCAAAGAAAAACATGCAAAGTCGTACGTGCACATGAAATTGACCCAAAATATTAAACTGAAAATCCGACGAAACTAACAACATTAACAAATTAACACAACTAACAAATTAACAAAACCAACAAAACTAGCAAAACCAAAGAACACTCCCCCCCATACTTAAACAACACATTGTCCTCAATGTAGCACAATTAAAAGATTAAAAACAATTAAATCATCAAAGAGAATCGGAAGAGTGTAATAAAAGCAAAGAAGGAGATAGGAAAAGAAAAACTCCCTAAGTCATGGTGGAGGAAGAGTAGGGGGGAGTAAGGAAGTCTCTTCCACCACTACGTCCACTAAAGAAGGGTTCGTGAGGAATGGCTTAAGTCGATGTCCATTGACCTTGAAGCTCTTGTTTGTGGAGTCGCTTTTGATCTCAACTGTACCATAAGGAAAAACATTAGTAACAACAAAAGGACCAATCCACTTAGACCTCAACTTACCACTCATGAGTCCAAGCCTAGAATTATACAATAACACTTTTTGCCCAACCACGAAGTCTTTTTTAACTATCATGCTATCATGGAACTTCTTGGTCTTTTCTTTGTAGAACTTGGCATTCTCGTAGGCTTCTAGGCGGATTTCATCTAACTCACTCAGTTGCAACTTCCTTTCCTCGCCAGCTTGATCCATAGAGAAGTTGCAAGTCTTCACTGCCCAGTATGCTTTGTGCTCAATTTCCACTGGAAGATGACATGCCTTTCCAAAGACAACCCGATAAGGAGACATTCCTATGGGTGCTTTGTAGGCAGTCCGATGTGCCCAGAGAGCATCATCAAGCCTGGTACTCCAATCTTTCCTGCTTGGCTGCACAATCTTCTCTAGAATTCTCTTGATTTCCCTGTTAGAAATTTCTGCCTGTCCATTAGTCTGGGGGTGGTATGGTGTGGATACCCTGTGTACCACCCCGTACTTTTTAAGCAGAGCATGCATTGTCCTGTTGCAAAAATGGGTTCCTTGATCACTAACAATTGCTTTAGGTACTCCAAACCTGCAAAACAGATTAGACCTGACAAAGTCTGCGACAACTTTAGCATCATTAGTTCTAGTGGGCTTGGCTTCCACCCATTTTGAAACATAATCAACTGCAAGGAGAATATAAACATAACCAAAAGAGACAGGAAAAGGACCCATGAAATCTATACCCCAGACATCAAACACCTCACAGAATAGCATAGGTTGCTGAGGCATTTGTTGTCGCCATGTAAGTGTATTTCCTGCTCTCTGACACTGCTCACAAGTGCTGTAGATCTTCCACGCATCTTTAAAGATGGTGGGCCAATAAAAACCACAATCAAGCACTTTGCGAGCTGTCCTTTGAACACCCAGATGACCTCCCGGTGCGGAAGAATGATAGAACTGCAGGACTGAGTCAGTCTCATGATCTGGAATGCACCGTCTAATGACCTGATCACTGCACAATTTCCACAAGTAGGGGTCATCCCAAATAAAATGCTTAGCATCACTTTTAATCTTATCTTTTTGGGCCTTAGATGCTAAGGGAGGAAAAACAGAGGCAACTAAATAATTGACAATGTTAGCAAACCAGGGAGTAGAAAGAGAGTCAGAAATACTATACAATATATACAAATGATCATCCGGGAAATCATCCCGAATAGGTGAATCTGCATCAGAGACACGTTCGATCCGACTCAAATGATCAGCAACTAGATTTTGTGCTCCGCTCCTATCACGGATCTCCAAGTTAAACTCTTGGAGCCAGAGCATTCATCGGATCAACCTAGGCTTAGAATCAGCCTTCTTCAACAAGTACTTTAGAGCTGCATGGTCAGTATAAACAATAATGCGAGTACCAAGCAAATAAGATCGAAATTTTTCAAGAGCAAAAACTATGGCTATAAGCTCTTTCTCAGTAGTAGTATAATTTGCTTGGGCAGCATCTAAAGTCCTAGAAGCATAATATATCACCCTGGGCAATTTATCAATTTTCTGAGCAAGGACAGCCCCCAATGCATAATTTGATGCATCACACATAAGCTCAAAAGGGGCTGTCCAATCGGGTGCCTGGATGATGGGGGTGGTAGTCAACGCTCTTTTGAGACAATCAAAAGCCTCTTTGCATCTGTCATTAAAGTCAAACTTCACCTCCTTTTGCAACAAGTTGGACAGTGGAAGGGCTACTTTGCTAAAATCCCTTATAAAGCGCCTGTAGAATCCTGCATGACCAAGAAAAGATCGCACCTCTCGCACACAAGAGGGGTAAGGCAATTGTGAAATAACAGAAATTTTTGCAGGATCTACTTCAATGCCCTTATTGGAAATAATGTGGCCTAAAACTATACCTTGCTCAACCATAAAATGAAAATTTTCAAAATTTAGAACAAGGTTAGTTTCAATGCATCTATTCAAAACTTTTTCCAAACTATTCAAACAACCATCAAAAGAGGATCCATATACAGTGAAATCATCCATAAACACCTCTATGCAATTTTCTAAAAAATCACTGAAAATACTAATCATGCACCGCTGGAAGGTACCAGGGGCATTGCACAGGCCGAAAGGCATCCTCCTATAAGCAAAAGTGCCGAAGGGGCAGGTGAATGTGGTCTTTTCCTGATCCTCAGGAGCAATAGTAATTTGCATATAACCAGAAAAACCATCAAGGAAACAGTAGTGGGATTTACCTGCCAGGCGTTCAAGCATCTGGTCAATGAATGGCAGGGGAAAATGGTCCTTTTTGGTAACCTGGTTCAGCCTCCTATAGTCAATGCAGACTCTCCAACTGTTCTGCACCCGAGTAGGAATCAGCTCCTCCTTCTCATTTCTGATCACTGTGAGGCCAGTCTTTTTCGGGACTACCTGGACGGGACTCACCCATTGGCTTTCGGAGATAGGATAAATGATTCCAGCTTGCAAAAGCTTGGTTATCTCCTTCTTCACTACATCAAGAATCACCGGGTTGAGTCTTCTCTGTGGCTGTCTTACTGGTTTAGCTCCATCCTCTAAATTTATTCGATGCATACATGTGGATGGGCTAATACCAGGAATGTCCGCCAGGGTCCAGCCTATAGCCTTCTTATGCTTCTTGAGAACTGACAACAACTTCTCCTCTTGCTCATCAGCAAGGGAGGCAGATATAATCACTGGAAAACTCTTGCTATCATCCAAGTAAGCGTATTTTAAATTTGATGGCGAGGCTTCAATTCTGGGTGGTCGGCTAGACAGTGGTAGAAGGAGATGGTTTCTCAGCCTTTACCTCATAAAGAAAGTCAGAGGTATGTGTACTTCCTGAAACATGGTTAGTCCTATCTGACTCTATAAAATCAATCTCAAGAGGTAAAACACCACCACCAGGCATGCAATCAATATCACTCTCAGATTCACTCTCAGCATCAAATTCAGACATATGATCAAGTACAATTTCAGACTCAATGCATGAAGAGTGAGAGGCATGCAGATTAGAATAAAGATCAGTCATGTATTCATCAACAACATGGTCAATTATTTCAGCACGAAATACAGAAAGATCTTCAGATGGGTATTTCATAGCATCCAGAATATTAAAATGAACAGTTATATCACCAAACTCCATGGACAGTGTGCCTACATAAACATCTATCTTAGTTCTAGCAGTTTTCAGAAAGGGTCTGCCTAGAATGATGGGAACTGATCCTTGAGAAAACCCATCTTCCATATTCAAGATATAAAAATCAACAGGGAAAATCAGTTCACCAACTCTAACTAAGACATCTTCTATGAAACCAACAGGATAGGCAACACTTCTATTAGCTAAATGAATTACCACATCAGTTGACTGCAAGGGACCTAGAGATAGAGAATTAAAAATCGACAGAGGCATAACACTAACTGAGGCTCCTAAATCTAGCATGGCATTGTCAAACTTACTATTCCCTATAATACAAGGTATGCTGAATGTACCTGGATCTTTGCATTTTTCAGGAATTTGAGGAACAGATTTACCAATCAATGCAGAGACATTTCTGCCCATGCTAATTCGTTCACTTCCTTTAAGCTTCCGCTTATTAGTGCACAGCTCCTTCAAGAATTTGGCATATCTTGGAATTTGCTTTATTGCATCCAACAGAGGTATGTTTACCTCTACTTTTCTAAATGTTTCCAAGATCTCTTTCTCTGCCTCTTCCATTTTTTTGTTGGAAACTGCTCTTGGAGGGAATGGAAGAGGGGGAATGTGCTGCTTCTGCAAATCAGAATTACCTGTGGAAGAAGATTCACCTGCACAAAATTGTTAGGTAGATTTTTGTCATCACCTTTTTCTGGAATAGAGTGAAGTTTGGCAGGTTCATTTGCAGATGAGGAAGGTGCTACGGGTTGAGGTCCTTGACACTGCTTTCCCGACCTCAATGAAATGGCACTGACATTTTTGGGATTTTGGACAGCTTGAGAAGGCAGCTTGTCAGAATTCTAGGACTGTTGTTGATTCAATTGGGTAGCTAATTGTCCCATCTGATTGGTTAAGCTCTGAATGGAGGCTCTGGTCTCTTGCTGAAACTGCATGTTCTGCATAGTCATTTGCCTCACAAGTTCTTCGAGGGAAGGTTGTGGAGGGGCCTCAACTGTTGGCTGTTTCTGGGGTTGTTGCTGTTGTTGGATTGGTGGAGGAATGTATGGTCTGCTTGGGCCAGCAGCATTTTGGAAGGAAGGAGCAGGCTGCTGTTGTTGTTGCTGAGGGCTGGACCATCTGAGGTTAGGGTGATTCCTCCATCCAGGGTTGTATCTGTTTCTTGAAAGGTCATAATTGCTCTGCTGTGGTTGATTTTGCTGCTGAGGTTGAGGAGGTCTATTGTAAATATTTGCAGCATAAGCTTCAGGCTGCTCAATTGCTCCAGGTTGCTGCATGGAAGGGAAAAGGTCTGTATGGTGGTCAGCAGAGGAGCACAAACCACAAACCCTTGCGACAGGTACAGATTTCTGATTCAAGGCCAGCTGGGTTACCAAGTTGACCAACGCATCCAGTTTGCCTTCAAGCTTCTTAGTTTCAGATGATGCAGATGGGTTGGTAGCTACCTCATGCACTCCTCTAATGACTATGGCATCATTTCTGGCACTAAACTGCTGGGAGTTGGAGGCCATCTTCTCAATTAAATTTCTGGCTTCAGCAGGAGTCATGTCTCCAAGGGCTCCACCACTGGCAGCATCTATCATACTTCTCTCCATATTACTGAGTCCTTCATAAAAATATTGGAGAAGAAGCTGTTCTGAAATCTGATGGTGGGGGCAACTGGCACATAGTTTCTTAAATCTCTCCCAGTACTCATACAGGCTCTCTCCATTGAGTTGTCTAATACCTGAGATATCCTTCCTGATGGCTGTGGTCCTGGAAGCAGGGAAAATTTTTTCCAAGAATACTCTCTTAAGGTCATCCCAGCTCGTGATGGACCTTGGAGCAAGGTAATACAGCCAGTCTTTTGCCACTCCCTCTAATGAATGAGGAAAAGCCTTCAGAAATATGTGATCCTCTTGGACATCTAGGGGTTTCATGGTGGAGCAGACAATGTGAAATTCTTTCAAATGTTTGTGCGGGTCTTCACCTGCAAGGCCATGAAACTTTGGAAGCAAATGAATCAGTCCAGTCTTAAGAACATATGGGACATCCTCATCAGGGTATTGGATGCACAAGCTTTCATAGGTGAAATCAGGTGCAGCCATTTCCCTTAGAGTCCTCTCACGAGGTGGAGGTTGTGCCATGTTCTCAGAATGTGCAAAATCAGAATGCTCAGAATCAGAATGCTCAAAATTATAATGCTCAAGATCAGGATGTTCAAAATCACCAATAACAGAATGCACAGATTCACCAGTTATGGAATGCTCAAAATGATCAAAAGGTATAAAATGATGCCTAACTAATCTATGAAATGTCCTATCTATCTTAGGATCAAAGGGTTGTAAGTCAGATGGATTGCCTCTAGTCATACACTACATTCAGCATGCACACAACTAGTTGCCTTGTCATGTAAATAAAGGTGTAGGTTTGAACTACAGCTACCCTCAAATGATATCCAAGTGACTTGAAATTTTGTGAGCAACCTTATAAAATGATGAGAAGATAGCACAAAAAATTTCAGACAAAAATTCAAAGTCTAACTATGAAAGCTAAAATTGGTAGGTTAAGAAAAATAAGTGAATAAAACTTGAAAAATAAAAAAACTTTTGACAGAATCGCTTTTTTTGGACGATGGAGACCTCAGCTAGCCTACCGCAGGCTGCCACGGCGTAGGAAATTTTTTTCTACCCCAAATGCATATATAATAATTGCGATTCTGATAACCGGAGCAAAAGTTATGGCCGTTTGAAGTTTTGACAAACACAAAATTTGCTAGTTTTTTGGAACTTTCAAATCTGACCAAACTAAAGGCTCTAGCTATTTTTCCCACAAAATATGGATTAAAAGAAGTTACCACAAAAAAATTCAGCCAAAAATAACAACCCTAGCTACTAAAACAAAAAATCCCAATTAATTCAGCATGGGTGGTCGCTAAAATCCGTCTCTAATTGATTTCTACTACTACTCTGTTTTTCCGCGAGCTGATTTCTACTACTACTCTGTTTTCAAGCACAATCTTCACAGCAAAACACCCAAGACTGAAACAGGGGAAACGCTTAATGGTAAAACTGAAACAGAACACACATTAAACAAAATACCAGGACACTAATCAACACTAACACACATACTAACACAATACTAACAATTAAACATAAAACACGAAAGGATTAAACACACAACACTAGCTAGCTATTATGAACCTTTGGACACTGCTCCCCGGCAACGGCGCCAAATTTGATCGAGGCCGTACCCGAATCAAATAAACATGAAAATGCAGTAACTAGGAAGTGATCCTAGGTCGTTTCCCAACGAGCAGTGACAAGCCAAATGTTCATAATATACTTGCAGTAACAGTAACGATGGGGGGGGGGGGGGGTTTGGTTGTTTGGTAATTAAAGAGCAGAACAAATAAAATGGAATACGAAACTACTAATATTAAAAACGGGTTGTTTCCTCTGATTCAAAAGCCACTCTCTTATCCTGGGTTATGGAGAATTCGTCCCTAACAGTCAACCACTTAATCCAACCCTATTTCAATTTACTAAGCGAAAATCAACTTAGGGTTTTCAATACGTGATTAGGCACCACATACACCAGTTAGCCCTTCGTCCATTAAGCATGAACGCAAGTTAGGCTCAGAGGCAATTAATCGAACACGAAGCGTGCACTGATTAATATTCACGAAATTGGGATAACTGGTGAAGGGAAAACTGCCAGGAAACCACATTACAAACGAAACCTCAAAGAGAGTTGGGCTTCGTCCTCAAAAAGAAACAACACCAGAAAATCTAGCCTTCCATGGATTCAAACAGAAAACGCAAATGAAACATGAAGCAGAAACGTAAATGAACAAGAACGTAAATGAACAGAAACGTAAATGAACAAGAACGTAAATGAACAGAAACGTAAATGAACAGAAATGTAAATGAACAAAAACGTAAATGAAAGTAGAAGAAGAAGCAAGAATGAACTCGTAATTAGAAGCAGAAAACGGAAATTTGCATTAAGAACGAAAACTGTAACAAGGGCACAGAAAAACGTGAAAACCTAAAACCAAAGCTCTGAATAATGAAAATAGCATAGCAGAATAGAATGCCCTGCATGAATCCCAAGGCAGCTATTTAAAAAGAGTCACTCAAAGTCACTAGGCCCTATTACAATACTCTGGCCCAAAACGAAATAAACACTGAACAACATAAAATAAAATTGCGAAATTTCCTAATTAGAAATTAACTAAGGTAAGCGCTGCTTTATTTGCCCTCTTCAAGTCCACAACCAAAATCCGGATTAAGCCCAATGTTTCATTAATTCCTGAAATTAGATTAAAAACATCAAATTAGCTAAATGAGCCCAAATAATAAAACTGCCTAATTAATTGACAATTAAGACCAATCAATAATTAAAATGGTGCAAAAAGGGTTTAGAAAATAGAAGAAAATGATGGCACATCACTCTCCTAACATTCTTATAGAATCTGACAGTTTATTGGTGTAGTAGCTTCATGCATGCTACACATCTTTTTTTTTGGAAGGCAGAAAATATAGTATATTTTATTAATCAGAAAAACAGAAGCACCAGAGGTACTGCTGGTGACATTTACATAAGTGAAACACAACTATTATACCACCCTCCAATACAAGATTAAAAAGCCAACATTGACCCAACCACATATACTAGATATGTATAATCTTAGTTGTGGCATAGCTTTGCCTGTACTAATTACTAAATGTCACAATAGCATTGTTAACTTTCTCTCAAATTAAACAACACCTACTCTACAAATGACACATGGTGGTCCAATAAACCTCAAATACAGAGTGAAATTCTCAGCCCTGAATTTTCAGTTTTTCAACATACCTATAACCATGATTCGAGTTTATCATAAGCTAAACTAAAGTATAGAGCATCAACATAGCTTCTTTATATTCATAATCACTTTTCTTTGTGTATAAAGAACAAGCTCAAGAGGTTGCTCAAGAGGTTGGCATTAACAGATCCACTTAAACTGTTACAAGAATACAATAAGGGTAAGGGAAACTTCACTAAGGAGAAGAAGCACAGAGTTGTCACGATGGTCGAGTTAAATATGAGATACCCTAGCCATGTTTAGTTCACTAAGTGTGCGATACATGAATGCAATCAAATATTTATACAGGATTAGACGAAACATACCTACGTGAGGTGGCGAAGGAGAAGAAGCACAGACTTGTGACGATGCTCGAGTGCGACGAACACGATGCTCGACCTTAGACAAAACGATGGTCAGATGGAGAACAGACAACTTCAAGGTAGATGGAGAACAAAGAGAGCAAGAAAGCTTAGATGGAGAAGAAGACAGAGAGAATGAGAAGACAACGCAAAGGATACGAAACATACCTAGGTATGGTGGCGAAGGAGAAGAAGCACAGACTTGTGACAATGCTCGAATGCGACGAACACGATGCTCGAGCTTAGACAAAACGATGGTCAGATGGAGAACAGACATCTTCAAGGTACATGGAGAACAAAGAGAGCAAGAAAGCTTAGATGTAGAAGAAGACAACGAGAAGGAGAAAACAGCGCGAAGGAGACGAAACATACCTAGGTATGGTGGCGAAGGAGAAGAAGCAGAGACTTGTGACGATGCTCGAGTGCGACGAACATGATGCTCAGATGCAGACAGGGACCTTCAAGGTAGACGGAGATTAGAAGAAGAAGAGAGCGCGAAAGCTTAGATGGAGAATAAGACAGAGCGCGAGCTTCATAGGGCTCACCATATTTTTTAAAATATAAGTTCAACATCGATTTTTTTTAAAAAAACCGATGTTAACAACATGATGTTAAGGTTAACATCGATTTTCTGGAAAAAACCGATGTTAACATATCAAACGTTAACATCGGTTTTCTCAAAATCCGATGTTAATAAACTTATGTTAACATCGGTTATTTGGAAACCGATGTTAACTAATAAATGTTAGCATCGGTTTTTCCAATAACCGATGTTAATGCACTTCGTTAACATCGGTTTTTCACAAAACCGATGTTAACGTATACACGGTATTTACAATTATGCCACCGCGCATATGTTAACATCGGTTTTTTTAACAACCGATGTTAACACACCGATGTTAAGGATATAAAGTATTACCTTGGGTTTAATGAATGTGCTAGACAATAAAGAGGTTTGCTACTCTTAGTCCAACGGTCCATTAATATTTTGTGCACTACATCATAAAAGGGTTATTCTTCATTTTCTTGTCAGACTTGTCTCACGTTTTGAATCATTGAATCTCACATTTCATATACCTAGTGAAGACAAGCCATATCAAATTTTGTCTTTCTAATTAAGAACATTATAAATAGGAGCAGTGAAAGAAAGTATGTAATCAACCTTGTTCCACCAAATATCATCCAACATGGTTTCTTTCACTTTTTTTTTTCCTTTCCAACATCATCATTCTTGTAAGTAGACCATTCAGGACTAATAACCATCTTTTGGAGTCCTTCTTTCAAACTCCTAAACCTCTTAAGCATCACAATAGTTGAAGCAAATCTTATAGGAGCAACAGAAAGCAACTTCAATGAGTTGTCGTTGTTGTACATTGATAATCTCATAGTTTTCCATGATAAAAATTTTAATCCAAGAGTATTGTTTGATCCAAGAATATTGTTCATAAGTATCATTGTTTTTCTCAGCATCATTGGCTGCACAAATATTTTTCAATGCAAGGTTCAAGGTGTGCACAACACAAGGAGTCCAATAGATGACATAAAACTCGTTCTCTATTATCATACCGATTGCCTTACATGCAATTATATTGTTAGTAACAATTTGTACCACATTTGATGACCCAACCTCCAAAATTGCATCTTTGATGTGTTGAGCAATGAAATACTTGTCCTTTATATCACCGGAGCAATTTACCACCATTAAGAATATTGATCCACTCTCAGTGTCAAACATGAAGTTGATAAGAGATATTCTTTGAGGATCACTCCACTCATCACTAAAAATGGTCACACCTTTCTAGTTCCATAAATTTCTTATTGGTTGCAAGAGGTTCTCCATATGGCTTCTCTCTGTTGTAAGGTAGTTCTCAACTTATTGTAGCTTGGAGACTTATATCCACTGAGATTAGGAGTATTGGCAACATAAGAAAAATGCCTCCCTATAATAAGGATTCCTTGCTAAATGAAATAGTAGTCTTGAAGAGAAAAATATCCCTGCAATTCTGGCATCAAGAACATCTCTGTCTTGTAAATTGAAACATTTTTCTAATGGACCTGGGACTTTTGGAGGAGCACCATCTTGTGTTTGTTTGTTTACCAATTTTGATTTCGAAAAGGCTGTTGAGAAATTCAAGAGGTTGGCTTTTTAATGAAGCTTTGAATTTTCTTTATCCAAATCTGATTATAAAGCAGAAATCAAGAAAGCAATAGATGCAGTGGAGAAATTTGAAGGTCTTGTTATTGAAAAGCCGCATGAAGAAATTAATGCCTTTGTTGAAATCTTCAACAATGCTTATGAAGCTTGAAAATGAATCCAACAGTATGATAAAGCTATTGAAGAAATCAAACTATCTTTGCTAAAGCTATTGAAGAAATCAAACTATCTACCCATGAGGATAGAGAAAAACTAGCCAATGCAAGGCTAGAAATGGGTATGACAGTAAATGATCTGATAAGTCATTTAGAAAAGCTTATTGCTCAGGAAGAAAGTTCAGAAAGTATTGCTAGCTCAACTTTGTCCTACTTAAAATAAACTGAATGCAATTCGTCAACAAATTACAGACATTCGATCATCTAAAGAGTCGAATGAGAAACAAAAAGAAATGTTCTATTCGGTAGCTACTTCCATTGCAATAATTTTAAATGAACATCTGGAAAAGAAGCTAGAAGAGATTATTTAGAACAAGCTCAAGTGCAATCAACAAATTCATGCATTATCTACTTGGATCGAGGTTCATAACGAACACAAAATGCCGTCAGCAACCCAATTCATCTTCAAATTAGCTTCAGTCTTGACATAGTTGTTATAGAGCAAAAAACTCCCGTAACAATGTGATACAACTGCTATGCTCAGGGACTACCTTCGAGGGCCAGGACCTCTAGATAAGGAAAAGAGAGGCAAGAAAGCAGAGAAGCAAAGATTGAAAAGGATAGTATTGTTCTTATTGATTTGCTAGTTATTTACATATGTATATATAATGCCTATTGCTAACGGAATTATCCTGATTCTCTAGGAATATTTCTTTAAAAGAATTGGTTGGGAATGTTCCCTAGCAAGAGACAACACAATCCAGCAAATCCTTCACTGCCACTCAGCTTTTGCATTGCATATCAGACATAATCCTTGAGGTACGAAGGTATGGTAATGCTGCTCTTACTCTTTGCCATTTGCACCCGTGTTTGTTGTTGTGATTCCTATTTCTCTTTCTGTTATTGGTTCTGCTATGCTATCATCTTCCTTCGGCCCTTGAAGAATCACCTTGTTCTCAAGGTGATGATCCTGTCGCAGCTGGTCCCAGTCTTCCCATGAGGTGTCGTGGGGGACAGTCCCCACCATTGGACTAGCACTTCCCATGGAGCATCCTTGTTAGGAGATGAACGATGACAATCCAAAATAGCTAAAGGAGTGATTAAAGGCTGATCATTGATGAAGTGGTCTGGCAATTAAGCGATGTTGGCGCTATCGGGGGTGTCGTGAAACTGTTTGAGCATTAAGTAGTGAAATACAGGGTGTATACGAACACTTTTCGGGAGTTGCAATCGATATGCGACTGGGTCGACTTGGTCAATGATTTGAAACGGACCGTAGAAGCGTTTAGCCAGCTTTCCGAAAATAGCCTATGCTCCCTTGGCGGATCGCTACCGGTATGGACACAGTTTCAGGAGGACCCAATCCCCAGGTTCAGAAATGATCTCTCGCCGTTTGGCATCAGCATGGCGCTTCATGCTAGCTTGGGCTTTGATCAAATTTTTGCGAATACTGTTAAACACTTCTTCCTTGTGTGTCAAAATCTCATCAACAACGTTGAGATTCGAAGTGCAAGAGAGGTACTCCAGAAAACTAAAAGGCTTTCGTCCAAACATGATCTCATATGGTGTGGTCCCTGTGCCAAGGTTCCATGAAGTATTATGGGACAATTCGATCCATGACAGAAATTTGCCCCAAGCGGCTGGCCGGCGGTGAACAAAAACCCGCAAGTATTGCACAATCATGCGATTCATAACTTTGGTTTGACCATCGCTCTGGGGATGGTAAGCTGAACTCATTCGTAAACGCATGTCGTTGAGCCGAAAAAGCTTCTGCCAAAACTCACTAATAAATAACGGATCCCTGTCCAAAACCAAGCTTCTGGGAATGCCATGTAACTTCATGACAATGTTAATGAACAAGGAGGCCGCCATGTGAGCCATATGTTCCTGGGGAAGTATACCCAAATGAATGCCTTTTGAAAAGCGATCAACAACGACGAGTAGAGTGGTCTTGCCCTGGTATGGAGGAAGGCCGGTGATGAAGTCCAAGGAAGGATCCTCCCATGGACAAAATGGCACTGGAAAGGGACAGAGTAATCCCACTACCCTTTTTGTTTCGTACTTTGTAATATGGCATTCAACACACTTAGCGATGAACTGTATGACATCTTCCCAGAGTCCAGGCCAGTGAAAATTCTCCGAGAGCCGTGCTATCATCTTTGCGACTCCCATATTTCCTCCTGTGGGTGTTGCATGATATTCAACAAGGAGAGAAGGGATGAGGGGAAGGTTGCGTGGTAACCAAATTCAGCCTTTCTTTATAATAAGGTCCTGAGTAATGGTGTAGTCGGGATGTGCCGCCGAGGAATCTAGGATAGCTTGACACTGACTGTGGTATTGAGGATGAGAGGCCAATTGTTGGTGTAATTCCTCGAGAAAGGTCAGACAAGGAACTGAGAGTATCATCAAGAGTGAGGATGTGGTTTCCGGTAGCCTGGACAGAGCATCAGTGGCCTTATTATGATTCCCAGACCTGTATTGAATCTGGTAGTCATACCCCATCAAGCAGGCCAAATACATATGTTGTTTGGGAGTTTGGATGACCTGAGTCAACAATTCCTTAAGGCTCATGTGGTCAGTGATGATTGTGAATGAGTGGCCCTAGAGATACTGGCACCACTTCTTCACTGCAGATGTAATGGCAAATAACTTGCGTACATATGTCGATGCCTTGAGAAGCTTCTTGCTGAATGCTTTACTAAAATAAGCTATGGGGTGTCTGCGTTGTGTTAACACTACTCCCATGCCATTACCTGAGGCGTCTGTCTCGACTGTGAAAGGCACCTGAAAGTCCGGTAAGGCCAGAACAAGGGCTGTTGACAAAGCATGTTTGAGGTTCTCAAAGGCTTCCTGGGCTTGAGATGTCCATTGAAAAGGTTCCACTGTGGTGGATTTGACCAGGGGATCAGCAATCATAGCGTAGCCTCTGATGAACCAATGGTAGAAACCGGCCAAACCCCAAAAACTTTGCACAACCTTAGATGACTGAGGTGTTGGACAGTTAGAAATGGCGGTGACTTTTTCGGCCACGGGTTCGACCTCTTTCTGTGAAACCACATGCCCCAAATATTCAACTTGTGGTTAGGCAAAAAATCTTTTAGAAAGCTTTAGGAAAAAATGATTGTCGAGTAATACCTGGAATGTCATGTCCAAATGGCGCAAGTGATCATCCACTGACCCCACTATATATAAGTATGTCATCGAAGAAGACGATGACGAAACGGTGAAGGTATGGCAAGAATATCAAATTCATGGTTGCCTGAAAGGATGATGGGACATTTCATAATCCAAAGGGCATGACCTTGAACTCATAGTGACCATGATGAGTTCGAAAGGCCGTTTTAGGGATGTCGTCAGAATGCATCCGAATTTGATGATAACCTTGCAACAGGTCGAGCTTGGAGAAGCACTGTGCACCACCTAATTCGTTGAGGAGCTCATCAATGGTGGGGATGGGAAATTTGTCCTTAATCGTGAGAGAATTAAAGCCCGATAGTCCACACAAAAATGCCAAGAGCTATCGTGCTTCTTCACGAGTAGAACCGACAAATAAAATGGGCTGGTACTGGGCTAAATCAGGCCTTTCTGAAGCATGGAGTCAACTTGCAATTCAATCTCCTGCTTTGAAAATGAGGATACCGATACAGTCTTATGTTAATCGGCATAGACTGAGGAAGTAAGTGAATGTGGTGGTTCGTGGCTCGCGTCGACGGGCAGCGTCCTGTGGGCTCGAAATAGGGCACTAAATTTGGTGAGGAGGGCTTGAATTGAAGGAGGTAAGTGATGCAATCCTCCCTAGGAAGGGACCAATCACTAGAACCATGAGCAAGAGGCTCCAAGAAGATTGGGCTAGAGCTGCTGAAGAAGGCCCTAGGGTTCTCATGAACCTTAGGGTAGATTTCTGAGCCCATGGGCCAAGGTTGGGTCCAATTATCTTTGTACATATTAGACTAGGATGTCATTATATTTGGTCCTTGTATATAGGGCTCCATATTGTAGGTAGGGTACCCTAGAAATATAGGATTTTTCAGCCCTTGTATTTTTGGGCACCTAGACTAGTTTTGTATTAGGGGTAGTTTTGTAATTTCACATGCACTAAGTGGATATTTGATGTGTGTGGTTGGAAATAAATTTAATTGAATTGGTAGAAGCCCAATCCAATTAAATTTAGAGGGGGAGGTGAGCATTTGCTTACTACACCCCATTGCCACATCATATAGTCACACTTTGTGCATGTCCTTCATGCTTTTCATGCCTCATGACACCTAAGCACACTAGTGGAGAATCTTGTAATTGATCTTGGATTAGTGGGCTGAACCATAACTAAAATTCACTAATCATAATTAGTGAAATTTTGGCTCCAAAGTTTGGCTCCACAAATTCAATTTCAAATTCAAGTGAAATTTGAATTTCCCTCCAATTTTGTGTGACACTTAGGCTATAAATAGAGGTCATGTGTGTGTATTTTTTTCAACTTTGATCATTTGAATATTAACTTCATATTTCAGAGCTCCTTTTGAGCACAAAATTTCGTGCTCTTCTCTCTCTCTCCCTTCATTCATCTCCTTCTTCCTCCAAGCTCTTATCCATGGCCTCCTATGGTGGTGAGCTTCTTCTAGACTCATCTTCTCCTTGAAGTGGCGTCTCCTCTCTCTCTTCCTTCTCCATTCCGCTGCCATTTATCTCCAAGAAGCAAAGGAATCCATTGATGAAGAAGATCCTAGGCCTACAAGCTCCAATGGAGCTTGCATCAGTAAGTCCTCCAAGTGCGAAGAGGATTTCTCCTCGGAGAGAACAGTGATATGGAAGTAAATCCCAGGTCCCTGGTTCTGATATAAATGATGGAACTAAGTGGATGTTAATAAGCTCAGGTTGGCTTCAAGGTCCCCTTGCAATGTAACCAAATGACCGTCGTAAATGAATTGCATACACAAGGTGGTGTAGTCAGTGAGTACGACCCCCAACGATTTTAGCCACTGAGGCCCAGGACGATGTTTGGGCCTGATATCAGAAGCACGTATAGATCAACGGTAAAGGTATGGTCCCTGAATATGAAATGGGAATGGCGTCACAAATACAATGGCACTCCAGATACTGCCCATTGCCTACCATGACCCGTAGAAGAGGTGGTGTCTCGGCATGTCAATCCCAATTGGGTCACAAAGTTGTTGTTGAATGAAGTTGTGGGTACTAACCCCATCAACTAAAAGGACAAGAGGGTGGCCCGGCGAGGTTGCCCGCTAGGCGTATGGTCTTCGGTGGGATGAGGCCCACCTACGAATTCAAAGAAATTTGGGTCGGGTATAGGTCTGGGTTATCGGGTGGGTCTCGGGGTGGTGTATTGGGTGGGTTAGGAATGGGTATATTATGGGTAGTTGGGTCTTCCTCATCCGCAATGAGGAGAAAAAACCCTAGAGGCACATCGATGTCCTATGTGGAATTTCTCCTCACAATTGAAACAGAGACC